>NC_091846.1:24783196-25086227 GCF_037783145.1 Equus przewalskii
AAGCCATCTTGTCCTCACAATATTGAGCCATAAGGGATGCTGGGTCTGTCTTTTGAATTAATACAGCAATTCCCTAGCTGATCTGGCCTGCTTCAGCCTCACAACATTGCCCCTAGTTTATCCTTCTCAACAGTAAATGTGAATCTTATGTCCTCTTTAAAACTCTTCAGAGTTTTCCTATGGCTTACAAGGAAACATACAAATGAGTTGGCAGGACCTCTAAAGCTAGCATCATTTGGCCCCTGCCCAACTCTCTGGCCACATCATAAAGCACTTCCCATTTGTCCACTCCATTCCAGCCATGTGGGGATGCATGGAGCCCCTTGCAATGAGCTATTTTTCCTTTCATGTATACATATCTGTCTAAAAGTTGCTCTTGTAACTCCTAACAAACTTCTATTCATGCTTCAAGACCCAGTTCAAGCATTTCCTCTATGAAGTTTTCCCCAATCACCAACCCTCTTCCAACAACTGAATCAGGAGTTCCCTCCATGCTGACACAGCTCTGTGTTCATACCTCTATTTCAGCACTTATCACATAGCATTGTAACTATTTTTCTCCAACAGGCTGGTGGTTTTCTCCTTGATTAGAAAACAAAGTCACGTGGGAAGATTTTTTTCACAATACCTATTCTTAGGCTGCATCCTTGAAGCTTCTAATTTAGCAGGTCTTGGGTAGGGCCCAGGAATCTTTTGTTAAGTGCTCCAGGTGATTCTGATGTGCATGCCTGATTGAGAATCACCTGAACTACCGTGAGCTCTGGGCTGACCAGGACTGAGCCTTGTTCATTTTTGACCCCCTGCCCATAGCAGAGTGGCATTTAGTGGACTCTCAGTTAGTATGGAAAGAGAGAAAGAAAGAGGGAAGGGAGGCAACGAGGGAGGAAAGGGGAGTGAGGGAGAAAGAAACGAAAAAGCAGAGGAGTTTAGGCTTACTGGATAAATCTTACCCTCTGGGGGAAAATAATACAAACTAATACAGGTCATTTTATGAAAAGAAAGCTCCTAGTTTAGCCGTAAGGACTAGATCTACTTCCCAAGAAGATATGAACCAGAAGATACACACACTTACAAAGATGTACTGATGAGTGTGTGGGCTGTGGGGGACTGGAATTGGCTACCCCAAGACATGTCTCTTTGGCATGAGGATTATTTTTGGCTGATTACTTTTAAAAACTGCAGACAGGAAAGAAACTCTGAGAAGTAGAATTTACTTACCCTTTGTTAAGAGACATTTACATTGTAAAGGAAATCTCCATCTGTAAAGGTGTCTCCCTCTCTGTACCAGGAAGGAGGGATGACCTTATCTCTAGAAACTCTTATTGAAGGCAAGGACTCAAGTCTGCATAATAACCTGACTCTTGTTTACTATACTTGCGTGGTAAGCTCCCATGATCGACTCCCCCTCCACCCCCAACATCCACCTTTGCCTTTAGCTGAAGATGATATTTAAGGTGGTGGCTTCAGCCATTTTGATGAGTTGCTCAGTTCGCCCGAGCCTCTCCCATGTACACATGTTATAAAGCTTTGTTTAATTTTCTCCTGTTATTCAGTCTCATGTGAATTTAATTTGTTCTCCAGCCAGAAGAACCCAGAGCAGGTAGAGGAAATGTCTTCCTACCCTACAGGGTACAGCCAAACCATGGGAGTTATTCCTGGTCTTGCAAACCCTCAATCTGAACCATCCATAGAGAACACATCAATCCACCTCTTGAACTTGACCTGTAGTGCATCACCTCTCTTATAGTCTGAGAGCCAGCCTAAAAGATCTTCCACTTCCGTGAGTCACAAATTATTTCCCAGCCCAGCCATGTGTTCCCACTCTCAAACCAATTTTTCAGCAATCAGGTGCAGGTGGCACGGGTCAGCCTCTTGGTTCCATTGGTCAGCCCTGCCCAGCCCAGAGCTGTGGCCAGGCTGATTTGCTCGGAGTGCAGAGATCTGCCTCAGATGGCATCTTGTAGAAGAGGATTGGACAGACAAGAGAAGACTCCAGTGTGGGATTGGAAAGAAATCTTTTCCACCTCTGGAGAAGTTTTCCAGCGGGAAGAATAGTGCCATCATTTTCCTCTGTACTGAATACCAGATTCGGCTAAGCGCTGTGCAAAACCAGCCCCCCAGGGCTGCCAGGCTGGTGCAAAAACAGATCTTTCTCAACTTTGGGATAACTCATTCACATTCCTGGTTTTCACAATCATTGCAAAACAGACCTCAGGATTCTAGCAGCCAAGATGCCGGGTATAATGAGCCTGGTCAGAGCTGCCTGGAATTGCTAACGACTGCGGGTTTTTGTTTTTAAACCTATGCCCTGGTTAGGGAAGGGAAACTTGTTGTGCAGGGTGCAGCATCCCAAGCACAAAACGTGATAAGAGGAAGAGTTATGACTGCAGCCACCGCAGCGCGACTCCACTTTGGGGCTCTGCCAGAGTTCCCATAAAACCCGCCTTTTTCTGGAGTCTACACCATGCGCTCTTATGTCATCAATTTAAGAGGCTTTTATGAGATGCCAGAGCATGTTACTTAAAGCATTCTCATTTATTTTGCCCTTATGCTTTTATTACATAGAATTTGAATTAAATCCATTTGGCAATGTTTTGCGGTGGAGGGAGGCAGGGGTCTGTCAGGAGGAGGAAAGGAATTTGTTAGTGAGGGGAAAGCTCCTTTAGACCCCAGGGAGGGAACAGAAGTAAATGTGCCCCGGGGTGGGAAGCGCGCCCTCCCCACAACTCGGTGAGATGTGGAAAGTTCCTCACGCTTCACTAGGGCTTCCCTCCCTCCTACAATCTGTGGTAGTTTTTCTAAAGGCTACTTCTGCCCTCCATTGTTCTGTTCAAAACCCTCCAGCAACATCACATTGCTCTCAGAATAAAACTCAGATTCCACATTTGATATTTTTCATCACCTAAGATCTGGCCTCAGTCTGCATCTACACTTTAGATTCTTTCCTTTTCTTCTCACTCTCCAGCTAAACACCAACTGCTACCTGTCGGTCAAGGGGGCAAGGGCCAGACAAAATATCACCTTGGCCTCAACATTTCACATTATCCTTCCAGAAGGAAGTGGTTGGTTTCTTCTCTGAATGCCTATGGTGTTTTATTGGTACATCTTGATGACAATGATCACTTTTTATCTTGATTTCTACAGTGCATGCTTTTTTTCAAAATTTTAAGTCTAGAACAACAGCTTCATGAATGTTCTATCTTTGGATCACTCTCAGCACGTAGCACAATGAGTTGAACGTCAACCGCATCCAATGAATATCTGTTGAATGGTTATGTATATGCTGACCCCAGGAGGAAATTTCTGAATTAAGAAGCATTTGTCACTTACCTATGAGTAGGTCTTAAGTGTTTCTTTTAGAGGCTCCTCCCAGAATCATATACCTCCCCCACCACCCTAAGAAAACAGGCCTGGTAACCACACAAATCAGCCCCATGGTTCCATCGGTCGGCCCCACTCCAAGCTAGAGCCGCGGCCAGGCTGATTCGCTCTGATGTCAGAGATCTGCAATCAGATGGCATCTTGTAGAAGATTACTAAATACCAGGATTGGGTTCAGCTGGTCACAATAAAGAGGCTCCTACTCAGCCAGCACTATTAAAACAGAGTCCATCCTGAGATCTTCATGGAGCTATAATCAGGCCAAGCCCCTCGGGGACACCCCTGGATCTGGGGACCTTCATTCTGGCCCTTCACCTTGGTCAGACATGGCCACACACCTCTCATCTGCTTCTTTATGTTGGGCCATGGGCAGGCCCTTCCATCCAGGCAAGTTCTCCCCATGTCCAACTCGACTGCAGGACCATTCAGCTGGGGATCTTGCAACTAGCAGGTAAATGCATCGTCTCTATCTTTCTTAGTTTGAATTGCTGAGCAAAGGAATTTGATTGGTCCAGCCCATCTCTCTAAGCCAGATGACTATGGCCCTTGGGTCAGGTGCCTTCCTTGGGGTCCAGTCAGCAGAGGCAGGGGCGCAGGAACAGGCTTACACACATGAGTGTGTGCACTGGAAGCTGTTGGTCAGGCAGACACAGCACACCTGTGGAGCATCGATGCCCGCCCTCCACTTGACCTTGCAGCTGGGTGAGGGTGAGGGAGGGGGCCTCCGCTCCCTGTTGGCAAGAGAGACAGTGATCAGAAGACGTGGCAGCTAATTCAGCCAGAGGTCCAGGCTCCGGTGCCCTGAAATGAGAGTTGACGGGGGAAAATGAAATAACTGCAAGGGAGGAAATAAAACTAAAAACATACACAAGGGAAAGAAAAAAATATATTTTAAACATGAAAATTAGCAACTGAAGCCCGAGGACCATCTTCTGAGCTGAGTGACAAACTCAATGCCTTATTAGAATCTTCAAGAGAGTTCATTTGGTCCTCCTATATTTTAGATTCATATTCTACCTGGGTCCTCATTTTTAAGGCTTTGGATATTTAAAAAGGAAAAAAACATCAGAAGCCATTCCCCGATTCATGTCTGAGACCCAGCGATTTCTGATGTTCATTGCACGTTTTGCCTCTAGAAGCGGCGTATGCTCCTTCAATTCTTGCCTAACAAGCTCTCCGTTCTCACACCACTCACGGCAGTCCTTTCTAATCACAGATGGAGAGCTGTGATTAGCTGTTCAATCTGGTGACCACGAGCACCAGTTATTTCTTTTAGCAGATTCAAGCAAACGCCCTCATGCATCTCTGAGAGAAGAGTCTGCTAAGATCTGATTACAGGGCACTAGCAGTCATGGGTGACCGATGGCCCCCCTCTTCCCTCCTCCCGCTGCTTCTTGCTCGGTCTCCCTTTAGGAATGCTCTGGCTGAGAGGATGAATCCAATACAGATCAGAAGAGCCAACATCTATTGAATACTTAATACATACCAGTCACCCCTGTGAGCACGTTCCATAATTACCTCATTGAATCCTCATGACAGCCCTCTGGGCGGCACCATCCATATCTCTAATTTACAGAGATGTTGTCTATTTTCAGAGGGGGCTTCAGAAGCAGAAAGCAGTTAAGTAACTTGCCCAAAGTCATGGCCCTAGCAAGAGGATGCCACCCAGGCAAGTCCACCGCAGTTTCTCAGTCTCTCTCAGAGCTCCTCTCTTATCGTCTATGCTCTCCTTCCAGTCTGGGCTGAGGATGGAATTGAGGGTAGGAGGGAAGGAGGGCACAGAGAGACTAAGGCAAAGCACATGCCAGGCAGGGCAGAACTTGACAAAACTTACTAGATTTGTGACATGAAGAGAGTTACTTAACCTCTCCGTGCCTTGGTTTCCTTATGTGCAAAGGTAAGAGTACCCGCTTCATGAGGTTGTTGGGAGGATGGACTCCTGCCCGGAACAGACGAACAGCTCAGTTCATGGAAGTAGTTATGACTATCATGTTAGCCTTCTCCACCCCAGTGCCAGCTGCAGCCCATCCCAGAAGGACCTTGCTTCCTGGGGCAGCTACAGCACGAGGAAGCAATCTAAATGGCTGATTTCCAAAGAGGTGCATGAGAGAGAAGCTTTCTAAGGATGGAATTTCTGGATCCACAACAAGGTGATAAGATATTCTTAGGTGGGGTATGTAATATCGTTTTATTTAATTTGCGCAACAACTTCTGAGATAATAAATGCTTTTATCCTTGCTTTACAAATGGGGAAACTGAGGCACAGCAAAATTAATCAATTTGCCCAACATCAAAATTGGGTAAGCGGAAGAGACAACATCCCAACCTGGGTCCTGAAGCAGTAGCTACCCCATCTCAGCACACTGAGTTGCAACGAAAAGAACAGGGATAGATGGGAGCGTATCCTATGGGACCTGCATTTAATCAATGGGCCCCCTGTCTTTTTGTTTTGTTTCTTTTTCCCATCAAGCAGACCCGGCGCCTCCTGCTCCTGATGCTGGCCCACCCTCCCTCCCAGGCAGGCACCCCTCCTGCGTGATAGGGGGTTCCAGTTCTTACCCTCCATCATCCCTCCCCCACACAGAAAAAAATGACAGGGAAAGAAAAATATCTGTTTTGTGGCCTTGAAGATTTCATTTTAGGAGCCAATCCTACTTCGGCACCAAGTCAGCAGAAATTTCTGATGATGATGGGGTGCTTACTTTGTCAATTAATTTTTAATTTAACATTTTTTATTTACTTTTTTGGGGAAAATTCTACAGTCTCCTTCACCATCCTGTCGATAGATGTCTTGAGATCTCTTTTGTGTCCCTCTTATTATTTTCCCTTTTATGCTTTTTAAAAAACATTTTTTCACCTTGTCATTCCCTGGGGCTTGTGTTGTCCTACAGCCTCAATGATCACCGCTGCCCAACTACAGTTTCCACCTGAGCTCCAGCCCTCAGCCGACACCTGCCGTGGGGTTTCTCCTCTCCTCACAGCCGGGCGGGCAGGCAGCACCTCCTTTCCCAGCTCTGCTGATGGAGGAAGACCAAAGTGGGGAGCCAGAACCTTGGAAGTCGGGTCACAGTCCTGTGTGCAGAGCCACAGCTTGGCTGAGAGGCGTTCAATGTTTGTGTCTTTTAGACAGCTGAGAGTTTTTTAAACAAAAATTTGAACAGTAATTTCCATCCCTGATAAAGAATTAAATTATATCAAATGCGCATTGTTTCTATTCTTCTGATAAAAAGATCCATAGGGGTTTTGCCCCTTGCTTTTCAAGTTGAGGCTAATTCCATTTCATACGTAATCTCCTCAAAGAGAGGAAGCCTCAGCCAATGAAATTGGGGGCTTCCCCTGCCTCCACTCCTGCCTGGAAAGCACGTGGACTCATCAGCCCATGGCAGTGGGTGTGCTTTGCACTTTTCCTGTAGTGAGGGAGGAGAAGCAGAGGCCTCCCACCCCAGACCTTCGACTAATTCGTTATCCAACAGATGGGGAACACCCGCTCTGTGCCAGGCGGTATGCTGGGCACAGGGGCTAGAAAAGAGATGCTATTATGGTTCTAGGAAAGAAAAATCATACTCCTGTTCCATCCTCTGAGTTCAAAACCAATAGAGAGATGCATTCAAGAGTCTGACAGATGGAGATTAAAATATCAGCCTTGTTATTGGTAAAAGCTGGATTGGAGACAGGGCTTAGATACGCAGCCTCCTGTTGTTTCCCACACTCACCCAACCCATTACTGCAGAGCCGAACGACCGCAGCCTCCCCCACAGGGCAAAGCATGCCCAGGACGCTCACTGCCAGGCTGAGAGCTGATAACCGAGCTCCTCCACAGGAGTGACACCTGAAAAAGAAAGGAAGGATGGAGACCAACGTACCAGCACCAGGCTCTCTCCAAGCTCACCAATTCAACTCACCATTTACTCCTCTGCAAGGAAGGAATGAGTGAGGATGAAAGGAGGGCCAGGAATGTTGTTCCGGCTGAAGCCCTTCCACCTGGAAGCACGACGCCAGGGAACCGGAGATGCCCCCCACAAACGTGCTCCTCCCCTCATGGAGAAGATGGCCCAGTGGGGAGACTGGAAAAGAATTATCAAATGATACGATAATTGCTTTACAGAGTGGGTGGTCCCTGGGCCAAGGCCAGAAGGATGAGCAGCCCTTGCCAGCTGGACAAGTTGCAGAAGGACCAGAATGTGCCAAGGCTCAGAGCCTGATATAAAGAGGGTGGGTGCAAGACAAGGGTGGATGTGCAGGAAGTGACAAAGGTAGACTTTGTCCTCTGGCTCTCGAAGGAGCAGCTCCCTCTACCACCATCTGTTTACTGTCAAGGAATAAGGGATCGAGCGCAGGACTCAGCAGGCAGAGGCTCCCCAGGGCAAAGACTGGCTTCCTTGGTGCCTGGTTCACATGGGCGCTCAGCACATATTCGTTCTTTGAGCACACACCCATCCCTCTGGCCGCTGTCCACCCCGCGTGGAGCAGGCCACTTTTCCTTCGTGCCTGTTTCTTTTAACTGCAGAGACCCCAGTCCGAGTCACCTTCTCACTTCCCTGAGCCTCTGTTGTGAACATTCCCGGAGTGATGTTTGCACAAGCCTGATGTTCTCAGAAGCATGGCTCTCTGTAAATACAGAGTTTTATTATTAGAAGACGATGAATTTTTAAAATGCCAGTTCTGGCCTTTTCATCATGACGGAGTGGAACTCAGGTCTGCCTACACTTTGCTCCTTCATCAGAAACCTTGCGGGTCTCAGCTCGGTGCTGAGGACATGACTTTGGGCAGCGGTCAAGGTCACAGCCACCCAGAGGAGCCAGGGAGATCCTGTGAATGATGGAGGCTGCCCAGCTCAAGCATGGCCACCCAACTCTTGGGAATGTTCAGGAATTCAGGTCCAGCATGGCTTGTCAAGAGAAGGCAGAAATCTGTATTTTATGTAAAATCTCCTGAATTTTAAACATTTGCCTCAAAATCCAAAATTAAAAAAGAATGGTATGAAGGCCTAACATGACACAGCTGTGGGCTGAATGTGCTCCCCTCCTGCCGCCCACTGCCCTCTGGCTTCTGATCGGTGGCAGCTCTGCCCCTAGTGGCAGGTTTCCATAGCTGGCCCCTATTGCTGAAAGGTGAGCTCAGGTCTCGAGGAAGTGACCTGGGTCACCCAGGGGAGGGCAATGTCTGTGCTGTGCATAATATTTTAAACTATGGTTCTTAACATTTTCAGCTTTACACTAATTTTTCCTTTAATGTTTCCAGTCGGAGGGCTTGCCCTGGTTGAGGTTGATGTCCTCTGCACTGATTCTTACCCAGATGGGGAGACTGTGGGATGAGGCACACAGAGCAGAGCCTGTGCCGTCACACAGGTCTTGGTTCAAATCTTGGTTCTACCCTTTATAGGCTGTGTGATTTGGGCAAGTTGCTTAACCTTTCTGGACCTCTTCTGCAAAAGAGGGATGGTCCTAATCCCTATTTCAAAGGACACCTGCGAGAGAGACTTCAGGGAAAGCATCGAGGACCCTCTCTGGCAGAGTGAAACCCCAGATACAGGGTTCCCTTCCCCTCAGTGCCTCCACTCCCAACGTAGAGTCCCAGGGGATGTGGAAAGCCAGGTGGGCACTTCCGGGGAGAGAAAAATAAGGAGACCAGAATCAGCTAGCATTTTGGATGCATCCTTAATTCTCAGCAAGTTGTTGATCTAACTGGGAAACAACTTGCCACGTGCTTAACTGGCCTCCTTTAGTAATGGGATCAAATACGCTTTCAGGATGAAGTCTGGGGCATGGAGTCCTCTTCAGCTCTCGGCGGTTGCCCTCGGGCCCTGCATGGGTATAGAGTGATTCATTCTCTCGGGTGGAGATCATCTCCCTGCCTCCTCCTGGGCTGGCGCCAGAGATGGTGGTGTGACTCCCTCCCATGGTTTATCATTCCATCTCATTTCTCAGTTATCTGTGGATGGGTCTCTCCCCCATGAGATTGGAAGCCAGTGGCGGGGAGGGTTGGACGGCGGGCAGAGTCTCTGTCACATTCATCCTCGCGTCTCCTTCTTCCTCCATCAACCTGGTGGCTGCCAAGTAGTGCTAAAAAAAACCCCAAACAAAACAAAACAAAACAAACTCTGCTAATTAAGGACTAGGCCAAGAAGCATTCCGACTGCAGTGCCTACATTCTCTGCTAATCCCATTGTAGCTTTGGTCTATTGATAGTTTTCATATCCTTTTCCACTTTACAGCTTTCAATGGTATCAACTAACGCTCCACCACAGAATTGTCGTCTGTCTCCCTCATTACGTTAGAGAGTCTTTGGGTGACCGTACGACTTTGAACATGAAACTTAGGAAGTGAGGGACTGTGAGGAATAGGAAGTGGGTCTTTAAAAACAATTTTTTATTAAGGCGAAATTCACATAACATAAAATTAACCATTTTAAGTGTATGATTTAGTGGTATTTAATACGTTGACATTGTTGCACAATCACCACCTGTATCTAGTTCCAAAACATTTTTATGAAAATCCTGTACCCAAGATGCAGTCACTCCCTATATAACCATCCACTCCAGCCCTTGGCAACCACTGATCTGTGCTTTCTGTCTATAGATTTACCCATTCTGGATATTTCATATAAATGGAATCATAATATGTGGACTTTTGTGTCTGGCTTCTTTCGTTTAGCATGATGTATTCAAGGTTCATTCATTATCAGCACTTCATTTGTTTTTATAGCTGAGTAACATTCTACTATATGTACCACGTTTTGTTTATCCATTCATCCATTGATGGACATTTGTCTGCTTCCACCTTTTGGCTGTGATAAATAATGCTGCTGTGAACATTTGTGGGAAACTGGGTCTTTTTCAACATTGTATTCTCAGTTCAGTAGGCCTGCAATAAATATTTTTTAAATAGTTGGATAGATGGTCAAAAAATGCTTGTGAAAAAAATGCCAATGTTACAGATTTTTAAGTTCTAAGCTTAAAAGTTTCTGTTACCTCATCTCCAATGCCAAGGCAAACAGCTCACACTATTTGGTGCTTGACAAACGTTGTGGGTGCTGACAGTGATGATCATATGGACAATAATAATGAAGAAGAAACTGAGGATGATGTTCATTCTAGAACTGCTTCCGGTAGGAGCATTGGGTTTCATAGAATCATCAATGAATTTACGATGACGAGATTGAATAGCGATAGGCAGCCTGTATTTTAGATGTTCCTCAGCTCCTGCTGAAATCCAGCGAAAGAAAAGGAGAGGCCTAAGACTGGAAAAGAGCTTCACGTTTGCCCCACGACTGCACTGCGGAGCAGTGGAACTTCCGTCCAGAGAGCAGAGCTGTGACATGCTGGGATGCTGTAGTGACAAAGAGGCAGGCCTGCTGAGAGATGATGGGCCTCAGGCTGGCTCTTTTGAGGGAAGACAGCAAGCTGCCCTGGAGCCAAAGAGAAGAGGCTGTGAACAGAATGCTGACAGGCCCTGAGTGATATGGGTGCATATCAGAGAACAATCACATCGTGGGAAGAAAAATTGGTCCTACATTGACCTTTTCAGTGACACCTGAACAAATCATCAGCAACTCTTTCCAAGGTGTTTGTGGAATATAAAGTATGTCCTGGATTATGACACATTTTGAAGCATAGTGAATTGCACAGTTCTATTGTTAGAGTGCCACTTTTGGGTTGTGTGGTATGGAAAGCTTGAGATAATCAATGATCCCACATTCATTCATTCATTCAGCAAACATTTATAGGGTAATAACTATGTGCAAGGCACTGCACTCAGTAGTACAGGATGACTGAGAGGAGCTCGTAATCAGTGAGCAGATGTGGTTTGGTTTTAAAGATTGAATAGGAATTTACCAGGATGGACATGGGCTGGGGAGAGGACAGCACAAGACTGAAAAATCAAACATTGAGGAAGATGGAAAGATATGACAGAGGGACAAGGTTTTTTAAATTTCAGATAATGCAATGATCAATTTAAAAATATTTAGGATGATGTGTAATTGGGCAATATTTGAAGAAAGTGATTTTAGAGTCAAATATCTTTTGTGCTTCTGATTTGTTGAACAAAGGTTACTTGCCAATGTTCTAAAAGGAATTGAAGTGATTTACAATAAAAGTTCCTTATTCTCAATGTAAGAGAGAAGTCTATTTTCTAAGTTGTAGCAGAGGCTGTCGGCAGCCCAGCCCTCACCATTCCTGCACGCAGCCGTTTCCTGCTGCCACAGCTCCAGCTCTGCCTGAGGGCTTGCTCCAGGGGCTCAGCCTATTGGAAACGCTCTGGAGGTAATGCCTCAGCAGCCCACAGCCAAAGACAAAAGAGAGGTAGAGGATAAATACTCCAACTTCCTCAGGTGGGGTGACTCTGAGTTGCATTTGTGGGGGACTGGAATTGGACACCCCAAGATAGGTCTCTTTGGCATGAGGAATATTTTGGGCTGGTTACTTTTTAAAAACTGCAGATGGAAAGGAACTCTGAAAAGCAGAGTTTACTTACCCTTTGTTAAGAGACGTATACATTGCAAAGGAAATCTCCATCTGTAAAGGTGTCTCCCTCTCTGTACCAGGAAGAGGGGAGATGACCTTATCTTTAGAAACACTCATCAATGTAGAAGGCAAGGACTTAAATCTGCATAACAACCTGACCCTTGTTTACTGTACTTGTCTGGTGCTCTCCCGTAACTGACTCCCTCAACCTCCCACATTCTCTTTTGTCTTTAGCTGAAGATGATATTTAAGGCAGTGGCTTCGGCCATTTTGTCGAGTTGCTCAGCTTGCCTGAGCCTCTCCCATGTATAGATGTTACAAAGCTTTGCTTAATTTTCTCCTTTTATTCAGTCTCATGTAAATTTAACTCATTCTCCGGCCATAAGAACCCAGGGTAGAGGAAATGTCTTCCTCCCCAATACATTCTACACTGTCTTCCAGAAGCTCCCAGCAGGACTGGGACCCAACTACCAACAACAGCACCTTGCTTGTTAATGCACTCTATTGCCTTCCTTCCCTTCTCTTCCTCACTTCTCCATTTACTCACGAGGGCTTCCTGGGATCACCTCGCAAAGAAACTACATGCATGTAAGTCTTTGTCTCAGGGTCCTTTTCAGGAGGAGCCCAACTGTTGTGGGTTGAACTGCGTCTCCCAAAAAATATATGTTGAAGCTCTAACCTCCCCTCCCTGACTTGTGCATGTGACCTTATTTGGGAATAGGATCTTTGCAAATGGAATCAATTTAAGATGAGGTCATCCTGGATTAGGGTAGGCCCTAACACAATATTGATGCGGGCTCAGCGAGCCAAGGAGTCAAAAGAAAGATTTCTTGGACTCTCAAGGTTCTGGTAGCAGTGTTCCTTTATTCAGAGAATAGCATGGGGACAGGACCCATGGGCAGTGAAGAGCTGCAATGTGTTGAGGGTTAGGGCTATATTTATAAGGCATGGGTATGTGACTTATTTTTACTAGACAAAGGCAAGATGATGTAAAAGTCATTAAAATGGTATCAGTGCAGGTGGGGTCTGGTTATTGTGTGGTCGTATAACTTTAGATATGAATCAGGTCATACAGATCCGCATGTAGGCCAGAACATCTTAGGCTTCTCTCCCTGGGGCAACTTTGATCCACATCAATATGAGTGATGTTCTAAGAGGAGAAGAGTCACAGACACACGCAGGAAGAATGTTTTAAGGGGCTGGCCCTGTGGTCGAGTGGTTGGGTTCATGCACTCCGCTTCAGCAGCCCAGGGTTTTGCTGGTTCAGATCCTGGGCATGGACCTGGCACCAATGATCAGGCCATGCTGAGGTGGCATCCCACATAGCACAACCAGAGGCACTCACAACTAGAAAATACAACTAGGTACTGGGGGGCCTTTGGGGAGAAGAAGAAAAAAAGGAAGATGATTGGCAATAGTTGTTAGCTCAGGTGCCAATCTTTAAAAAAAAAGAAAAGGTGGAGGCAGGGACTGGAGTGATGCAGCCACAAGCCAAGGAAGACCAAGGATTGCCAGCAGTCCTGAGAAGCTGGGAGAGATGCACGGAAAGGATTCTCTCTCTCAGAACCTCCTGAAGGAACCAGTCCTGCCGACACCTGGATTTTGGACTTCTGGCCCCAAGAACTGTGAGAGAATAAATTCAGGTTCCTTTAAGCCACCCAGTTTGTGGTCTTTTCTTACAGCTTTCCTAGGAAACTAATACACCAACCTATGACAACAGCAAATGTTTCATTCCACGAAATACTCCAAGAGTCTGGGGTTCTTTGGCCACGTGCTTCTGAGTCCCTCACTGCAGGGGTCCACATTGTTCCTGCTCTGGGGTCAGACTGTGATGACGGGAGAGATCAGGCAGAAAGGATGGAAGAAGAAGGGAAATGGACTCTTCTGGAGTCCTCCTGTGTGGTTACAGCTAATGAAAACAACAATGTGACCAGATATTGCAAACAGAAAGGGCTGGAAATGCCACCTGCTCTGTAACATTGACAGATCTTTTCTACACACACCACAAAACTCTACACTATGTGTAACTGAGCTTGTACAGCTTTTAAATGCTGAGGTATGCTATTTGCCATCTTTGGATGGATCACGGCACTAATTAAATACTGACACAGGAGTTTGTATTACTTTAAAACTTGCTTACGTCAAATTATGCATTCTCAGATCTCTTGGCTTTTCGTATGTTTATTCCACTCCAAAAAGAACGAAAGGAAGGAAGAAGGAAGAAAAAACAGACACTTGCAATCATTGAGCTCTCTTGAAAATTATCTTAATCCTTTATCAAAACCCAATTCCAGTTTTCAAACCTTCAAATGTTCCTGCCTTCTTTTATCCACTTTTGTTGAGTCTGTTCCCTCTTCCCTAACTTGCATGTCAGTCGTTTTCTGTAAGAAATAAATCCGCTTTTAAGTGTTTGACCTAGAGCCCAAAAGATGGATGAGGGAAAGAGGAAAATCAGCACAGCCTGATAAAGACACTGCAAACCCACCCCTGAGGCTGGGGGAGATGCTTCCTCTGTCTTTGGTTCCTTTGAGCTGACCTCCTGGACTTTCATCCCCTAGGCCAGTCATCAGATAGGTACCCAAAGCAGAACTCAGAGAGGGCCTGTGGCTAGAAGTGGCCACACCAATTTGGAAGTCTCTTTTAAGGATTTGATCCTGCCATGCTGCAGACAACGGTTGCCATGGTAACTCTCTAGGGGGCATTTTCAACTAGACAGAGACATTCCTATACGCGGAGAGAGCTGGTTAAGAAAATCTATCTTGACAAATAGTTGGCATTTTAATTTGAGGCAGAGTCAGAAACTCTGCCTGCAGCTCTGAGTGACCCTCTGAGCGGGAGAATGCAAGTGATCAAAGCAGTCTGTAATGTCTGTCCTAGACTCCCAGAGCCGGGTAGGGGCAGGGAGAGTGGGGGTGGGGGTGGAAAGCAGGGCCTTTCTGGGAGGTCTGTGTAAGAAAGAGGCCCAGCTAGCTAAAGACCCTGTAAGTGCTGTTAAGAGCAGAAGTCAAAGATGTTGATTCCTCCTGGAAAAGGAGACCAGCGTTCTCTTCCTTTTGCTATTTAACTCTCTTCCTCACTCACCCTCCCCATCTCCCTCCTAGAACCTTCCTGCCATCCAGGTTCTTTTTCTCTTAAGTGATATAGGGTATTGAATTTTGGATTCCTTTGAACTTGGAGTTCAATCCTAGCTGTGTGACCTTGTTACTTAACCTCTCCAAACCACGATTTCCTCATCTGTTAAACGGAGATAGTTCAGGGGAGGATACTTGTAAACAGTAAATGGGATGATATCTGGAAATGGCTTGGCACAAAAGGAGCACAGAGCTATCCAACAAATGTTGCTTCCTCCCCCTCTTATAACTTCTCTTTTTCTTTGTAGTCTTTGTGTAAAGAAGAATGACTATAATTTTGAGATAAATATGTCATCCCCCTACTTCTGTGGGTGTGTTTGGCTAGAGTAACAGAGTTTGATGGCAGTTACAGCTCAAATGGAGGAGAGACTCTCACAGGACAAAGGCACAATATCCCAAGAGAGTTGGAATGGGATGAGCAGAAATATCAATGAGTCAACAAAATCTTGCTATGACCACTTCTAGTGAGTTGGGACTGCTGGGGGCAGGAGCTGGAGGAAGTGCAAAAGGACCCCCAGTAGCACAATATGAATGTACTCAGTGCCACTGAACTGTGCGCTTAAAAATGGGCAAGATGGTAAATTTCATGGTAGGTGTGTTGTGTCACAATTTTTTTAAAAAGTGTCACAAGTGATTTCTTTAGGATTTTATTCCAGATGAAAAAATAATAATAATGCATTATACTAAGAAATAAATCCATTTAGGTTTTTTGTTAAAAACAACAGTGGCATCCTTCACCAGGGTGAGCTGGCAAAGAAAAAAGGCGCTGTAAATTGTGAAATCCAGTGAGAGAATGAGAAGTCATTACATCCCCAAGATAACGAATCTCTTTTCAAATCCCCTGGAACTAGGATCTTAGGTACACACAACACTGGGAAGTCTTTAGGCTCCCTTTAGAATTCAGCACTCGGGTTTCTCTCTAAATCTCTCCATGTTTTATCCCTGAAGGTAAATTAATCCTCATGGAATTACAAAGTCAGTAGGCAACCGTGTCTGAGATACAGTTGGTTTGGTCAGGGCTGGAGAACATCTGAGGGCTTCTGGCTTCCAGGGGACACAGCCTCTTCCCCAAAGAAGGCTGCTTTTCACCTGAGGGATGGGCTGTGGTAAGGCACCAGGAAAAGTTCTGTTGTAAAGGTGGCTGGAAGGGTGATTGTATTAAAGTACCACTGCAAATGGCAAGTGCAGTGTTATTTAATGTATCTTTCACTGCAGGGTTTGGGCTTCTTGTTTTCTTCAAATTAAAAATAAACAAAAAAAAAAGCAATTTCAGTGAGTCTCTGCTCAATGTTTTTCAAGCCTATGGAGTTTCATTCCCAGCTCTACCTCTAGAAAAAAGCATGTCAATCATGGAAGTCGGGAGCTGAGAGGAGGAAGAGCTTTCCGGGGGAGCTCTGATCCAACGCATGGGGACAGGCGCCTGCATAGTAGGCACAACTCTGCCCGAGTCACACAAGTGGAAAATGGCTGTGAGTGAGAAAACGTCTTACAGAAGCTGACCCAGATGGTAGAATGTGGGCCAGGAGGATTCCAGAGACCTCCCTGCTCCCATCAAACCACAAGCTCCATTCAGCAACCTCTGAGGAGGGACCACAGCACCATGTGGGAGGGGAGGTTTCAGTTTGAGTTGAGCAAAGAGGGACTGGAAAGCAGCAATGAAATGCAGTAATACTAAAAAACACCCAGCAAAAACCCAATCAAGGCCATGTCCCGGGGGGGCTTTGAGTGCTAGGGTAAGGCTTATTACCTGTGTTGAGTAATTAATGGGGAGCCATTGAGGATGTGTGAGGGAGGGAGTGCCAGTGCCAGATCTTTAGGAAAGTTCCTCCAGCTGCGATCTGGGGATCAGACCCAAATGGAAGGACTTTGGGAGAGTGTCAGTGGTTTGGCGGTGATGCAGGCTTCAGGGTTTGGCCTTTCTCTGTTTTCTGAGCAGTTATACTTTCTCCCTTTCTGCACACATCCCCTCATGGGAGGAGGCAGCATAGTGAGCTGCTCAGAGATCTACCAAGCTCTGCCTCTTTGTAGCTGTGTGATTTGGGGCGAATTACTTTCCCTCTCTGAGCTTAGTTTCCTATTCTATAAAATGGGCATAATAATATGCACCTGATAGGGTGATTGTGAAACATACGTAAGAAAACAGTCATTTATTTAACCCTGGGCAGTGTTCCATATCTGTAAAAGACAGCCATTAACATCACTATTAGGAATGCATATTAGCGCTTTGCTCCTTCAATACACGTTGGCAAGCAGTCCTGACCAGAATCAAAATTGTGAAATTAATCTTTGGTCCCCTGCCATCTTCACCCCCAAAACCCCAGGGTCCAAAAGCTCATTTGGTGGCAAAACCTGACCTGCAGTCAAGGGAGCCTGGGGATGGACTTGTCCTTAGCATGAGGACTCGTACGTTTTCTGCTGAAGTGTTCATGTGTTTGATTACGGGGCGCTAGGCTATGGTGCTTGGTTGTTTGGCCAAACACCAGTCAAGAAGTTGCTGTGAAGGTATTTTTAGGATGCAATTAAACCCAGCGATCAGCTGGCTTCAAATAAAAGCGATCACGCTGGGCGATGTGGGCGGGCCTCTGTAGTCCTTAGTTTGCTAGGGCTACCGTAAGGAAACCCCACAGGCTGGGAAGCTTAAACAACAGAAATTTATTTCCTACGGTTCTGGAGGCTGCAAGGCCAAGACCAAGGTGCCGACAGGTTTGGTTTCTCCTGAGGCCTCTCTCTTGGCGTGCAGTCGGGGCCTTCTCTCGGTGTCCTCACATGGCCTTTTCTCTGTGTACGCCTCCCTGGTGTCGCCTCCTCTTCCTATAAGGACAATAGCCATATTGGATTAGGCCCCACTCTTGTGACCTCATTTAACCTCAATTACCTCTTTAGAGACCTCATCTCCAGATACAGTCACACTGGGGGTTAGGGCTTCACTATATGCATTTTAGGAGGACACAATTCCATCCAGTAAAGCCTCACTCAATCAAGTGAAGGCCTCAAGAGCAAAATCTGAGGTTTCCTGAAGAAGGGATGTTGCCTCAAATAGATTGAAATCCTGTCTGAGTTTCCAGCCGTCTGTCCTGCCCTGCAGGTTTTGGACTTGCCAGCCCCACGATCGTGTAAACCAATTCCTTAAATCAAATCTCTTTATTTATATCGTGTATATGTGGTATAGAATAAATGATATATAATAGGATGCATGTATAATGTATGATATATACCAGGGGGCAGGACCATGCACCTGTCTCCCGGCCTCTCCACCAGGCTCTGCGGGTCACGCTGTCCAGCAGCTGAAGGCCCAGGGTGCCCTCCTGGAGTGGAGGGCAACTGAGGAGAATGTGGGGGCAACGGCAGGTCTCCAGAGGAGCTAACTGAATGCAAGTCCTTATTCCGTGGGGACTGGCCCTGTGAAAGTGAGCTCCATTTGATTAAGTGGAAAAGCTTTCATTTTATTTCCCTAGATAACATGTTTTCTCAGTCTTTGGTGACTGGTTCTTCGTGCCACCTTATCTCATCCATTGGCCTTATAAATGGTCTCAACGGTGCCCCTGAGCTTCTAATTAAGTCTGTTAAACACTGTGAGTTTTCTGCCTTCAGCAATGCCGTAGAAATTGAGGGTTTTGCTGCTAAGTGACTAATCTGTCTGAATATATTAATTATTGTATGAACTGTTAGAGCTTTGAGAACATTCTAAGAATACCTGATAATAAAACACCTCCCTGTGATTGGTCTTTTCACAGCCGGGGGAACATCTCATACCAAAAGAAGGCCTCCCTCTGCATTAGATGCATGGAAACAAGCCCTCGGAAACCGAGAATGCACGAACGTGCTGACATGTCTGTATCCGCGAGGACTGGCTAGGTTATACTGTGGTAACAAACAGGCCCCCAAACTGGGCAGCTGAAAACAACAGAAGTTTCTCTCTTGTTCAAGCTCCCTATTACTTGGAGCTCTGTTCTGAGTCATCCTCATATTGGGACCCAGGCTGACAAACAGCCTCTGTCCATGCATTTCTCGTTACTGCAAAGAGAGAAAAGAGCAGTCTGGGGTCCCTCACACAGCAGTTACATGCTCAGCCTAGCAGTGCAGTGCAGCCTTCCACTTATGACTCATTGGCCAGAACTGGCCACGTAGCCCCGACCCAATCACAGGGGCCAGGAAATAAAATCTTCCCGTGTGCCCAGAAAGGAGAGTGCTGGAAATATTCAGTGTGTAGCATTAACAACTACCACAATAACGTACTATGGTTAGTAATTTTCACATCTGTCTCTCACACCAGATTGCAGGCTCCTCAAGGCAATGGGCTGTGTATTATTCCCTTTGTAGCCCAAAGGCCTCACAGTCTCCCACAATTCTGGAGGCTGCCCAGGAAATGTTTGATGAATGAATAAGTGAAAGTCCTTTCTCTCATCTCCCCTTCATCCTGGACTTTTTTTATAAAGGGGAATGATTCCTTGGCTACAAGTGGCCACCTTAGGTCTTGTCAGAGAAGTTAGGGGAACTATTTAATACAAAGTCCAAAAGAGCTGCTGCTGGGGTGGCCACTCAAGGCACTGATTTCGCCATCTGAATATGCCAGCCCTGCCCCATTCTGGCAATGTGTGGCCAAGGTCAGATCAGGGTTCCTTCTTTGTAAGCGTCTCTCTCTGGTCAGCCAGTGCACATGGCTGAAATTCACCATTAGGAGCAGTTTAGGGGAGTGACCTCTTTTAATACCTCTTTGTTTGTGAGTTCACATATTTAAACTTTCAGAGCGGGAAGGTTGATCAAGTCCTCTCCAGTGAGAGGGCACCCACCTAAAGAGCGAGAGACTACGAGAGCCTGGGCGAAGCCAGTAAGCAGGAACAGATGTGTGAGCACAGCACAGGGGTGGAAAGCACAAGTGAGGTGGCAGGCTGTGAAGGTCCGAGTATCTGGAGGGCAATGTGGGCAGGTGCCTGGGTGGGAGGCAAGGATATGCCAGGAGGAGGCAAAGGGCACTATCCAGAAGACGTGAGGTCCTGGCATGAATTGTGCCTCCCTCACAGTGACGTCAGGGCAGCTGTGGGCCAAGGTCATGTGCCAGTGAGCAAAGGAGCACAGCATGGAGATGCAGGGCTCTAGGCAGAGCACCAAAGTTAGGAAAGAGCAGACAGGCTGGGTTCAAACTCCAGCTCCAGCATGTCCCTTACTATGTGACCTTGGGTGTGTTCTTTATTTTCTCTGACCCTCAGTTTCTTCTTCTATCAAGTGAGATTAAGTGTATCTCACAAGGCTGATGTGAAGATTTAGGAGATAATACACATCATAAAGTGGTAGAGCGCTGAGCTTGGTGCAGGGTGGGCAACACGTGCTTGATAAATGTGAGCATCCTTTTATCTTTTCTCTTGCTCCAGCTTCCTCTGAGCCCACTTCCTGAGACACACGCATGTACACACACACACACACACACACAAAGGTAGAGGGCAATGAGAAAATTCTTCGTTTTATAAAAGTACCATTCTTGCCTTTGGAGTCTATAGACTAGTGTTTTCCAACTTCTTGATCACAACTCAAAATCAGAAATACATGTCAGCAAAACCACATGTGGGCTAGTGAAGGAAAATGGGTGTAGGCGTTGAACTCCACCTCATCACGCAGGAATGTAGAACATGGAGGAATCACAAACTCATCATCCCTCTCCTGTGTGTCCAGAGAAGCTCCTCCACAGGCAGGCCGAGGAAATAAAGGAGAAGGTTCCTAGCAGCACTGTTTGTGAACACCCAATCTGGAGCCAACCCCGTGTCCACTGGCCCTGGGGCAGTACATAAATCATGGTGCAGTCACAGGAAGAAAGCTACATGGCAGTGAAAATGAATGAACTACAGCTGCACACATCAACAGGAATAAATCTGGCAAACAAAACATGGAGTGGAAGAAGCAAATCCTGGAAGAATTGTTATGAAGAGCTCAAAGACAGGCCAAACTAAACTCTCTTGGTTTTTTTCTTTTTCTTTTTTTTTTTTTCAGGAAGATTGGCCCTGAGCTAACATCTGCATCCATTTTCCTCTATTTTATGTGGAACACTGCCACAGCATGGCTTGACGAGCGGTGCTAGGTCCGTGCCTGGGATCGAAACCTGTGAACCCCAGGCTGCCAAAGCAGAGAACGAATTTAACCACTACGCTACCAGGCCGGCAACTAAACTCTCTTTCCCCTGATATATACATGAGTGGTAGAATTACAAAGAAAGCAAGGCGATGCTTATCGTACAAGTCGGAATTATGGTTGCCTCTGGGCAGGGTGTTGGGGGGAATGAGGTGAGGAGGGTCTCACTGATGCCTTCTATGGTACCAGCTCTGTCCTAGTTCTCAACCGTAGTGGTGGGATGCACGTTTTGGCTTTATTCATCTATAAAATATGTACACTGTACATATGTTGCTGAGAGTTTAATGTATTTCATAATAAAGATAAAGGTTAAAAAATAAACAAATAACATTTTGTGTCCCTCCCCAGTACATACATTTATATATCTGCGTGTGTATATACTAAAACAAAAATTTCACAAAGAAAATTTCACCTTTATTACATGAGGTGTACTCCTATATGTTTATTCTATTTTATTTGGTTCAATTCCCTTTTTTAATGCTAGCTGTAAACTACTAAACTGATTTCGAAAACCACTAGCACATCGTGACCTATAGTTTAAGAACACTGCCTCAGACTAACGATAAATACCAACATTCCACCTTGCCTGGAACAGAAAGGCTATTTGAAATGTTTGGCAAAGCCCAGTGTGGCAAAGACAGCCCTTGTTCTTGGAAGAGATTTCCCTCTTTTGATCAGCCATTTGCATTTCTACTGCAGCGTTTTCCTCCAGGTAGCCTGTCCAATGTGTGATTGCTGGTTATTGTACTGCAGAATCAGGCCCCCTCATCAGTTGAATCAACCAGCTGAGGAAAAAGAAGGCCAGATGCAACAGTTTGGGGGCTGTGTTCCTGGGGTAGAATAACAGCGTTTCCGAGAGACAAACGGAAGTGTATCATTGGGAAAAACACAATGGAAACTACTTAGAGATGCAGCTGGGAGTGAGGGTCGCAGCAGGCAGAGGAGGAGGAACGCTGAGATGAAAATGGACCCGTAACAGAGCATCCCATGGAAGCGCGCTCTGCTCAGGTGCTGTCCTACTATGGTCGGCACATTCTGTGGAGGGAGCGGCTTGTGGATGAGAGTGTTCGGGGGCCGGATAACAGAGCGGCAGTAGGAACAATCGGCAGTAGGAACAGACAATCAGCAAACACTCTTTTAGTGTCTAAGTTACTCAGAATGTTCTTCTTCAGTGCTTCAGCGTTAGCATTGCTTTTAAGGTCAAGAGTGACCCCGGGTAGACCAAGCCAACTCCCACGATTCAGACCCACGTGAATCACACATTTGCTCTAAGGAGACCAGGCACCTGCTTGGCTGGTCTCATGCCTTGCTCTCCTCTGGCTTTCCTGAAGACTCTCAAGTTCAGCAAATCGTGACTCCCTCACAGGCTCCAGAACCCAGGCAGGCCAGATTGGGAGCCTACAGGATGCTGTCTCCAGGGACCCGAGCCCATCTAGCAAAACCCCATATGGGCTATTTCAGATGGCCTCTGCCTTGGGCTGGTCCCAGGCCCTTCTCCAGAAAGTGACGAGGGGAGGGTAGGCTCCGGCTGCTTCTAAGTCCTTTGGGACACACTCTGTTCAAGCCTTGAAAATATAAGTGGATGGAGCATCCAGGTGTTACTGCTGGGAGAGCTTAGAGTTAATAGCTGCCCTCTTCCCGCACTGAACCACGAGAGGGTAGCGCACAGATTCTGACAAATACCTGGCTGGGAGATGGAGTCAGAACCTTCCGCGAGAGCTTCCAGGAGGCAAGGAAATCATCTGGGCTCCAGATGGTCTCTGCAGTGTTGCCGGGGTGGGTGGAGTCCCGCCTAATCATAGGGGTGGGTTGCCATAGGACAAGGGCAGGAATGAGAGAAAATGAGAAAGAAGAAATGACAGAACTCTCATGTTCCTCTGCTTTCTTGACAACCACTGAAAATTTATAGCCAGAGTAATAAAACTTAGGTTCCAAGGTCCCCTTCACTCAGCATTCCTCTTCCTGAGTAGGATTGAGAAATGTTCTGCATCATTATTGGCACGCTACGACTCCTTTATCATCCACGTGCAGAGGAGAAGACCAGCTGGAGGAGCCGTCGGTCCACACATACTCAGGGCCTTCCTTTTGCATCAGGGGACAGAGGAATGCAGAAAATTAGGAACCTTCTGGCATCGAAAAGAATCCACGAGGGAGGGTCTGCTGAGATAACATGAAATTTGCCCCCTTCGCCCCTGGAAAACTGTTAATGCTTCTTTGTGTTGTGGATAGAAGGCTGCAATATTGCAGCTCTGTGTGTGTGTGTGTGTGTGTGTGTGTGTGTCTGTCCATGTGTCTGTGTGCGTGTGTGCGTGCATGTACATGTGTTTGCCCACAAATTGAGGACAGAGAACAAGCTTCTGAGAAAGACCAGAAATGACTGGAAACACAGACTGTTAAGTAAATGTTGACATGATCAGGAGCCAGGCATCACCTTGCAGGGAGCTGATTCTCTCTCAAGGGGCCCTCTCCCCAGTACCTGGGCTCCTGGCTCCTAGCCCAGACTCTGGATCAGTAATGCCTGCTCCTGACCTACTTTATATAGAGAACTCATATATACATTTTAGACAGCCCCTAACTGGAGGATCAAGGTTTGAGAACATAAACATGCCATAAAAGCTTTATAAAACAAAGATCATGTTTCACAGCACTTCTTGATAATAACAGAAATTAAGCTGCTGTGGGTTTTTCCTATCCTACTTGTAAATGCGCCCAGAGGGTAATAAGCCATAAGCACATCCAATAACTCTAATAATTGAATAATAAATAAGCATCCAGTCAGGACAGACTGTGTGAGGGAGCGATGCCAACAGGCTGGAGCAGCACCTCCCCGAGCGGCACAAAGGCAGATTGAGACAGATCAAAGAGAAAATATTAGGACAACCTTGTATAGATTTCCTGATCTTGGCATTTGTCCAGGACATGCAGCCACAAACAAACTCCTAAATACACACCTACCACACACCACGGGCCTCTTTGGAGCTCAAAATGAACCTACTGAAAATGTGGTTGTTTTAGCATGAGCTTAAGATAGCCACTGGCAGCTGCAGGGCAATTGCATGGAGTACTTAGACCATCACAAAATTGGATGGATTCTGATTTCACCATCAATCAGCTTCTTTCCAGGGAAAAAGATGTTCGGGGTGGGGGCAGGGAATTAGGTTACTGCGTTAGAAGAATTAACATAACGGAAGGAAAGGAGGACCTACAGAAAGCGTACGAATTCGTTGCCAGGTATAACTCCCTCCTGGAAATATTTTTTTTCCTTTATGATCCCTGGTGAATTTGGACCGATGCTTTGGGGCATTTCTGAGGCTCCATTTAAATCTGAGGTAAGGGAGTGGAGTCCCTCACTGAAGAAAGACCTACAGGCAACCAGCGAGTAGGGAAGGAATGGCTGGTGCATGTGATGAAATACGGAACTCACAGTTTTGGTCGGGACTGAGGGAGGAGGTGTTACCTAATTCACCGGGGCAGCCTCCCTTTCCAAGAAGCTTCCATTAGGAAGGCCATGGCCATCTTTAATGGAAACACTCAGAGCCTGCCTCTGGCCATGCTCCTTTGGACCCTGGGAGAGGGAAGGGGGCATGGGGCCAGCAAATTGTTGTACGTTCTATTAATGTTATTAGCATGTCCTTCAAAGTAGTGACAAAGTGCTAGGATATCATTAGAAATGGAAGATATAGTGTCGGTTTCAGTCCACAATGTAAGACTAAACAGTGGAAAACAGTTCTATAGATATGCATACATTGATCTAACAGTTCTCCGTGTTCATTTTACACACTTAGCTTGGTCCTCTGTGCACGTGGCCTTTGATAAAGGTTGTGGTTGATGACTGGAGGAGGAGGAGGAGGAGATGCTGCTGCTACTGGTGCTGCTGATGCCTTGGAACGGTTTGGTGCAGTCTCTTCTGTGAAAGGTATGAATTAAATGATGTATACTATTCCCTTCAATCTATGAAAAACCACTTTACTTTCCCGTTTAGTCCAAAAATTCTATAAATATGAGTACTGTACCTCTCAGTGTTGGGGATGTAATAGTTGAATAATAAACACCTGTGGACTGATTTTACTACATCATTTAACAGAGTGTAAGGGGGAAGACTAAGTCTGTTCCACCATCAGACAGCTTGTTAACAGTGAAGTACAAAGAGAAATTGACTAGGCAGAGTCCCAGATGGAGAATAGGTCCTTGAATAATGAGCCCTTTGGATTTCATTGCTGAGTTCATCTTTTCTGCTGGGAAGGAAAGAGCCGCATCAAAGCAGTGATGTCAGGGATATCAGAGCCGACTCTTTTCTTAAGAAGGGAGAATCGCACACATTCGTTGAACCAGCAGGAGATGAAAAATTAGCTTTTGTTTTTCTTAAAGAGCTCCAACTTCTTATTCTCTGTCAGTGAGAGTGAGTAAATTCTGAGTGCCTACTGTTCACTCATTCATTCATTCAACGATTTTTTTTTTCCTGAACATCTGCTGGGTACTGTACATCATCAATGCCAAGCCAGTTTAGAAACTGTCCGTGCCCTCAGGGGGCTTGAAAAGTAGCGAGAGTCTAAGAAGTGCTCGCACATTACTACAACCCAGGGCAGGGTAAGGTAAATGCCCTGAGAGAGAAGCAGATAAAGGCTAGGAGGTGCTCTGAGGTGGTAGAGACATGGCAAGAGAAGAATCTACCATTTCCACCATTGCATGAGAGCAGGGAGCAGGAAGAGCCCATTAGAATGCTGATGCCCAGCCTTGAAGCCGACCGGACATGGCAGATCTATGGGCAGTGTGTTGGCCTTCCTACACACAGCCCCCCGCCCCCTTGATCTTGACTCACTATTTGCTCACTATTTTAAGAAACAGGATGACTTTGGCCTTCTGCTTTGTGTTTCAGATCTAGAAGCCGGAGACTACTTCAAGTGGTCTTAACATTTGTGCCATCAGGAGACTAAATCTCTGACTCTAAGTCAACAGTCCAAAAGAGGAACAGGTAACACGGTTATATGCTGACATTTCTGCGGTGTCCAGTCTGAAAAGTGCTGGCTGTTTCTAGGTTATCTATACTGGGAGCACTCGGGGTGAAACATCCCAGCGTCATCAAGAAATAGCATCATTTCAAGCCTTGCCATTACATATACTAAAAATATCACATCTCATGGTATGCCAAGAGGAATAAAAACATCAATCCTCCTTACGGAAACACACATACACCTGTCAAAGTTTCTCAGCACTACCTTTCTTTATATTCCTGACTTCTGGTTTTTGCCATTAACCTCAGAACCTTCTCTACGAATTTACATTAACAAACCTCAAAGAATTATAGTCTTTCTGATAATTTGGATGCCACGGCCTCTTACAAAATTAAATGACTTATTTACCTGTCAATGGTTCAGGATCTGGACTCTTTAGAAAGAGCTGTCTGCCGTTGGTGTCTGCTAGGATTTTCTTTTTTACAGGAGAGAGAAAATCAATCTGAGCAGTTACCATCAACATGGATGTTAAAATGCCAGTGGAAGGTGGAAAATAACAGAAACAATGCCGAGAACAATTTCGTCCCGATGGGCCTCAACATGGCACAGCACTCACCCTTCTGATTGATGGCGGGCAGATCACAGGGCAGGCAATGATATCTAAGAAAGGCATTTTCCCCTTATTTTTAAAAATTTTACAAGTAATCACATGCTCAGTGTAGAAAAACAGAAAATACAGATACGTAAAAAGAAAGAAACCAAGCAACCAAAATTCTACTACCCAGAGAAAATCACTGTTATATTTTGGTGTATATCCGTTGCTATAGATTAAATGTCTGTGTTCCCTTAAAATGCATATGTCGAAATCCTAACCTCCAATGTGATGGTATTGGGAAGCGATCAGCTCACAAAGGCAGGGCCCTAAGGAATGGAATTACAGCTCCCTTCTCCCTTCTCCCTCCTACCGTATATGAGCACAGGGAGAAGACAGATGTCTATGAATTAGGAAGCAGGTCCTCACCAGACACCGAATGTGCCAGCACCTTGATCCCAGACTTCCCAGTCTCCAGAAGTGTGCAAAAAAAATTTCTCCTGTTTATAAACCACCCAGTCTATGGTGCTCTGTTACAGCAGCCCAAACAGCTAAGATATCCATCAAGACATTTTCATATATTTGTGTGTTTAATTTTAATGGAATTAATGCTATATCTAATATTTTGTGACCTACTTTATCCCTTAATATATCATAAATATCTTTATACAATTATGTACACACACATCTTTATTATTTTTAGTGGTTAAATAATATTCTTTTCTCAAAATGGACTATAATTCATTTATTCAATTCTGTATATCACTTAGGACATTTAGAATGCTTGTAGGTTTTCAATATTAAAAGGATACCCTCATGAGTATCTTTATATCTACATTTTGCATAATTGTCTCTTACTTTCTTAGGATAACTCCTTAGAGTGGACTTATTAGGTCCATACACGTTTTTGAGGCATTTGCTATCTCTTTCCAAACTGGACTCCAGGATATTGTACCAACTTACAGTTTTAGCAGCAGTGTCTAAGACAGCCTCTTTCCCTAGACCCATGAGAGGCACCTTTTAAAATCCTGTGCATCATCTTTGCCCTTGGACTCCCAACCAGGACACGCTCCTCTCCTGACAGCAGCTTACAGAGCTCTGTACCACTCGCGCACACCAAGGAAAGAGAGAAGGGCAGGCAGCCTAAACTGGAGAGATAACTCAGATAGGCTGTCAGGACATAGTGAAGTTTTGCTCAAGAGAAAGAAAAAGAGAAAGAGCAAGGTGTCACCCTCAGAGATATGCAGCTTGGTTTTCTCTCTCCTTCCTCTCTGTTTTAAAAGCGACTATACTTTCTGTTTATACAGCGTTGCTATTCTGAAAAAGTTTGATTACTCCAACAAGGTTTTGGCTTTCAATCCTATCCAGACTCAAATATAATTGATACCTGCGTGCTTTTACATAGACTGTTGTAGGTTGTGGTAGCCAAGCCTCCCCTCTACTGTATTTGGCGCAGGTATAATTACCTACTTCACTATGGGTTAGAACACTTGCCCAAATGGCAGGGGAGAGTGTTAACCTCTGGTCCCCAGTCTAGTGCTCTCTTTCAGTACTTTCCTCTATCATTTAATTTTTAAGAGATTGGAATAAATACACATTAACCCTAGGATCTGTGGGAGAAATTGCCTTTTTGATGTAATTCCTGGTATCAACTTATGTTGTGCTTTTTCTTATTTTCTCCTAAAGAAGAGTACAGCACAAATAAAGCAAAGCTGAAATCTAGTCCCAGCTACTCTGTGGATGCCATGTCATTAACTACATTAATGGAACCCTATTTGTCATGTGAGTGACTCTTTGGGGTCATGGTCACTGGCTTGTGAAGAGGTGCCTGTGTTTGGTGATCTAAGGGGCCCTGTGATGGTTAATTTTTACCTGTCATTCTGGCTAGGCCATAGTACTCAGATATTTGGCCAAACATTATTGTAGATATTTCTGTGAAAGTATTTTTTTTGATGAACCTAACATTTAAATCAGCAGACTTTGAGTAAAGCCAATTACTCGTCACAGTGTGGGCAGGCCTCATCCGATCAGTTGAAGGCCTTAAGAGAAAAAGACTGATCTTGCCTAAAGAAGAAGAAATTCTGCCTCCGGGCTGCCTGTGAACTTGACCTACAGCATCGACTCTTCCCTGGGCCTCCGGTCTGCCGGCCTGCCCTGCAGATTTTGAACCTGCCAGCCTCCACATTTGTGAGCCAATTCCTTGAAATAAATCCTCTCTCTCTCTTTCTATATACATATCTTTCTCTTTACATATAGGTATATAGGAGCATATGTATCCATGTAGATATACACCCCCACACACATCTTGTTGGTTTTATTTCTCCGGAGAACCCTAATACAGGCCCATTGCCAACTTTCTGGTGAGAGCTTCTACCCTACCTAGTGTCTCTTTCAAATACAAGAAGCAGATATAGGTGAACTCCATTCCTTCCCACTTTTCAAAGACATGTTCAAATGAGAATGATAATAACAGTAATGTTCCAGGTGCTGTGCCAAATTCACAACCCAACACCACGAGGTCGGCCTTAGCACCCCCATGGACAGAAGAGGAAGCCAAGGCTGGGCTACCCACCTCTAGCCTTGTAAACGTGACTCCAGAGAAACAGTATGAGCAGCTCTAAGTGGCAAGCCTGGGGTTCAGATCCAGATTTGTCTGACTTGCCTGACTCCCAAGCTCAGGCCTTTGACCTCTACGTCATCCTGCCTTATCGTTAAACGGTTTGGCATTTAAAAAAATACTCAGTCCCCACTGGGCACAAGCAGATCTCTAATTTCTCTTTACTTCTGAGCAGGTGAAAACCACCCAAAGACCATTTCAGGTTCTGAACTCATGAAATGAGGTTCAGACAGAACGACAGTCTTTCCCTAAGCCAGTACATGAGCGCTCTTAGTTTCTCCAGTTTGAGAAGGATTTAGATGCTCAGCATCTCCCACCAATCATTTCCGTATCTCTGTCTTCATCTCCAGCTCCGATCCTGCTCTAAGGCCCATTACACGCAGAGCTGGGCTCCAAGCCCTGCTTAAACAGCCCATGTCTCAGCTCCCCCAGGCTCCCGGTGTCCCTACGGGAGCTGCCTTCTGGCCAAGTAGCCTTCTGGCCAAGTAGCCTGTTGGTTATTCTGCCCCATGCATGAAAATATCTCTAGCACACTCCCCAGACCTGCTGTTCTCTTTCCCTTCTCTCTGCCACATTCCCCTTCCTTCATCCTTTTCCTTTGCAGGTAAAAATACCTGGAGGCAGGAGTCAAGGGGAGGAGAGGAGGGGGAGGAAGACCAACGCTATTCCTTTCCTCTCCTCTTCCCTTTCAAGTCCAGGCAAAGTAAACACATAATAAGCATCCTTCAGCCACGTGAATAGATGCTGCAGTAACTGTCACAAGAAAACACCAATGTGTTTTAACACTCAAGGGGATAAAGCTGTAAGAAAGCCCTGTCCACTGCTTTCTGGAGTCATGGAAGGGAAAATAACAATATGACAAGAAGCACTGGGCTCCTATTTGGTTCTAGCAGATTATAATATGAAAAACACCATTTGCCTTCCATTGATGACACTTCAAGTGCTATAGAAGTGTGCTCACCCAGAAAATATTCGCTATTTTACAGCGTTCTTACCTATTTTCCTGGGTAAGATTTACAGAATCATTCCGCCTCTTTATTTCTACTGTTTCCCCTCCCCCCCCCCACCCTCCATGATGCCAGAAGCAGCTGCTGTTGCCTTGGCAACATTGCAGAATAAACTTGTTGCTTTTGGACCATCTGCACCCAACCTGGGCTATGTTGAGGCTGTTTGTTTCCTTTTCCTATTTGTCATCTACCAAAAGTCAGACTTCATAATTCAGAGGCTGACCTTCCTGAACAGTTACATGAGGGCTAACTGAACTTCTCATACTCATCTCAAAGTTAGGTGGGCTGGCTCAGGCCTTTGGATTCGGGTCTTTCCCATGGGACGCTTAGTGAAATATACGCCTGTTACTAGGGAGACAGGACTCACCAACTCATCACAATCCAATGGGATTAGTCAGTGTTGTTGTAGAAAACAGAATCTCAGTGGACAGAAGCACAGGGCCACCACATGAAAAAACAACAGTGTTTTAAAATAATATGCTTTTTTTTCCTGACTACAGACATATTTTTACTAATTCATCTATTTGTCCTTATTCTGAAAGGGACATAATGTAGTGATTATAAAGACAACATTTGTATCTTAAAATAGATTTGGAAAATAAAAAACAATATTTATAAATTACCAATAATCCTGCTACCCATAGATATAGTTACTGTTTTCTTTCTATTTTTTTGGTGAGGAAGATTGTCCCTGAGCTAACATCCAAGCCAATCTTCCTCTATTTTATATGTGGGACGCCACCATAGCATGGCTTGATGAGCAGTGTGTAGGTCCACACCTGGGATCTGAACCTGCGAACCCCAGGCTGCTGAAGCAGAGTGTGAACTTAACCACTATGCCACTGGGCTGGCCCCTATAGTTACTATTTTTGTACATTTTTTGTGCTTTTGTGCTGTATGTTTCTTTAAAAAATAAGGTAGGTTTGTTTTTTAAATACAATTTTATATTCCAATTTCCCTAATTTAATATTTTTGCATGTTATAAAAATTATTTGAAACATGATTTCTCTCTCTCTCTTCTCTCCCATTCCCTCTCTCTTTGTAATGTACTTGCTATATATTAAAGAACCCAGTCATTTTTCCTGTAGAGTTTTCTGCAACCTGGATTTTGCTAGTTGGATACCGATGTTGTCATTTATCATGTTCCTCTGTCCCAAATATTTCTTAAGAAGTTTGAACAGATTCACGTTTGTTACTTTGGCAAGAATGATTTGTAAGCAGCACTGAACCTGTAGACTTTCTACAAGGTTCACATACCTGGTTGTCTTCTGCGATGTCGGCAGCTGTTGATAACCACGGCCCAGATCCATTATTTCATTAGGAACTTCACAAAGGTGATATTCTCATTTTACCATCATTTCTTCATTTGTTAAGTCGAGTCCATCTAAAAGAGAAACTTCTCCTCGTTGACTATTTAACTATACAGAGGTACAGTTCCTAAAATAAAGGCAAGATAAATGCCTAATTTATTTCTGTTGTTTGCCAGTTATCAAAACAATGGTTTAAGTGCCAACCAGGATCCAAAGGAAACAAATTAGTTTTTCTAGTATCATCATAAATGCATGGATTTAAACATATTTGATAGGCTTTAATCCACTGCAGTTACTATTCTTAATCGAGCTCCCATTGTTCCATCTTCAGCCAGTGGAAGCCTCTTCACTGGCTTTCTGAATCCTTAAGAAGACCTTAGCATTTTTTTCTAGCACTTTTTTTTATCACATTCTTACTTTCTGGTGTGATGACATGTTCCAGACTAAACTTAAAACATTTTATGCTCCAGACCTAGAACTAACCATTTCTTCAAAAAGATCTAGTTTATTTTTAAGTGGGAAAATTTATGTAGAAACCACATTTGGGTTTTAAGGTACTAAATTTTTAAGATCTTTTCTGTGGACAGAATTAAGAAAGTTTGCTTTTGCTCTTCTCTTTTTTCTCCTCCTCCTCCTCTGCCTGCTCCTTAACATAAAATACACCATTGCAATTACTGCCATTTGAATTCAAGACTACAGTCTTTTTCTTTAACCTCATCAACCTTACACCTGTGGCTGCTTTCTCTCACGCCAATGACACCAACATAATTACTCATTTGCTCCATCAACAATGCACACACATCCAATTACCCCAAAATTAGTGGTTCAAAGCAATGATAAACACTAATTATATTACAGTTTCTTTGCATCAGCAAATCAGAATCAGCTTAGCTGTATGGTTCTGGGTCAAAGTCTTTCATGAGATTGCAGACAAAATGTTAGCCAGAGAAGCAGTTATCTTAAGGTATGGTACAACTGGGGCTCAGAGATCCGCTTCCAGGGGGCCTACTTACATGGCTACCAGGTTGATGCTGGGAGTTGACAGAAGACTTCAGTTGCTCTCAGAAGAGGCCAGGAGGGTCCTCACAGTGTGATTTCTGGTGTCTACCAAGTGAGTTATTCAAGAGAGCGAGACGTAAATGGCAATGCCTTTGGTGATCTAGCCTCAAAAGTCCCATTGTCATGTCTCTCACATTCTATTGTTATAAGTGGATCACTATGTCCTGCTCCTATTCAAAGGGAGGAGAATTAGTCTCCACTCATTGAAAGGAGAATGTCAAAGAATGTGCAGGCATATTTCTTTCCACTCTCTGGCTGCAACTTGTTTACATTGCAAATGGAAAATACACTCATTCTTTCCAAAGACTCCCCAAAAGTCTCATTCTTTTATAGCATCAGCTTGAAGTCCAGGATCTTGTTACCTAAATCAAGTCCAGGTGTGGAGGAGACTCCTCAGGTACCCTAGAGTCCAGCTCCTTGAGTACAGTTCCTCACAACCTGAAGACCTATGATCTAAAAAGAAGTTATTTGCCACCTCCTCTCTCTCTCTCTCACACAGACACACACACACACACACACACGCACACTTAACGTACAATAGTGGGACAAACATAGGATAACTACTATGGACCACCTCCCGCTCCCGCCCCGAGTCCCCCATTCAAAATAGAGGAAAAGAGGAGATACACAGGACCTCTGACCCATAGCAAAATCCCTCAGGGCAAATGCTGAAAGTGCCTTGACTAGGACTCAAGGCCTGCAAATGAGTCTCCATAGCACTCAGCTTCAGCCTCTGAGCTCTTGGTTCCACTCTCTAGGTCATCCTTTCTTTTTCACAAAAGGTAGTCCACGTTTTCTGCTGAAGAGTTTTTTCAGCTTACTTCCTGCCTATAGAAGCTTCTGGGTCCAAAGGCCTTGTATCATTTTATACTGATTTGTTCCTTTCATTCCAAGCTTGTGGTATTCCCACCAATTTACTTCTCTTAAAAACTTCACAGATTTCCTATGAGTCTGGTTGTAGCCCACTCAGACAAAACCACATTCACAAACTCTTCCAAAATAAGCCCTTCTTGACCTTGGGCTCTACTAACAGTCTTTTTAAGGCCCTTTAGGCTTTCATTAATTCTCTCAGCTTCTGTTCACTGCCCAATTCCAAAACCACTCCTAAATTTCAGGGGTTTGATAAGGTAGGCACCCTACTCCTGGTACAAATTCTGCATTAGTTATCTATTGCTGTGTGACAAATTATCCCAAACCTTAGTGGCTTAAAGCAACACTAAACATTTATTATGTCACAGTTTCTGTAGGTTAGGAATTTGAGAGCAGCTCAGCTGGGTAGGTCTAGTGGGGAGTTTCTCATAAAGTTGCAGTGAAGAATTTGGCAAGGTTGCAGTTAGCTGAAGGCTTGACCAAGGCTGAGGGATCTGCTTCCAAGGCGTCTCGTTGACACGGGTGGTAAGTTGATACTGGCTGTTGGGAGAAGACATTAGTTCCTTTCCAAGCAGGCCCCCCAGAGGGCTAATGGAATATTCTCATGGCACAAAGTCTGGCCCCAGACTAAGCAATCCAAGAGAACAATGGGGAAACTGCAATTCCATTGATGATCTAGCTTCAGAAGTCGCACATCATCATTTCCACACTTTTCATTAGAAACAAGTCACTAAGTTCGGCTCACATTCAAGGGGAGGGAAAGTAGGGTCCACTTTTTGAAGACAGTGATATATTTTTAAGCCTAACCCTAACCCTAACCCTCTCCACTACAAACCACTACACCACACTACAAACACTACCACCAAAAATAGAATTAGTAAAAGTAGTTAAATTTTTTGAACTTCTTTTCGTCCTTGGAATACATCTTACTAAAGATTTATAGTCAAATTATTATGTTCCAAAAGTCACTTAAAATTGTCCTTTCTATGTAACTATGCCACCAATTTGAAAAACAGTTGATTTGTTTTTATGCTTTTGACTTTTGGGGATTTCTTGTTTGTTTATTTTATAATTTTTAAAATAATTTCAAGGTTTCAAAGTCAAACCCTAGAACAAAGGGTATTCAGAGAAGTCTAGCTTCATATCTGTCCTTCCACCTTCTTCCCGATAAGTAACTTTGTTTTTGGTTTTTTATTTATTTTTCTATTTTAAAAATATAAATAACAAATGAATACATACCCCTCATTCTAAGATAAATATTTGCATGTTATGCACGCTGTTCCTCACATTTCTTTATCTACCAATATACCCTGAATTCATCTTATAGCAGTATTTGGAGATAATTGTCATTTCCTTTTATGGCTAATTATATGACGTAAATATACGTCACCATTATATGATGTATATAGTTTATTCAACCAGTCCCCTACAGAGGGATAATGTGGAGGTCTCTAGTGTTTGACTATTGCAAATAGTGCTTCAATGAATAGCTTTATACATGTATCTAAGTTTTTTCCAGAAACATATTTTTATAGCTATAATTTATTCCATATTGTGGATAGATGTACCTTAAATTATTTAAGCCTACTTCTATTGTGGACCCATAAATTCTATTTTTTCTAATAGTACAAATGATACAACAATGAACATCCTGGTACTTAAATATCTGATGACATTTCTGGTTACATCAAAAGAACAGATTCCTAGAAATTTAGTTAGTAGGTCAAAATTTATGAACATTTTTAGGCAGTTCATGAATATTGTCAAATTGTTTTCAAGGAAAGAATACAACAAGTTTACACTCAGAGGTAGTAAATCTTAGTATCTGGCACTGGAAAGATCTGAGTTCAAACTCTACCATTTACTAGTTGAGTGACCCTGGACAAGTTAACTTTCCTGAGTCACAGCTTCCTCGTCGGGAAATGAACAAAATCATACTTATCTCATGGGGTCATAGTTGAAGAGGAAAATATAATATTTGACTACCTATCTGCTTGAGCACATAGGCCAAGTATTTCACACAGAGCTAAATGTTTGCTATTACTATTTTAAACATTTAAACATTTGTTATTATTATTCATATCAGCAGTAGATAAGAATGTCAGTTTCATAGCAGATTCATGAGCACTGGATATTATTGTTGAAAAATAAAAAGTGCCAATTTGACAAGTAAAAGATGCTATTTTGTTTTAATTTGTATTCTTTGATTTCTAGTTCTGTTGAACATTTTTCATTTATTTATTAATCTTTTTATTTCTCCTTCTGTGTACTCTGTTTATATCTTTGGTCTATTTTTCTATATAATTTTAGTTCTTTAAAATGCATATCCAAGAGTTCTTTATTAGGAATACAAATCTTTTGTTGTCATAATTGCTGCAAATATATCCTTCAATATTTGGGGTTTTTTTCAATTTCAGTCGTTAGACATTATTTTGACATACAGAGTTTAACATTTTATGTAAGCAAGTATTTCTCTTTGTTATTACTTCAATAGACTTTTTAAATCTTTATGAAGAGCTTCACTATTTCCAAATTCAATTATGTGCTCATCCACATGTTATTTTAGTATTATTTGAGGCATATATCTTAAACACAGAAAAACGCACTGATCACAAGTTCACAGCCTGATAGATTTCCACAAAATGGATATAGTCATTGTATTAGTTTGCTAGGCCTGCCATAAAAAAGTACCACAAACTGGGTGGTTTAAACAACAGAAATCTATTTTCTCATAGTTCTGGCGGCTAGAGGTCTGAGATCAAGGTGTCAGCAGCCTTGGCCCTTCTGAAGGCTGTGAAGGAGAATCTGCTCCACGCCTTCTCCTGGTTTTCCTTCTTCTGGTGGTTTGCTGGTCATCTTTAGTGTCCTTGACTTGCAGATGTATTGCCCCCATCTCTGCCTTCGTGTTCACATGGCATTCTCCCTGTGTGCATGTCTCTGTGCCAAAATTCCCCCTTTTTTATAAAGACATCAGTCGTATTGGATTAGAGCTCACACTAATGACCTCATTTTCATTTGATTACCCCTGTAATGACCCTATTTCCAAATAAGGTTACATTCTGAGGTACTGGGGGTTAAGGCTTCAGCATATCTTTTTTGAGGAAAACAATTCAACCCATAACATTCATGAAACTAGAACACAGATCAAGAAACAGACTACATCTAGCTTTCTGAAACCTACCTCATGTCCCCTTCAGTCATAATCCCTTGTCAAGGTTACTAGTCTCCAGATTTCCCAGACTACAGACGACCTTTTCTGTGTTCTTGAACTTCACATACATGGAATCACACAACATGTTTTCTTTTGTGTCTGGCTTCTCTACTTTAGAATTATATCTGTGAGATACATCCCCATTATTGCACTGTTGCATGTAGCAATAGTTCATTCTTTTTCATTTTTATGTAGTATTTAACAAAAGGAGGAAAAATAATATGATTTATATTTTATCATTGATAGATAGTTAGAATGTTTCCAGTTTTTAACCATTATGAACATGTTGCTATGAAAATCCTAGCACCAGTCTTTGATGAGCCCATGCTCACATCCTTGTTGGGTGTATGGAGTGGGTTTTCTGGGGATTGGAACGTGCATATGTTTAGTTTTAGCAAATGCTCCCAAACATTTTTGCAAAGTGGTTTCCAGCAGTGCATGAGAGTTTTGCTTGCTCCACACACTCATCAGCATTCATGTCAACTTGGACAAAAATATTTTTGATGAGAAGATGATAATGATAATGATGATAATAACTTCTCATTAAAGTTATTGTGAAAACCAGATATTGGGCTGGCAGTTTTACCTATATTATCTCATTTAATCTTTAAACTACTTTTCAAGGGAGTTATTCTTAGCTTCATTTTATAGACAACAAAACTAAGTGTCAGTGAGGTTAAGTAATTTGCCCAAAGTAACAGTAAGTAGCAATGTAGGGTTTGAATCCAAATTTATCTGATTACCAATCTCAGAGACTTTCTAGCCCAGATAAAATGTAAATCTGGTTGCTCCCGAGGTGAAAGGGGAGCCCTAGGCATCACGGTGTGGCATGAGGGGATTGGTATGGCTTTTGCAGAGGGGCCAACTTAGTGGTAAGAGGTGACACAGCCGTTAATCTCTACCTGAAGGCTAGTTTGTGCCACTCTATTTTGGGGACATTAAATATGAGCATCTATTATTAGGGTTAGCTCCAGACACTTCCCAATGGATGATTATTTTGAGGACTGTTTCTGACAACAGATGGGTGTGCCTAACATCCTGAAATAGAGTAATGTAAACCAGTTTTGGGGTAGAGAGTTAGAGCAAGGGGTCAAGTCTGGGACCAAGGAAAAGCACCCTAATAGCAGGTCTGTGGTGCTGTTCTCACTGCTGATGTCAATGAGCACCCCTTAACCCGTCAGCCCTCACTCCCAGGCCTGGTCTCTAGGTAGGACCAGGACAGCTACCTTAAGGACATGGCAGGAGCCATGTCATCTCTTACCATGCCCTCTGCTTGAGTGGCCCTTGATGGTAGGGCGCAAATCCGTGGGGAAAAATATTTCATGGAACAGGAAGAAAAAACATGCTGCCAAATACTCATTGTTCTGCCAAAGCTACTCAGCGGCCTCAAGTACTGAGAAGCTGCTTTGAACCAGGCACTGTGCTGAGTACTTCAGATACATCATCTCCATCTTCACAGTGAGCTAGAGAGAAATAAATTTCTATTATCCCCATGTCACAGGTGAGGGACGGTTACACAAAGGGAGAAAGAACACAACAGTTCTATTCTAACAAAAGATGTAGAAAGGGGAAGTTTAGACCTTTCTGAAGTATGAATTTGTGTCTTTAAGGAATATATGGGAGTATATGCTCACTTTTATTTTTAAAAAAAAGAAAAGCAATAAAACAATACTGAATGTTTTCCTGCTGAACAGCCGAAAGCCTGTTCTGGAAAATGAAAACTTTAGAAAGTGAGTTCTAGTATTGCCGGCCAGTAACCCTTATTTACGAACCATATACAGTCATGCACTGCGTGATGACATTTTGGTCACCAACAGACCACAGATACGATGGTGGTCCCATAAGATTAGTACCGTATAGCCCAGGAGTGTAGCAGGCTATACCATCTAGATTTGTGTAAGTACACGCTATGATGTTTACACAACAACAAAATCGCCTAACAATGCATTTCTCAGAATATATCCTGTCATTAAGTGACACATGACTGTAACAAATGGGTCCAGGGATTCATATTCTACAAAAGTATCACACTGATAAAGTTCTAACTGGTTCAAATGTTGTCATCTTCTAGTTTTGTACCAGTGCAATTATTTTAGAAAGTACAAAGTTTCCATTTTAATTGGTGCTTGGCTTATTTGTTTCTTAAAACATAGGTTTGGTTTTAAATTCAAGTTAAATCTTAACACCTAGGCTTTGTCCGGGTTTCAGTAAACCTGTGTATTTTTTCCCCTATATTTTTATCTGTTGTTAGTTCACCTGCCTGACCAGGTCACAGACGTAGGTGTGTATGCTTTGCATACATTACAACCCAAGCCCTGTAGCCAGAACAGAGACAGAGGAAGGAAGGAGCAATGGGCTCACACACTGGATGCCATTTACACACAAGGCTGATCCTCCCCCGAGCACACTGGGTCTGGGCTGACTCCTAAACAGAGAAACAGTCAAAGAAGAGAGGAGACACAACACACTCAACTCTCCTGCTTTAGTTGCAAAGACTGGCTAAGCCACCAGATCTTGTCCCCAGAAACCCTAAGTCTCTTCTTGTTTGCTCAGGAGCCTTTCTTCCAGTGGGGGGGCGGGGGGGGGGTGTAGCGCCCCCACCAGCCCCATTCTGGAGAGAGAAGAAGTGCAGTCTGAGGACTAGAATGCCCTCTGGCTGCTCCAGCACAGACATGTGCCGCTGGCGCTCAAAGAGACAAGCAAATGATGCGGTATGTGAGCTCTTAACCTCTATTTTAATGTCTCCAACAATCTAGTGGTTAATTAGCAATTTGCTGCCCACCAATATGCAAATGAATGACAAGCAAAGGCCCTCAGCATCTGTAATTATTTTGCTGATTTACAAGCCACTTTCCTCTCTGTGTAGGTTTTTCTGTGTGTGCATTCATGCATCAGGGATTTCATTATTTTTAGAAGCACTCTCTGTGCAATTTTTATGCTTTAATATTTTCAGGCTTCAGTAATTACAGTATTATGGATATATATATATATATTTCCCCCCCAACTCCAACTGCATTTATTTTTTAGGGATTCTTTTCTTTGATAAAGAGTTGAGAGTAAGATTTATCAAGAGGCTGAAATCCAAATGGCAGAGAGAGTCAGAGCGCAAGATTGAAAGATGCATGTTTCTGCTGCTGCCAAATCCTTATCTGGAATCGGAGGAGTCTTGTAATATTTGATTTTCTCCCAAGCAGCTCTGGCGAGTCGAGCCCCGATCTGCGTTATCCATCTGCCTGCTTTGGAGCAGGGTGTTTTACTATTTGGCCGTTCAAATGCTTTACGTTTTTGCCAGCGCGTTAAGAAAGGCTCTCATGTTAAATTAAGTCAATTAATAAATGGAGACACATTAAGCAATCAATTTTGTCAGCCTATCTCCCCAGCATTATGTATGGTTGGCTGTAATCACAAGATAAATGCAATGTGCTGATCTATGGTAATGTTCAATAATACATTCTCCGCCAGGCTCAATTCATCAGGGAGTTTCGGTAGGGGAGGCATTTGTTATTGGCTGTCTCTGCACCTCAAGGATAACATTTCTGTCCTTTTGATTGGCCGCCTCACTGCTGCAAGATTCTAACCGTCTTATTTTGATGATGAATATGAAGGCATGCTAAGCCAGGCTGGAGCGGAGTGTTTCAGAGGCTGCGCTCCTTCCAGAGCCCAAGGACTCACAGCTTCCTCCGCTGCTTCCTGTGCCAACAACCCCCCAAAAGTTGTGATGCTTTTCTTCACCCAGTGCTTTGGGGCTGTGTTAGATCTCATTCACCTCCGCTTTCAGCACTACAAAGCTAAACGGGTTTTCTCTGCTGCTGGGCAACTTGTCTGCGTCGTAAACCCCACGCACAACCTAAAGGTGAGTCGCTCTCTGTCGTTTTATATTCACGCTGCTTGGGTTCAAGTCCTCTCTCCGGGCGGCCTCAGGGACCCTCTCGTGAACACTTGGAGCTCCTGGCAAAGGCTCGCTCGCTGATGCGAGGACGGTGTTTGGTACCCGGAGAGGTTGCCTCGCTCCTTCTCTCTCTCTAGGTAGCTTGGCTCTCTGTGACAGCGTGTTGTTTCCTGACTGGCAACAACAGCTGGAGTGATAGGCTAGCTTCTTTCCCTCAAGCTGTCAGCCTAAGAGTAGGGTGGGGGTCAGAAGTGAGGGGGTGGGGAGTAAGGGGCGTCCCTCTCTCTTTCCCGAGTATTTGTGGGCAAGTGTTCAGGAGACAGGATTTGAAAAGTTACCGAAATTGCAGTCTGTCCCGTGTGCTTGGAAAGACAGGCAAGCACATGGATTTTGGAAGCCCCTTTTGGCTAACGCTGAAGTAGCTACGCGGGGCAGGACCCCCCAGACGGGACCTGGGAGTTGGTGAAGGGGCTCTTTCTGCAAAGTGTTTTCCCTTGTTCTCAGGCTCGGGTGTGTGTGTGTGTGTGAGAGAGAGAGAGAGAGAAAGAGAGAGAGAGAGAAAGAGAGAGAGAGAGAGAGATACGTCGGTAGAGTTTGTCTTCTTTCGTTCCTGCGCGCTGGAGGCGCCCGCATGCACTGAGGACAGGAGGAGGCAGATTTGGTTCAATTGTGTGATAATGAAACCGGTTCGGAGCTGCTGCTGCCTGAGTCACCGCAGGCGGCTGCGCCGTTGTGTTGCCTGTGGCCGCCGCCGACTGCGAGTCTGGCGCCGCTGCCTCTGCGTTTGTGCGTTCAGGTCAATGCCCTTTAAGAGAACAGCCAAAAGATGGGATCCGGGAGGACGGGTACACATCACAGCCAAGACTGATGGGGAAATGAATGAAGAGCCACTGGCTAGGGGTGGTGGGGAAGAGGGAAAGGCAGGGCGGGGGCGCTGAACTCCCCAAATGGGAAACTGAGCCACCTTGGCTCTGTCCTAAAATAGATGACGACTTCTTAGGAGTTGCTTTCCTGTCCTCCTCACTATACCCAGGGCTGAGTATGGGGGGAAGGGCATGTTCGCAGCATGAGTGCCAGAACAGTGTCCGTGAAGATGGATCTGTCATTCTGGCCACTGCTGCAGGGCAGGAAGAGTGTTGCTTGTTGCTCATCACTTTATAAACTGCTATAGTCAGCCTCTCCTCAGCCGGAGCCCTGCAGGTCGCCGCTGACAAGTGCTCCGTATCAATTCCTGCAAGTTCCTAGGAGGGACAGGTGCTTGGTGTCCCCAGGGCCACATGCCAAGGCCGGTCCTGGGTGGAGGGGTGATGGACTGCTCTGGGACCGCTGTGGTGCACTCTAACTAGGCGCTGGCTTTCTGCGGTCCCCTAGCTGTGACTACACCATCTCACTTCACCAGTCTCGCTCTCTCGCTCCCTCTGCGTCCCCCTCTTCCCCCTCATTCCACTATTTCTTTTTGCTTTCAAGTCTTAGTTTTATAAATGAGAATTCACCACCAGTCGTCCTTGGCAAAGCGAGTGTATGGTGTACACATTAAAATATGATTCTGAATTCCATTTTATGGCCACTTTTGAGACCTCATCTGAGACTCCCATTATTTTGTCACTTTATATTAGTTAGTTCCCTGTGGCAAGAAATTTTGTTTACTCCTGTTTTGCATTTTGATACCTTTAAAATTGTTTATGAGACTTAGCATTTCCGAAGTTTGAATTTGTATGGTTCACTGACTGCAGCTGACAATGAAGGAGGGGCGGGCTGCTCAGATCTTGGTGTCGGGTGGGGAGAAATGCATCTAGGTATATTTTTCAGTGATGTTGGCCTGGATATTGACAAGTGGTCCTGCTGCCCAGACCCACAAGTCTGGAGTCAGGGCTGGAGTCCCTGGGTCAGCTCTGACCGGCTGTGCGACATCGAATGACTCAACCTCTCCGAGCCTGGCCTTCCTCACCTCCCACGTGGACATACGAATGTTTATTCTGCCTCCTCCAAGGTTCTGTGAGGCTGAAAAGAGATACTAGATGTGGATGTGCTTTATAACATTCTCCTACAAAAAAAAATTATGTTATTGCTCATAATTTGTAGGGTTCCATTAGGAATTTCAAAAGTTGTCACTTTAAACCTTCAGCCAACTTAGAAACCATGTAAGCAGTAACATAGGCGGCATATGCTTTGAGAGGCTGATTTCTGTGGCTCACATTTTCACATACATTCTCATTTGGCTTTTCATTTCCCATTTAAAAAAAAAACTGTCTAGAGATTTTGCTCAGATGAGCGCCACCTCAGGCAAACACAGCAAGTTGAGTGCTGCAAATGCTGCCGGGGCTGCAGAAGGGCACACAGGATTCAGAGAGACCGTGCCAGGCCAAGAGACCTCTGCAGCCCAGCCGCCTCTGCGCAGTTCTCGACAAGCACTGCTTGCTCATCCAGGGTCCGGGGGCCCGTCGGGTAAGTTTTACCTGCTTCTCCAACCTGAGGGCTAAGAGCTTCTTGCAGAGCTTTTAAACGAACAATTCTCCAGGAGCACTCCTGCCCCTGTCACTTATAGTCAAAAGTGCATGAAACCTCAAAAGAAAAGTGCTCCTTCTAAGCATTAATTTCCATAGACAGACCACAGAAATATCCCTTGGATGTGATCCACATAGGCGGAAAAATTCTTTTTTAGAAGAAAAGAAAAAAGCTGTGGCAATGTTAACCCAGAATAGCTATTGATCTGTGGTGCTTTCCCGCACTTTGTATGACAGGCTCGTATAGGCAATGGTGACCAAGGACAGAGAGACTGCCACCTTGCTTTCAATTTTCTAGGTTGCATGTAGCTATAAAGAGGGCTGGGAAGCCTGCATTTTTCTTTGTGGGAGCATTTCTGAACTTTGTCCCATCCCAGGCTTTCCTGAGGATGCTCACAGTATTTTAGGACCTGAGGCAAGTGCTGAGTTAAAATCAAAATTCACTTACTGAGCAGAGAAAATCATGTATTTACTGTGCTTCTATGGGTCACCTTCATTCTCAATCTTATTGTGGCGATTACTCAGTAAGCTGGGATTTCTTCAGACAAGCTGATGCCTTTCCTTCTAAATGGAAAGCAGAAGGCTTCCTGGGAATGCAGACACCCTGGTTAAAGCCTTAAGCCCACTCTAATTCAAAGGGGTATTTGGAGTAGCTGGCCTGGAACATGAGGAACCTCCACTTTAAGCATGTATCAGGCATGGGATGATCCATAGCAGAGCCCTCTCCGTGGAGTACAAGTGACACTTCATGTTTCCCTGGGTCTGCCTCTGCCTGTCAGGTAGCTCCCTGCACAGATTAGGGCTCCAGACGATGCCCCCCACTTCTTCTTCCCACTCCGTGAAAAGTGGCCACCAAGGAGCCAGTGTCCTTGGCTGGCTGCCCTCTGCTTCTTCATTCACAGAGGCTGCTGCAGTGTGGCCAGAGGGCTTCAGGCTGGCCCTGGGGAGGGCTCCAGCTCCTGGTCCTGATTCAGCACTCCTTTCTCCCTCCTGTCCTTTGCTTGTTTCCAAACCAAGAAAGCCTTTCTCTCCTGGCTGCTCTCCCACCAGCACTAGCTGCTTCAATAATGCCCTGCCCCGGGCAGACCTCCCTTCTTCTGCCCTGTCTCCAGAGGTGCCCTTTGAGGGGTGGGCTGGCCAGTCCCTGCACCCAGGCCTCCCCAGGAAAGGGTTGGCAGTGGCAGCAGAACCCTCCTGGATCCATCCTCAGCGCTTCCCAACAGATGGTAGCTGACCTGACGCTGGCTGGGCGACTTCCTCCTCTTAACCACAGCCTTTGATAAACCAGTTTCTGAAAGAAGACTAGCAAAATGCTTTCTCACAAACTACCAAAAGGCCCTTGCTCATGCCAACATCACTGCTGAGACCCCCAGTGCCCTCCCCGGCATCGAGACCGGAGAGTGTAACCTCCCCAGCTCCCCTGGGGCTCTTCATGCCTCCATCCAGCCATCCCGGAGCTCTTCTCTATTGTACCCCGTTAACCTTGGGCTTACAGACAGAAACACACACAGACACACACATGGGGCGGGAGGGGCATATGAGATAACAATGGCTTAATTTACGTGCCTAACAGACTCTAAATCTAAAATTAAAGCATTTTAGTACCATTACTTGAGGCATCCACAAGCCTTCCATTCTAAGACCAACCTGTGTGGATGAATGTGTTGAGTGAGGGTGGGGATGGGGTGGAGGGCCTGCATGGAGGAGGGGGGGCATCATCAAAGGAGGAACCGAGGAGAGAGGTGAGGCACAGCCAAACATCAATGATGGGAAGATCTTTGGAAATCCAGTGCCCGCCCTGGGGCTTTCACTAACTCTGCCTGACACACACAGCAGGCAGCTGAGTGAGAGCTAAAGACCCAAACATTGTTTTTAGAGATTTAAAGGTGGCCTTTGGAGCATTCAGCCTGAATACCTATTGTAAAGCAGTTAAAGGCTTCCGACAAGATTGTTTAATAGCTGGTATGTGGGTCCCTCAGTTCTTATTGACATAGCTGCCTCTGAGGTCCCGTTCCCAGTCCCCTGGAAATTTCACCATCTTTCTTCTGCTGCCCAGGCTTGGGCCGCTTCACAGCTCATTAACACCTTAGAGGGGCGGGGAAAGGATAAGGAGGGCCCGAAGCTGGTGGTGCGCACTCTGTGAGCTTTATTCTAAAGGCTTCCCTTGCAGCCTCTTCCAGCCCTTGGGTTTCTGTGAAAATTGCATGACACTCGACTCCGCAGGCACTGAGCAGTCATTCGGCTTTTCTGGTTAATGGTGATTGCAAATGAGGCTCCTGAGTCACATAAGCCGAGGCCCGGAGCCCCGAGCAGGCATTTGGTTAGCTGTGTGCTGGTGATGGAGTTGCAGAGGCCGAAGCCGGTGCTGAGATGAGGCCAGCCGATCACCTCTGCACTGCGTTTGTCCAGCAGCCCCAGAGCAAATTCTCTGGAACTCCCTAAACCATGACCCCTCAAGCTGCAGGGACTGTAGGGCAGAAATTAGAAAACAGGTACTAAAAGATTTCCTTGAAATCCCCAGAGAGGTCAGAGCTCTTTGGATGGCTTCCTTGGGGTGAGGCAGAATGTTTTTCTAGCAATTAATAATAAGAAAAAAATGAACTGTCTGCGAAAGTATTTTATCCTTAGCAAAGTCATGGGACTCAATCAGCAGTGTTCCCCCAAGAGGAAAGTTGACCTGTTTGGACCCTAAATGTCACGTGGAAGGGGTCAACCTGGAGAATGGAGACCTGTCCACCTGTGGGGGGTCTATGGCTCAGGGAACGATGGGAGAATGTCCGAACTGGGAGGTGGAACCTTCCTGTTTTACCGTGGCGGAAGCAGGCCAGAGAGAGGAAGCGACTTGTATTAGTTTCCCATGGCTGCTGCAACAAATTACCACAAAGCAGGGAGGCTTACAACCAGAGAAATGTGTTCTCTCACGGTTCAGGAGGCTGGAAGTCCAGAATCAAGGTGTCAGCAGCACTGTGCTCCCTCCAGGTCCCCTGGGATGCCTCTGTTCTCTGCCTCATCCAGCTTCTGAGGTCTCCATGTGTTCCTTGGCTTGTGGCCACATCCCCCTGATTTCTGCCTCTGTGGTCACACTGCCCCCTTCTCTTCTCTCTGTGTCTTCTCCTCTGTGTTGCTCTTAATAAGGACACATGTGATTGCATTTAGGGCCCACCTGGGAATCCAGGGTAAGCTTCTCTGGAGAGCCTTAAATTAATCACAACTTTGGTCCTATAATATTCACTCTTTTGCCATATAAGGTAATATTCACAGGTTCAGGCCTTAGGATGTGAACGTATCTTTTCAACCCACTACATGACTTTTGCAAAGTCGATCTATTTAGTGACAGAATAGGAACCAGAAGTAAGGTCTCCTAACGTCTGACCTACATCCCCTGTGCTGCCCTAGGCTGCCTTCAAATTTGCCCAAACTAAATATCCCTTGCTTGGGTTCATGCCGTGGGAGCAGAAAACTGCGAGGACCCCCTTCCTTACCCCATCAGCCTGTGCTGGGCCAGCAGTATGACCCCAGGGCTGCACCACACCCCCTACCATCTCCCCTGCACCAGACCCACATTTCCTCAGCAAATCGGAGCCTCTACATCATCGTCCTCCCTCATCCCCCATTCCCTCCATAAGTCTTTCCGTTTCCTTTTTGAATTCTTTTAAAAATAATAGAATTAACATAAATGCATACACATCCTATTTTTAAAAAATCAAATGATTAAGAGATACAAAGTCAGAAGCACAGAGCTTTACATCTTGCCCTTGGTGCATATTTTATAAACCCAGCAGATCAATATGGGGAGGAGCAGCGGGTATAGGGAAAAATCATGGGCTTTGGGGGAAATGGGCCTGAATTCAAATCCAGACTGTGCCACTTGCTGATGTGTGACCTTGAACAAATGACTTAGCCTCTCAGAGGTGCCATTTCCTCATCTAAGAAAAAGAGGAAGTAATGCCCCCCCTTCTCTGATGGCTGTGAGGATTCAATGAGCTCACACAAGGAAAATGGAGAGAGTCAGTAAATATCAGCAGTTATTGTCACCACGGTCATTATGATGAAAGCGGCTCCTGAGAAGCTGGCGTCAACTCCCCCGCAACCCCGCCTGGCTCTCTTTCTCCTCCTCCCCTCTCTCTCTGCAAGCCTCGGTGCTTGCTGTTTCTAGGTATTTGTGTATTACCCTTGGCCTCGAACAGAATTTTGAGTAGAACAATTTCTTGCCATTGTAAAAGTCAGATTTGTCCTTAATGCTTAGCTTCAAAGCAAGCACTGAATCTGCTTGGCTTCTGAGCCCAGAAGTCCAGTGGGAGAGGGGCTGGGTCTTGGGAGGACACAGGTGCCCAGGGTGGGACAGGGGCAAAATGAGCTGGGTCCCCTGTCATTCACAGAGCCAGGAGCCGCACAGATAAGTCCCCTTTGCCACTCATCCTGAAGTTTACCCCTCATGACTTATGCACGACCTTTTTTTGTTAGCGGCAGCTGAGCTGAGTCAGCACGTGGGTAAGTGGCTCTGCGAGGGGTGTCTGATCCCCAGGGTGTGGACCCCGGGCTGAGTGACACCACTGAGGGATTCAGCAGGGTAGGCAGAGGTAGGTGGGAAAACCTGCACGTTCCCTGGGAGCCTGGACGTTTCCTCTCTGTCCTTCAGTTCATTCGGCCTTGAGGAAGTAGCTTTCCTCTGAGTGGGGCAGGGATGGAGGGGGTTGATGCTGAATCTAGGCTGCAGCCCCTGGAATCGAGGGAGGGCAAGAGAGATGCTCTGACCTTTCTGAGCTGAGAAAGAATTCCTGGATCCCACTGTCATCAGAGAATTTTAAAAACACTGAGCTAGGCCATAAGCCTGAGTCCCCTGCATTCCAAGCTGAGTTTCTACACTCATACACACACCCAATTGATGGCAATTATGAGATGCCAACCTATTTGGACCCTGAGTGGTCTCTGAATAGCAGAGCAAGATCAGAGGATGCAAAGCCCAGTGGATGGGGGAACCTGGTCCCCAGCACTGTGGAGGAAGAATGGAGGTGAACAAGACCCTTCTCCCCAACCTAGTCTGTGCCTGACCACTCCAGTCTCAGGAAGGAGGTAAAGGGAGCAAGTAGTGTTGGGAAAGAAAAGAGTACCATTCTAGTTGAGGCCTTAGAGTATGGGCTTTGGAGTCAGACAGATCTGAGTTTGAATCCAATGCTGTTACTTTCCTTGCGTAAGCTCTTTGACCTCCCTGAGCCTACATTGCCTCACCTGCAAAGTGGTTTTTGTGCAGATGAAATACTATGAGGTACCTAAAGTGCTTAGTCCGGCGCCTAGCACATAATAAATACTCCATGAATGGTAGCTGTCATTACAATTAAGTTGAGTCCCTTAGAGATGTTACCTGATGCACAAGATGTAACCAAACTTCTCCAACTCCAACCAGGTGGAGGGGAGGGTCAGCAGTAAAAGAACCTGTCTGTTGAGTGACCAAGATTCTGAAAGTTCAAGTTAAGATAACCATAGCAATGCTTTAGTTCTGGTCCTGGTCTAACAGATGAGGTCCAAAGGGATGAAGTGACTTGCCCAAGGTCACAGTTGATGAGGGGCAGAGTCTACTGCTCGATCTGTGCCACCACAGTGCCTGGACCTTTGGTTAAGAACACTAACTCTCTAATGTGACCCATGGCATGCTGTACATCTTCGCGGGGGTCCTTGTCCTCAGGAACTTGCCAGGGTGTAAACCAGTCAGGCAACAGTCAGTGGGGTGTTAAAAAGGCAAATGTTCCTTGTGTCTTTAGCGCTGACACAAATGCATAGCGAGGGACCAGGATGAGGCTCCGAGTAAAGTCACGAAAGCCACAAAGCCATAACCCCAGACTTTCAAGTTAGCAGGATGGATCAAGTTCTGCTACAAAAGGCTACATTTTCATCTTGACCGTGGGTCTAGGATAAAAGCACCATCAGAAAACAGAACTGACATCGGCCTCATGTTTTTAGCCTAAGAACAGGGTCCTTGTGGATAATTTAGAATTACAGTCTAACTGGAAATGTCAGTTTTACTTGCAAGAGCCTATATCTCTTAATAATTCCTTGGTCCTTTAATGTATTTTTAATCACAAATCCATGATTAGGAGAGAGCTGCGTGCTGCAGGGCTGTTTCCAGCCGAGGCACCAGAAACTCCAGCCAGGAAAGAGTGGCCTGTGGAAGGGGCAGGACCGGGCCCCCCAGGACAAAAGCAGAGTGTCTTTTGTGGAAGAGAAAGGCCATTGCAGACTGCATTTGGAGAGAGAAGATGGGGTTAGCTTGGCATTAGGAAGGTCTCACAGGATGGAACCAAGTCAGATCAATAACAGATTTTACAAAAGATTGGCCAGCGAGTCTAGCATCTGCCCAGCTTTGTAGCCAGACGCCATGGTCCCTCAGATCTAACTTCTCTGACCTCACCAAGGATGTGCTGGGAAGTCAGAAGAAAGTAGCTGCTTGGAACCTCAGGTTCCCTTTCTATAAATTAGAGGCATATTGTGGCTTATACTAGGCTAAGCTGGCTACATGTCCTGAAACCCTCGGATGACAGTTTTCTACAGTCTCAGTTATGCACACTATAATTACAATAATGATAACAACCACAAAACGGCTACCATTTATTGAAGGCATGCTATGACCAGGAACTGAGTTAAATGCTATGCATTTAATTCTCATTAAGAAGAGGTATATTATTATCATTCTGCATTATGCAGAATATCAAAGCAGAAAAAGGTGAAAGAGCTTACTCAATGTCACAGGGCTCTTTGTGGGAGCGCCGTTTAAAGTTAAAATCCTTAGCTTTTAAGCACTTCTTGATATGTCATCCCTTAGTGTTCTCTTTTTGCAACAAACAACTGAGCCGACTTGCGTGGCTGTAGGACTAACATTCATTATATTGCATTTCATTTAAAAATACTGAGCTGGGATCCTATCTTATTCACCCTTGTGTGGACATATGTCAAACACACACATAGATGCTCTGGCTCGTGGTGGACAGTCCTGGGAGGCATCCTCCAGGCTTCTCTATGCTGCCCGGTGGAATCAAGTCCCGTGACTTTGCTCCCTTCCTCCTGCTTCCTAGAATCACCTCCCAAATCAATGACGGCATTCAAGCCCCCTTATCTCAGGCTCTCCTTTGGGGGAACCCAAATTAAGACTACATATGTGTACATGATTTTTTATTAGCTGATGTTCACTGAGCACTTACTAAAGGCCAAGTGCTGTGCTAAGTTGATTTACCTGAATTGCCTTTTTTAAATAGTTGGAACAATGCCATCAGTCTATCGCCAAATTGCACAGGAGGAAGCTGGGGCACAGAAAGATTAAGTAACTGAGCCAAGCACACATCCAGCGAATGGGAGAGTTTAGCTGGTTCTGTTAACCTCTCTGGTAAGCTGTCTCTCCCTCTTGATCACAGAATTGGTTGTCTGGAAGCTTCTACAAAGAATCCAACCCTCCAAATTCAGGCTCAATAAAAATTATGATTTGCATAAAACACCGGAGGGAAACCTCCAACAATTGTACCTAAATGCCCAACTCAAAGTTATCCTGCAGAGAAGGAAATGTGTGCTCCATGACCATTTTTTAGAAATGGGTTTCATGGTTTGACAGGTGGACCAAATGTCTGAAACTCGCGCTGCCCCCCAAATCTGGGACATATGATTGTCTTGTCAATAGCTGACTCGTTTCTCAATGACAGTAGGAGCTAGTTGACCACATCAGAAATGCAAATGCTTTCCAAGCATCGAGATAGCATTAGACAGGCCGCTTTTTTCTCTGAGAAATTAAGAAAAGAGGGCATCTTTTTATACAAAAGCAAAAATGTCCTTTAAGAGAGTGTGGCTCTTCCCGTGTCACACCTGTCCTCTGAGAGAGCCACAGGTCTTTGAAATTTCCTTTGTCATTAGCAGCCATATTTTATTACTAAATTTGTTTTTTTCTAAAATCAGAGAGATATGAAAATTTAATGACCATTTTCTATCTTATTTAACTCGGCCTCTACCTTGATTTCTGGTAAACCCTTCCCCAACACCCTCCACACACTTTCTCTTTCCAAAAGAGCTGTGGGAAGAACTGAGTGAGGGAGGCATCGAGGTGAGAGGTGAGCCTATTGCAGGACAGTGGCATGACGTCGGCGAGCTTTGTTTCCAGGGTGCAAGCTGCAGAACTGCAGGACAGGATTTACACTGCCTTAGAGAGAGTGAGGAAAACACTGAGCCAGGAGGCGTGGAGGGGACGTCACCAAAGTAAATCCCAGAGTCACCTCATTCAGCAGCCCTGACATCTGGGAAAAGTGACAGAGGGCTCACAGGGGATCCTGAAGTGGAAGGAATTAAAGGAATCTATGAGGACAGTGCCTCAGACATGAGCCATGTGGCCATTGCCACCATTCCCAGTTCCCCATGACACCTGCTCGTCACAGTGCCCGTCACGCTGATGGCATGGAGGGCCCCTCCACAGGCCCCTGCCCTGCCTGGCTTCCCCAGAAGCAGGAGGGCTGAAGAACACATTAAGAAGATGCTTCACGGAAGCCAAAGTCGTACATCTGTTTATGGTAATTAAATAAATGCCAGTTGGACCCTTCTTAGCTGCATACTGAGCCAAGTGCCAGATACACGAGGCTCTCCAAGAATCCGGGAGAATTAGAGGTGGGGAGGCGAGCTCCCAGGCGCTCACCCCCACCTCCTTGAAAATACTTGAACCTGGAGATTTCCTCAGAGACAAGACGCTAAGCTTTTCTCTGCAGTCTGGCTCGGGTCCCTCTGGGTCTTGAGCAAGTCATTTAAACTTGGCTTCTCCATCTGTCATTTGAGAAGGTGACACTTGCGCTGCGCCTCCTTCCAGGTGACCTTGATGTGCAGAGATGGGTTTGAGGCAGTTTACAACAAACAGTGGAGTGATGGGGTCAATAAAACGACAGCAAAATGGAGAATGCGAGTAGTTAATTGCATGAATTTAACCCATTTATCGTGGGTGACAGAAATTTAGTAGAAAGGTGAAATTTCACAAATGTATTTTAAACTGTCTCCACTATTTTCGTCATAAGCATCTTTGCTGAAAGCGTTTTCACCGGATAACTAATTGACCGTAAGGCACTTTTGCCGTCAAAGATAAAATAACTGGTTGACAGTTTGGTTTCGACTGGTTAACTATTTGGTTTCGTTTATCCATTGACACAGTAGTCCCTTTGCTGTATTATATAAATCCTGGCTCCACATTTTCCATAGAACTGTGGAACATCTATCAATGGACATGTGCCAATATGCCAAGAACAAGTGACAACAGTGTGGAAGGCTTTTCATGACTCAATACAAAGCTCAGTTACAAATATGCACCCCAGTATGCGGAAACTGATACCTCTCTTAACGAAAGAAGAAATGTTAGTGAAAAAGAAAAAATGCAATGCATGCCGAATGAAGAGATGAATCAACAGGCAAAAAAAGAAAAAGAAAATACGATGAACAGAAGACTTTGAAGACAAGTACTTAGGCGGAACCAACTCACAAAATAAAATCCTTTATTTGTGTAGTATCACCAAGAACCTATACTTTTTTAAAAAAGATTTTGTTTCCTTTTTCTCTCTAAGCCCCCCAGTACATGGTTGTGTATTTTTAGTCGTGGGTGCTTCTAGTTGTGGCATGTGGGATGCCACTTCAGTGTGGCCGGATGAGCAGTGCCACGTCTGTGCCCAGGATCTGAACCTGCGAAACCCTGGGCTGCTGAAGTGGAGCGCATGAACTTAACCACTCGGCCACGGGGCCAGCCCAGAATCTACACATATTTTAAATGTATTCAGATGTTTTGTATTTCGCAATAGTCTTTTTAATTTTGTTATTCATTTTTCATGTTTCACTATGTCCTTTCTAATGTCCCTCTTTTATTTTTTGTTATTTTATCTTTTATGGCAAAATTGGCTTATGGCCAATTAGTCAGGCAGTGAAAATGTTTGTGGGGGAAATTCTTGCAGCAAAGACGTCTACGGCAAAAATACGTAGAACCATTTCAGACGCATCTAAATGTCCTGGAAAGATCATGGGCATTGGACTCAGACGTGGCTTCAAATTTAGTTCTGATATTCATAACTGTGTGACCCTCGGCAAGTTAGTTAACCACTCTGAGCTTCATTTTCCTTGTCTATAATAAGACATACAGTGTGAAGTTAATGGAGGATTAAATGTGATAAATACATGCAAAACCACCTAAACTAGTGCCAGGCACACAGTAGGGCCCTCATAAAGACTGATTCCTTTTTTCCTTCATTTCTTCTTTTTCTTTTTATTTGTTTTCCACGTTAAATAAGGAAGTTTCCAGGAAACACTTCTGACACAATCTGATTAGTGGGTTAGAGGGCAATCTCTGGGAATGAGAAAGTGTTTGAAATTATGAAAGGAAGAGAGGCTTGTCATAGGGAAGGGACAAATTTTCAAGGTGGGCAACAACTCAATTAACTTATCAAAAGTCACCAGATGAGTGTTTTAAATTCTCTGCATCTTATTTTCGTTATCTGGGTGTGGAATTAATAAGACGGATTCTCTCAGATCTCCCAAGGGGATCTGGGAGCAGAAGGGGGAATGATGGGAGGATGTTTTTTCCACATGAAGCTGGGAAGACCGGTGACGGGGCCACCGTTATGGGGGACCAGGGACACAACTGCAGACAGACATGAAGTTTCACTGCAGCAGGATGGCTGGCGGTCCAGCGGATGCCAGAACCTGCCGTTCTGGGACAGCAGATGTCCGCATAATTTCCACTAACCGATTAGAAAACAAAGATGACAAATTCAATTCCCTCTTACACTCTGAGGTCACATGGTGTGTTCAGGCAGGCAGGATGTGATGTCTGCAAAGAGACAACCAGCAAACGTCCAGGCACTGGTTGGCATCAGGGACATGCAGCAGCAGAAAGCAGCCCCTGCCGCCTCCTCTGTGAAGCCTTTTCTGATACTGCGCATCCCCAGGGAGACTCAAACCCACCAGTCTGCCTCACTGATGATCCCCGTGTTGATTTGACTCATGGTCTTCAGACTCTCACTCTATGCAGTCCTTGGACTGCACAGTTCCCCAAGGGCTCTGTGTCCCCAGGCCTAGCAGAAATGACTGGCATATAGTGGATGCTCAGTAAATGTGGGTCTAATTAGTACTTGGAAGGCTCAGGACTGTAAGAACAATCAAGGAAGCAGGAGAACTGAGTGGGTTATCAAGAAAGAGGCTCAAAAACAGGGAGAGAGACGGGGCCTGTCTCCCGAAACCTGCCCTAAGCTAGAAACAAGGCCAGAGCTGGACAAGCAGTGAGACTTGGTCCCAAGATCCTTCTGTCTGAAGACCGTGTTGGGTTTCTGAGCCCAGGCTGGGTCTGGGCCCACGGCTGGGGTCAATGATATAGGAAAATGTAGTGTGATGCTAAGTGTTGGACTCGGGAGCCACACAACCTGGATTCAGCTACTGCCTCCACAGCTCTCAGCCCTGTGGCTTTGGACTTACAGCTTAGCTTTTTTGTGCCTCAGTTTTCCAATCTGTAAAATGGGAATAATAATAGTACCTGCCTCCTACGGTTGTTGTTGAGGACCAAATGAGTTAATGCAGTAAAGAGCTTGGAACAGTGCTTGGCACAGAGTACATTCTACATGGGTGTTGGTTATTATTATTGCCGCTGTTGTTGTTGTTATCATCATTACCAGATGTGAGGAGGGCACACTTAGTCCATAGGTCCTGAGGGTGAGGTGGTGAAAAGAGAAAGAGGAATCTAGTGGGTTCTGGCTTCCATCTGCTGCATTAAAGCTGCTCTAATTTGAACTGGGTAGGAGTTGATCATCTGATGTTTAGTTCCCTACATGCTGTTGAGAAACGTTTTCAGTTCCACTTTTTGAGAGTCGCTACCTTGATGGTGCCAAAGGTTGACTTTTTTTTTTTTTAGGAAGATTAGCACTGAGCTAACATCTGCCGCCAATCCTCCTCTTTTTGCTGAGGAAGACTGGCCCTGAGCTAACATCCGTGCCCACCTTCCTCTACTTTATGCGTGGGACGCCTACCACAGCATGGCTTGTCAAGCGGTGCCATGTCCGCACCCGGGATCCGAACTGGCGAACCCCAGGTTGCTGAAGTGGAATGTGTGCACTTAACCTCTGTACCACTGGGCCGGCCCCCCAAAGGTTGACTTTTAAAAAACGTGGGTTTGGAGGCCGGCCCCGTGGCTGAGTGGTTAAGTTTGTGCGCAGTGCTTTGGCAGGGTTTTGCTGGTTCAGATCCTGGGCGTGGACATGGCACCACTCATCAGGCCACGCTGAGGTGGCATCCCACATGCCACAACTAGAAGGACCCGCAGCTAAAATGTGCAACTATGTACTGGGGGGATTTGGGGAGAAAAAAATTCAAAAAATAAAAATAAAAAACATGGGTTTGGAATTGGGTTGCTGGCGCATTCAAATCAGGGGGTTTTGTGACTTAGGGGACGGGGGAGACCAGTGTTTCTCTTTCTGTCTTTGTAGTCTATCCTGTGGGCTCTCAGACCTTAAGGGGACAAAAGAGCATTAAAAGCCCCTTTAGTTGTTAAAGGAAATTTCCTGTTTGTTTTTAAACACGTACCTCTAAAGTACTTACTATGTCAGATACACTCTTGATTACAAATATTAACTCACTCACTCCTCAAAATAACCCTGTGAAATAGAGCATTTACTATCACCATTTCACAGATGAGGAATGAGGCACAGAGAGGGTAAGCAATGTACTCATAGCCACACAGCAGTGAGCAGTAGAGCCAGGATCGTAAGTGAATTCAGGAGCCTGGCCCAGAGCTCCTCCTGTGTCTCCTGTCATGCCACCTGTCCAGAAGGCCTAAATTTGGGTAAATGCACGGTGGACGTCAGTACACAGGTCTGTGAGATTGCTGGGCCGCCACGATCGGACGGCCTTTTTGTTCCCCTGATAGAGATAAATGTTGATGGCTCAGTGATGATGAAAACATTGTAAAGCGCCCAGCACAGCATGTTTAGTTACAAAAACTAGGAATAATTGCTTCAGCCTTGCTGCTAAGAAAACCAGTTGTTGAGTCCAGGATAATTGTAGTAAGAAATTGGCATTCGGGGATTAATTGTTTAGAATGTAATGACTGCTACAACCCAAACTAATGAGCACAGAAGGCAGTTTCCAATTTGAATTTTGGGAATGAAATAGATTTTGCCAGGCTGGCTGGTTTGCAAAAAAGAGAATGGAAGGGTCTTTTTTTTTTTTTTTTTTTTTTTTTAACCTCAGTACTGATTGGGTGAAAAATAAGAAAGCATTTTGCAAGGACAGCTTCTGAGAAGATTAGACAAAAGTTTGTGCAGACGCCTCAGGAGAACTCTTGATGGATTCTTAGAAGCCTGGCTGAGCTGGTCCCATGGCCCTGAGCAGGTTTGGGGACAGCAAGGCAGGGGTGAGTCATCCCCAAGCTGGGGGAGAGGGGACGTGTGCTGGGCATGGAGTCAAACCCGTCCCTGACACTTCAGCTCTGACCTTCAGCAGGTCACCTCTCCTGTCTGGATCTGTGCCCTCCTGTAAAACCAGGATGGAGAGCAGCGCTTACCCTGCCGACCTGATGGCTTATTGTGAGGATCAAATGAGAAAGGATCTGGCAAAGTGCTCTGCGATCTGTAAATACGATGTGGGTGGAGAGTGTTATTTGGATAAATTATACCCTTTCTCATCCTTTGGCTTCGTCTTGCCTTGTTCTAAAAAGGACTCAAGGCGACCTGCCTATTTTTTTTCTCATTTCTTGCAGAGCTATGATCACCACGTAGAATAAGCGTCATGGCGCAGTGGTTCAGTGCCAGGAAAGACCCAGGATGGTTTACTGGGTCCAATGGACAAGAGCCTGGGGGCCCTGAAGGGAGTAGACACTTTGCCAGGTCTTCAGAGCCCTGAACACTCTATGGATAAGGGATGAGGGGGAAAAGAAGATGGAATAGCCCATTCGTTCATATGTCTATATATTGCGTTTCTGCTGTGAGCATATATTTATTTATTGAGGGCCTGCTATGATGACTGGTGCTGTATTAGAGAGATTAAAAAGACCTTCACAAGACGCCTACTTAAATGGTATCTCGTGGGAGAGGGCCCAAATTCTTCACCAGTTTCCTCCCATCTCCATCCCTGCTTTCAAGCTGAACTTGGTCATAGGATGCTGAACAGGATTCCCCTGAATTATTTCAACTAACTGGAAGGCATACTCATCGAAGTCCCGCCACAAATGAGGACTCCTCAGATTGCCTGCAAGACTTAAGTGGCCAGAGTAGGTTCCGAGAGAGGATTCAGATCTGATGCTCTTAAGATAAAGGCAAAGTCAACAGAAAACCACAGGGATATGGAGTAATTGGAAACCTTGTGCACTATTGGTGAGAATATGAAATGGTGCAGTTGCTGGATAAAACAGTATGGATGTTCTTCAAAAAAATTTGACATAGATATACCATATGACCCAGCAATTCCTCTTCTGAGTACATTCCGCAAAGAACTGGAGATGGGCTCAAACAGGTATTTGTACCAATGTTCTTTGCAGCGTTATTCACAATAGCCAAAATATGGAAACAACCCAAGTGTTCATCAACAGATAAATGGATAAGCAAATTGTGGAATATACCTACATTATTCACCCATAAAAAGGGACAAAATTCTGATACATGCTACAACATGGACGAACCTTAAAAGTGTGATGCTAAGTTAAATAAGCCAGACACCAAAGGACAAATATTGTATCATCCCACTTATATGAAATATCTCAAAAAGGCAAGTTCTTAAAGACAAAAAGTAGAATCAAGGTTACAAGGGGCTGAGGGGAAGGGTAAATGGGAAGTTATCGCTTAATGGCCACAGTTTCCGTTTGGGGTGATGAAAAGTTCTGGAAATAGATAGCGGTGGTGGTTGTACAACACTGTGAACGTAATTAATGCCACTGAATTGTACACTTAAAAATGCTAAAAATGGCAAATTTTGTGTTATAAATATTTTATCATATAAAAAAAATATACTTCGCTGAAAAAAGGCAAAGTCCCAGAACAAAGCTGGGCCTGGCAGGGCCCTTGCCACCTGGGTGGCCTCACTCCGCACCTCTCTCCTCCTCACTCCCCAGCCACCTGGGGCTGGTTTGGCCCTCCTGTTCACCTTGCTCCTTCCCCCCACCTGGCCTTTGGAATGTTCCTCCATCCACCCAAAGCAAGCCTTCCCAGGACACCCAGTCTAGGTCAGGTTCCCTGGCTATATGCTCTCAAAGACCCATGCTCCTTCTCTTCAAAGTGCACGCCTCCAGTGGTGGTTTGTTTGACTGATGTCTGGCTCCCCCATGGTACATAAACGCTGTGACAACAGGGACAGTGTCTGTCTAATCTCTGCGCTATAGCGCCACTGCTCACAGTAGCAGTAAATAAGCGTACGCAGGATGAAGTGACACGTGAACAAATGAGCTACTCCGTCGTCTTTTTTCCATCTCCCCTCTATCATCTCTATCCCGTTATTCATTATCCATAGCACTTACATCTGTCTGAAATAATTTGATGTATTTATTTCTTTATGTATCTATGGTGTCCTTGCCTTCTCATTGGAATGTAAACCCTTGAGAACAGGAACTTTTTCTGCCTTGCCCCCTGCAGTATCCCCAGTATACCACAGTGCCTGGTGTATTGTAGGGCTCAGTAGATATCTACTGAATCAATGAATCAGCAGACCACTTTCATTAACTCCTGCCTCGATTACCTTCTACTCGATTTCGTTGTCTCCATATGAGTGCCAGAGTCATATGTCTGCAAATGTCTGTTTGCCCATGTTCCATTTCTGTGTTAAGCCTCCAATGCTCCCCCAAGGCCTGGAGGTAAGGTCTACGTTCCTGTTAGAGGACACACTGGCCTCTCCTGACACTGCCCACATCACCGCTCAAACCCTCCCACACTGGAGCTCACTCCTCAGCTCACTACATGGACCTCTCTTAACTCACGCTGTTCCCTCTCCCCCAAATACCCTTCCCTGCTTCTTTGTCTGGTCTTTCTTACCCTTCAAGACTGCTCAGATGTTATCTCCTTCCAGGAGCCCTTCCCTAAACCTCTTGTGTCTGTTTCTACCATGATACAAAAGCATCAACTGCTGGGGTCTCCCACTAGACTTGAGGCCCTGGAGAGCTGGGAGCAATTTCCATTCATCCGGGCACATGGCTCATTGCCCGGCATATGACAAGCTCTCATTGAGGAGGGGTTTCACCAAACCGCACTCTTCAGAGTGAATTTGAGAACGAAGACAGTTGTCTCTTGATTGAGACAAATGATCTCAAGTCTGTGGAACCACCCTTAGACCAGGCAAGGGGGCATCCTTGCCCTGAGCTCTGCAGGTCCCACCTGGCCTTCCTCGGGCCGTGTCTTACTCTTTGGGGTGAGGAATCTGCAGCCCCACTTGAACGTTCCTACCTGGAGCTCACACCTTCTCTTCCTGGCCTCGCTCTGGGAATCCAAAGCTCGTCTTCTGCAGTTCTCTCCTCCCAAGAGGGCACCATGCCACTGGCATGCATGCCCCTAGACGTGTCAGGGAGTCAAGGCTTCCTCTTTGTGGAGACTGTGGACAGAACTTAGATGGACAGGCTGGGGTGACCACATACACACATCAGATACGGGATGGAGTCAGGGACGGGAAGGGGAAGGGGTGGGCTGCCCAGCCTGGAGCTGTAGCTGACTTTCCCTCTACCACCATGATCCAGAAGTCCGAGGAGTCTGAGTGCTCTAAATTCAAGACTGGCCTTCTAACGTGTATGAAGGTGTTTCTTTATGAAGATAGGAAGAAATAATGTACTTTGTTTAACAGTCTTTTGGCTTAGTTGGTAACCCTGAAACATCTAGATGAATGGTCTGTGGGCCTCTATTTGACCCTTGCCCTGGGTCTTACTAATATTAGGGGTGAGCCTTCACCTCCACCAGACAGGAAGGAAGTCCTCACTGTCAGGAGAGGGGGATTGTGGGATATGGTTCTCATGTCCTGAATACAAAAGCCTCCACAAATACAAGGAAATTGCTACTCTACATCGGGATGTGTGTGTGTCTGTGTATGATTTATTAGCAGGCTTGAGAGAGAGAAGAACCTCTTGGTCTTCTCTGTGGAAAAAATGCAGGAAGGGAAACAAGCAAGATTGTTTTGCCTCAAACTAATTGATAGAGAGAGATGTCAGAAGAGGGGTTACCCAGAGAGAGGGAGCACGGGGGACTGGCTGGGAACGGGCATGAGAGAAGCTTCCAGGATGCTGGGAGTATGCTCTATCTTCATCTGAGTGGTGGTTACTGGGTCGTGCACACGTTACAATTCACCAAGCTGCACACTTGAGATTAATGCACTTTACACACAAGCAGTTTTTGGAGTCAGTCAGCTTGGGCTTGCCAGCTCTGTGCCCTTGAGCAAGTTACTTATCCACTTAAACCTCAATTTATTCAACGCACCGCGGGCGCCGCGGGAAAGGCGACCGGAGCCAGCGCTCCACCGGTGGTCCTTTATCACTTGAGCTGCATTAACTACTATTGAATTAGCTGCGGAGGGTGTTGCGTATTAAAATGCTTAAAATTTTGAAATGTGTGGACTTTGTTTAAGGTACAGTTTTTCAAAATGCAACAAAAAGAGTCAGTTCTACCCAAAACTCTCCCCCCTTCTAACAGTTCTGTTAATACCACTTGTTTTCACCGACCAATTTCTTTTAAACGGTGCTTGGGTCTAGGCGTCGACTTTTCCGCGTGGTCAGCAGGTTTGCCCTTCACCGGCAGGCGTTGCCGTGCGACAGGAATTCAATCCTAAAGGGCACCAGAGCCCGCCATTGACACTGGCTTATTGAAAAAGGCCTTTATTGCTCACGTGGTGGACTTGACCTCAGGCACCCGCAAGAGGCCTGGTCCTGGCTGCCTTTGATTCCTTATAGTCATGTCCCAGCTCTAATCCAGCTCCACTCGGAAGCTCAGCGGGGGTGGAGAGGAGATTTTGACTATTCTTGTGTTAGGTAAGCCAGGAGAGTGGTTTTTGCGTCTCACAAAATATTGACTATCCCTTCCCTATAATAGTGCTGTTAAATCATGCTGTTCTCTAAATTCAGCTTCAAAGGAGAAGTGGGCTTTGACCGAGTCCTAGAAGCTTCAACGAGAGCATTCGTACATTCGTTAAACCTTTACCTGGTGCTTGCCAAGGACAAGGGACCATCCCAGGCACCATGGGATGAAACAAAGAGGCTCTGGGCCCTCCAGGAGCTTAACTGGTAATTCCCTAGATGAGACATCCGGAACGTGAACTTCAGCCATGGAGACAGAGGTGTGCCTAAGCTCCCCGCAGTGTGAGTCAGGCAGGACGAAAACTCAAGAGGGGAAGGGCAGGAGAAGGGACCTCAACAGAGCACTCCTGTGGGCCAGGCTGCTTTGATTATGATATCTCATTTAGTCCTCCCAACAGCTCTGCAACGCAGTTATTATTACAGAGGTCGAAACTGAGGTTCGGAGAGGCTAAGACTTGGCCCAAAGTCACAGAGTTTGTAAGTGGAGGCAGGACTGGCTATATAATTTGTGGGCACAATGCAAAATGAAAATATGGGCCCTGTGTTAAAAAATTAAGAATTTCATGGCTGGGACAGCAGTGCATGAAGTCAAGCGTGGGAGCCTTCTAAGCACAGGGTGCTGCGTAGCTGCACAGGTTGGATGCCCATGGAGCCAGCCTTGAGTGAAGGCACTGCAAAGAATTATGGAAGAGCAGAGGAAGGAGAGAGGGACTAATCTTTGTTGGAAATATTGATGAAATGAAAAACTTTGTTTATAGAGGTGGCAGTGAACTGGGAGGGGAATATCACTTTGGTTTCATGTAGTTGAACCCAAGACTACCCTGGTGACACTTTTTAACCAGAGCAAGATGTGCCATGAGCTTAGGTATCTCCTGAAGCCTATGGGACTTATGAGTCTGTCCTGAGAGCAAGCTGCAAGTTCTTGGTTTCATTCTCTGCTGTCTGGAACTTTCTCAATCCCCCTGAGAACTCTGTGACCTTCTGAACCAGCTCCAGGCCTGGACTGGACATGTCTGCATAGTTTCCTATCAGTTAGGAATAAGATAAGTTGCAAATAACAGAATAATCAAGCATCAGTGGCTTGAACAAATATAGGTTTGTTTTTCTCATCAAAGTCTAGGTGTAGATAGTTTCTAGCACTAGATGAGGTTCTCAAAATGTCAGTATTGACCTCTCTGTGATTCTCTTTCCCTTTCCATCAGGGTGTCACCTCACAGTTGCAAGATGCTTGCTGCCACTCCAGCCATCTTGACTGCATTCAAGACAAAGAGAAGGGGAAAGGGTAACACTATGCCCAAAAGAGAAAGCAAAAGCATTCTCAGAATCTCCACCTCCAAATAACAGTCCTTAAGTTTCACTGACCAGTGCTGGGTCACACGGTCACACAGAAGTGCCAAGAAGGGCTGGGAGAACAAAGAGCAGTGATGGGCTCAGACCTGGAAGCGGCCACTAAGCTGCCATGAACCAAGCTGAAGTACTATTAGAGGGTGAAAAAAGGGAGCTGGTATTGAGGAGGTATTTAGGACTGTTGATGACTCTATGGACTAATCTAGTGGCCTGAGTTCATCCCAGTCCACATGTATGTCTCCCAGAAACAGTCCTAGGGGATCCTCAGGCTGTGGTTGGCCTGGGCGTCAATCCAGGGGTGCCTGTTACCCCAGGAGTGTGCAGAGCTGGCACCTCTGCAGCCCATGGCCAGTGGCCCCATGTCACTTCATTTCTTCCCTTTAGGTTACTTATGAGTCACACACAGGGTTTAGGTCTTTCTGATCATGTCATTCTTCTCCTGTGGGACCATAAGCTCTAGAGGGCATGTTCAATTTGAAGAAACGTGTTTAATCATGTCAGCCGTGTTAGGAGCTGTGATTGTGTTACCATCCAGTGATGTGTAATAAAGACTGCATCACAGAGCTGAGGAGAGTAATGAGAGAAAGCATAGAGCACCTGCAGCAACATAGCTCAGAGAGTCAGAGGGCTTGCAGAGAATGCTGTGGATTGATCCACCCATCCATCCATCCGTCCGTCCGTCTGTCCGTCCATCCGTCTGTTCATCCACCCATCCATCCACCCACCCATTCATCCAACCACCCATCCATCCATCCATCCATTCATTCAAATATTTATCTAGAACCTATTACATGCCAAGCACTGTCCTAGGCTCTGGGAACATATTAGTGAATGAGATAAACACGTCCCTGATCTCATGGGGCTGATCTCAATCTAGTTTTGGGAGGAAGAAAAAAAACCCCAAGTAAATAAACAAATATATCAGATAATGTTAAATGCTTTACAGAGAATCAAAACAAGCTTCTGTGAACCCAGGAAAGCCTCTAAAAACATGGCACTTGAGCTTGAATCCAAAGGAAAAGAGCATTCCCAGGACCAGTCCAGCAAGGCTCAGGGGAAACGCCTTCAGGGCAGAGCCTAAGGAGAAACCAAGAAACAAGCAGCAGAGCTGGGATACTGAGGGCCAGAGGGAGGAAGGCAGGACCCCTGAGTGCTGAGGGTCCTGGGCTTCATCTACATGTGAGGGGAGCCCTGGAGGAAAGCTGGGTCTTAGAGGAGGAATCTAGGGCATGAGTCCAGTCTTAGGGGGAGAGTGAGAGGAAGGGCCATCCCATGAACAAAGCCGGGTAATGACAAAGGCCCAGAGGCTGTGCTGTTGGGGCAGGTGTGACATGGGGAAAGAAGAAGGTCCACCCAGACACAAAGGGTCTTTGAGAAGTGACCTTGCCGTAAACCCTTGGGAACTCCCTGATGGAGCAGTGGGTGGGAGAGGTGTCTCCAGCACGTTAGCAGTGAGTCCCACCTCGGGGAGAGATGGCTGGCCAGCAGGAGACCCAGCAGAGGCATCGCAATATCCAGAAAAGAACTGACCAGGACCCTCACCCAGGAGGTGGCTGGGTGGTGGGAAACAGAGTCCATCTGGGAGATGGATAGGAGGTAGGAGCGTGATGGGACTTTCTTCTTTGGCCGCTCCGCAGGGCCTGCCTGATACCTTACCTTACCCCTTGCAGGTGTGCGCTAATGTTTGTGGAATGAATGAACAGGTGATGAATCAGCTCAGAAGCTCAGGAAAGCAGCAAGAGGGAAAATGGTTGCAGCAACTGGAAGTGCTGCCTCCTACGTCACTTCCTGCTCACCAAGACATTTCATAAAAGACCTCAACTTTTTTGTTTCCCCCTACTGTTACTTTCAGTGGGAAAGTGAGCTGGGTAATCTGGAGCACCGATTTACAAAAGGGTGAGAAGGTCAATTCAGATTTAATGCCCTCACCCACAAGGTGTGAGGTGATGCTGTGTGCATATCACCCTCCCCCACCAAATTGGCTGGGAGCTGGGCTCTGGCTTTGGTGAAATATACTTCCCTTTGGCTGTTTTATGGTGAGGGGTGCAGTGGGAAGCTCCAGTGTGCAGCCTGCCATCCTTTCCTGCCTTTTCTCTGTCATCTTTAGTCTCATTTATTAATGTGATGCTTCCAGAGTCGAGATAATGATTTAAAAGCTCTAATTTTGTTACATTCTGAAGCCTGTCTGCCATCAAGGCTGATTGTAATGAGATTTGGGAAGGAGCTGGGCTCTTAGCTGGGGTCAATTCATCTCTGGGAGAGAGTGCTACCATCAAAGCACCCAGGAATTATTAGCACTTAGAGGACTGCTGAAGAGCCCTATTAATGTGAGATGCTCGGGGAGTCCTGAAGTGTGAGGTGCAATTATATTTCTTATTTATTTCCCCCGGCTTCTTATTTAAGGGTGGAGAAAGCATAGGTAGGTAGGATCTTGTGAAAATCAATACATATTTATTAAGCACATATAATACTGTCACACCAGCTCGCCTTTGCATAACGTTCCGGCACTCACGAATGTGAACACTTCATCGCGTGTTAGGTCTCGCCTTCACTTCTCAGCCGGGCCCTGGAGACAGCAGAGGACGGCTTGTTTTTCTGGCTTTGTTTTTTAATAAATGAAGAATCTAAGACTCAGAGAGAATAAGTCCCTTACTCTAATAAGTGATAGAGCAGGCTTTAAATCTGACTTTTCCATTTCTAGTGCACTGTTTTTATGAGGGTATCCCACCACTGTCTTTATGAGCCAGGCTCTGTGTGATGAGGTTTGGGGGTCCAGAGAAATTGAGCATGTGGTTTCTTTTCTAACAGTGGTTCCCAACTCTGCCTGTATTTTTTACTCATCTAGGAAGCTTAAAAAAAGAAAAAAATGCAGACACCTGGGTCCCACCCCCCATAATTCTGCTTTAATTAGATGAGGTCAGGCCCAGACACTTTGAGCTTAGAGAGATGGGAGAGAGAAGGAAGAATATAGTGAGACAGGCGAGCTGTGTGGCTGCTGTGGTCACTCTGTTATGATTTGTATTAACGGCAACGCTTTTTTGACAGCAACACTGGGCAGGTCCCCTGCCTGCTGCCGGGCCATCCGTTTCAGTCCTAAAAACTCCTTGAGCAGGAAACATTATTGACACTTTCAGGAAACTGAATAAGGCACAGCGAGACAAATAAAGGGTTTGGAACTAACAGGAATTGACTTCAAAACCAAGTTCTGCCAGTTCCTATTTGCGCGATTTTGAAAAAGTCCCTTAAACCTCTTTAAGTCAAACTTGCCGAGTTTGTAAATGGGATGTAAAAATTTGTCCTAAGTTGTAGTTGAAGATCAAATGGAACAAAGTGTATCTTTGAACTGTGTAGTGTTTACTATATAAACTATAAAAATATCATCCCAATGATACTACGGAGGAGAAAACAGAGGCTCAGAGCCGGTGAGCAATTTGCCCAAAGTCACAGGTCGCAGCCTCCTTTTGATACAAATCAGCATCACCCCCTATACTGTAGGGCCTGTAAGACCAAATCGCCAGCTGGACACTTTCACGGAAGCTGCTTGCCCTGAAGCCATTTGCTTCTTTGGTCGTCTGTCTTAAAGGGGAGGTAGGATGATGCTGGGCAGAGAGAAGAGGAAAGCCTTCCCAGTGTCTCTGGATAGTCGGAGACCTAGTGTCTTTGGATGGTCTCAGTCTTTGATAAGTCTGAGGCCACGATGTTTCCAGTGCCCGGGGAATCACAGAATAGACCAAGCTCTCTAGGGCCAAGAGTTTACATTCCGATAATTGGAGAATTTTAAAGCTGGAAGGCATTTCAATGGTAAGTTTCACTAAAGGAAAGAAAATTGGAAAAACTCCAGAGATAGAATGAAGACTTAAAGTTTCTAAAGTAGTGGCTATAAAAAGACTTGCCTCGGAAACCGGGGCAGACTGGCCTTGCCCACAGCAGTGCTGAGGATCAGCTCAAACAGTGGACAAGTGCTTGAAAAACTCCAAAGCCGCGCTTCTCAGCCCTGGCTGCAAATTAGAATAGCCTGGGGAGCTTTCACAAAACTCCAGAAGTCGGGGGCGGGGGGTGGGGGGGGGGGGGGGTGGGGGGGTGGGGGGGGGGGGGGGGGCGGGGGGGGGGAGGCACCCCAGGCTGATTAAGTCAGCACTCTTGGGGGGCTGGGGCCAGGCAGTAAAAGCTCCCTGGGCAATTCGATTGTACAGACAGAGCTGGGAAACTACCCCTCAGAAGCATCGTGCAAATGTGAGTTGTAATTATGTTATTATGCAAGTGGACCCAGGACTATTACAGAATAGGGTGCCCACCTTCTTCTGAGGTTCAATAAGAGCCAACAGCCTTAGTGTATAGCAGAAGGGGCCAGTTAAAACTAAGGAAGAGCTTTCTATCTGGCAGGGAAGATTAAGAGTCCCCAGAGTGTTTGCCTCTCTCTAGGATGACCCAAGCATAGCCATCCGAGGAGGACCACTGACCTCCAGTCTTCATTTGCTCCTTAATAAAGGAAATAAGCAGAACCGCACGGAGGTAATATTTAAGGCTGGGGCTGGCGGCCGTGGGGGCGGCTTTAAAACCAGCTCCTCCTGCTTCACAGTGAGGGTGGGTTTCTCTCTCCCAGGCCTGCTGCCCACCCAGCTCCCACACAGTGGATATTTGTCCTCTGGACTGAAGATAGTTACTCTTTTAAAAGTGATATTTTTCTGATTGTATAAAAAATACACATTTATTTTCAAAATTTGAAAATTAAAAAATTTGAATCACTCATAATCTCATAGCTCAGAGGCAATCATTATTAATATTAATATTATCTTTGCCTCTTTTCCTAGTCTTTATATATATATTTGGTAATGAAATCTTTAGCTCACTTTTTCTTGGCGTTGATCACTCAAGTAATAATTCAGAGTTGAAGCTTAGATCAAAAAAGATTCAAATTCAGGGGCTGGCCCCATGGCCGAGTGGTTAAGTTCGCGCGCTCCGCTGCAGGCGGCCCAGTGTTTCGTTGGTTCGAATCCTGGACGCGGACATGGCACTGCTCATCAAACCACGCTGAGGCAGTGTCCCACATGCCACAACTAGAAGGACCCACAACGAAGAATATACAACTATGTACCGGGGGGCTTTGGGGAGAAAAAGGAAAAATAAAATCTTAAAAAAAAAAAGATTCAAATTCAAATGCAGTTTATTTAATTACAAGATAAGTCCTTTTAGAGCAGTATGTTTTCACATGATCCAATATGCTGCCTACTATACTTTGAAAAAATAACGAGTGGTTACTGGGGAAATATGTTCACCTGTAAGAAACTCACCTTGGAGCTGAAGAACGAGTACCCAAGTCACATTCCAGAAAGACTGCAATTTTTCTGCTCATTGTTCCCAAATTATGGAATCAGATATTATATGAGTCTGAATTAAGACCCCAGTGTCTTCAGAAAGTGTCCTGTCACAGCAGCTGAGCAGCTCTCAGGGCTAGCTCTGTGGAGTATGGATGGATAACTCTAGTAGCCAGACTTCTCTACAATCCCTGGGGTCCCACATGTCACTTGCAGCCAGGGACACGTGCCCCAAGAGCAGAGGCATGTAGTCTGAGCTAGGAAAACACAGGTACGACGCATTCCCTGGAATGGCCACTGATGGCCCTCATAAATCACTCCGGCTCTTCCCCGGCCCCCAGCCCTGCTTCCTGGATGGTGGTGCTGAAAGCTAAGAACCAGAAATCGACTGGGCACGTGGAAAAGAACCTCCAGGTATTTCACAGTGAAGATTTGTTCCTCTCTCTCCCTACCCAACTTGCTGAGCAGCAACTCCCCACACCCTCACTGATTAGCAGCCCGATAATAGAGAACAGGTATTTCCCAGGGACCATATCTAGGTGATGACGTGATTAAGAGGGCCACAGAGCCGTTTAAATAACACTTGCTGGTAATTTGCATCTTTGTTATAGTTAATTAGGACGACAGTTAAAATTCTCTCCCTCAGTTTTCCACTTTGAAGTCTAATTGTTCTTATGGCACCAACATTTTTTGACTGCCTATTATGTATCAGGCACTGTGCTAGGCCCCAGGGCAATATGGTCCAGGCCCTCAACAAGCTGTGATTTAGTTGGGGAGACAAGAAATCAAATAAATGTAACAGATTGAGCTATTAGTACCTGTGTTTGTTTCCCAGGGCCGCTGTAACAAAGTACCACAAATGAGGTGGCTTCAGCAGTAAAAATTTATTGTCTCACAGTTCTGGAGGCTAGAAGGCCCAAATCAAGGTGTAGCCAATGTTGTTCCTCTCAAGGGCTGTAAGGCTGTCCCAGGCCTCTCTCTTAGCTTCTGCTGGCCTCAGGAGTTTCTTGGCTTGTAGATGACCTTCTCCCTGTGTCTTCACATCATCTTTCCTCTGTGTATGTCTGTCTCTGTGTCCAAAATTCCCCTTTTGATAAGAACACCAGACACATTGGATTAGGACGCACTCTAACGACCTCATTTTAACTTGATCATCTGCAAAGGCCCTATTTCCAAACAAGGTCACGTTAACAGGTACTGTGGCTTAGGACTTCAACATCTTTTGGGGGGACATGATTCAACCCATAGTGGTACCCATATATATGCACAAACCACAGAGAGGAACACAGAGCGGGGAACAGCTGATCGTGATGGGAGGGTCTGGGGAGGAAAGGCGAAGAGAATGTTTCAGAAAGAAGGAATATTATGTGCGAAGGCCCGGAGGGCTGGTACCAGTCTCCTAGAAAACAAGATAACAGCAGCAGGGCAGGAGCAGCCCCACAGCTGAGCTGTTCCCTGGTGAGGCTGCTGCCAGGATGCTGAACCTGGAGGAGGAGGGGAACAAAGAGCCCTGGCTGACCAGAGACTCACAGAAGAGGCCCAGGCAGAGAGTCTGTTCCTGCAGGAGGGTATTCAGGATGATGGCAGAGAAGGAGGCAGAGGTGGTGGGAGCAGGAGTACTCAGAAGTACCCTGGATTGCCCGCTCCTCGGGAAGGCAGCCACACAAGCTGCGTGCACGAGCAAGTTACCGCTGAGGACGCCTGGGGCACAGTCACCATAGGCACCCATGGGAGACAACGTGGAACACCCCTCAGAGCTGTCCCCTCAAGAAGGAGGAATCTGGGTAGTTTTCCCCCAACTTCTTCTCATCCTTTGTCAGTAGCTGCCCCTGGGGCAGAGTCGCAGGCCCTGGAGTAGGAAGGCATCCTATGTTTGGCAAGGGTGAGTGCCTCGGGGGTGCGGGCCAGATACCAGCAGCACCTGGGTGACAAGCATGCAGTCTCCCCACACGTACGGGAGACGTCAGCAGGTGCACAAAGGTGAGAGGATGGGCTCAGGGTCCCAACAGACCTCGGATCATGTTCTCATCCTGAAATGGGCATAACAATGCTGCCTGACTCATGGAAGAGGTAGGAAGAGTAAATATATATATAAAGGTAAAATGACATATATATTAAATATTAAAATCTACTGTATTTATTAAAGTGCTTACAACAATCCAGACACTATTTTCAGTGCATTAGGTAAATAACTCATTTAGCCCTCAGTTATACTAAAAGGCCAATGGTATTCCTATTTTGCTATGAGGAAATTAAGGCACTAGCTAGTCGGTAGCAGAGATGGGATGTGGTTTCCTAGTGCAAATTCCTATCATGTAGCACAGGAACTGCATATTTTTAATGAAATAATATTACCTGATTCAGTGAAATAATTGCTTGGTTGATAATAAGCACTCAACGTACTGTTATTGCTGCTGTTGGTCATTGCTACTACCTGTAGGCACGGTAGTGATGGCAGACGCTCCCTCTCCACGTTAGTCATACTCTGAGCCATCTTCTCCAGCCACACTGGATTGGCTGTCCCAGAGCGGGTGAGAAGCACTAAAATGCCATCCAAAGTGAAGAGAGCCCATCGCTGCATGCACGTGATGTCATAGGGCAGCCCCACGAGGCGTCACCATCTCCCCAGGCCGAGGCAGGTGAAGGTGAGCTGTGGGCTCTGTTACCGCTCGACCTCCAGCAAGTGTAACTCTAGGGCGCCGCCCGAAATGCTGCTGTCCCGAGGGCCATGTTGACCTTTACACTCGGATCGATGCCATTCCTCAAGGACTTTATAACTCAACTGTTTTAATTTGTAACAAGACTTTTAAAAATAGACGCTTACACATAATTTTCCAGTCCACATGTTAGTGGACATAAGTGGCTATAAACCTTGCTGGGGTATTAACGGGTTTCAGTGGATAAACCTCACAGCATTGGCTTTATTCCAGCCATTCATCAAGACCCTAAGGAAAAGAGGCCAGCAGAAACAGGGCCACCAGGTCACCTGACTGCAGGCACCATTCCCTGTAGCCTCCATGTAGAGAGGAGCGGGCCCCCTGGGGTGGTGCGATGTAGTGGCCACAACAGAAGCACAAATGAGAAGCACTTCCACTCCAGCTCCTCTGGTCTCATCAAGGCCCAGCAGGGTGCTAAAGCAGAAGGGCGCGGCCTGGCTGCCTGGGCTTCAGTCCTGCCTCCGACCACCTGTGTGAACCTGGGCACTGCAGCTGAGTGTCTCTGTGCCTCAGTTTCCTCATCTCCAGAACGGGGTTGATGATGATTCCTGACTCAGGGCTTTGCTATGAGAAGTAAATGAGATGGAGCATGTAACAGGCTTAATGTGCAGTCTGGCTCCTGAAAAATGTTGTGTAAATAGCATCTGTTGTCATTTTTATTATAAGGATTCCCCCACACTGCCGTGTCCCCTTAATGGCCTCTGGGACAGATGAAGAAACCGACTCCCAGGAAGTTAATTGACTTGTCTTGACTCTAGAGTCTCATTATAGGCTGGGGCAAGAATAGAATTTGGAGTTGTTTTCTTCCTTGAAAGCCCTCCGAGGTCATAGTGTGAACTCCTGTAATCAGCGGGAAAAGCCAGGAAGCACGGTCTTTCTGCTCGAGAGGATGTAACGCTTTCAAATGAATCAGGCAAGCAAAAGGTGCCTGGGCTCATCCAGTGTATTAGTCCGGATTCTTGAGAGAGCAGAACCAACAGGATCTATCTGTCTACCTACCTACATGTATATATATATATATATATATATATATATATAGAGAGAGAGAGAGAGAGAGAGAGAGAGAGAGAGATTTATTATAAGGAATCAGCTCACATGACTGTGAGAGCTGGCAAGTCCAAAAATCTGCAGGGCAGGTGGCAGATGGAGGCTCAGGGAAGAGTTGATATTGCGGCTCAAGTCTGAAGGCAGACTGCAAGCACAATTCCCTCTTCCTCAGGGGATGTCAGTCTGTTTTCTCTTAAGGCCTTCAACTGATTGGATGAGGCCCACCCACCTTATGGAGGGTAGTCTGCTCTACTCAAAGTCTATTGATTTAAATGTTAATCTCATCCAAAAAATACCTTCACAGCAACATCTAGACTGCTGTTTGACCAAATATCTGGGTACCTTTTAAGTTGACACATAAAATTAGCCATCACATCCAGAAAGATGAAAGGCTCAGTACAGCCCCTCCCCAGCAAGGACTCACAGTGATTGATTTTTATTGCTGCTGGATCTTTGTGAGAAAATAAACTCATGGCTTCCCCCAGCAGCCCAGAAGGATCTGAGCAGCATGGGGTGGTGGAGAGGAGCCGAGATTGGGGTATGTGAGAGAGAATGAAGCCTACGGACGCAGCATTATCCTTGCCTCTGCTGCTCCCTGCGCCCCAAGCCTGCTCCCCTGTATCTCTGCTTGCTCAGTTCTTGTTCATCCTCCGAGAGGTCACCTCTGGGAAGAAGACTTCCTCGCAACCCTGAGAGAGTGTTGGTTTTCCTCTTAAATATCCCCTGGCACCCAGTGACGACACCAGGCCAGGGCACTTCTCCTGGGTGATGGACTTGCTGGTTACTTGTCAGTTTCTCCCACTGAACTGGCATCTTCTTGGGGACTACACTCCAAAACCACTCCTTGAATGGACGGACAAGCGTTATGGAATGCATGTTTGTAAATTCATGTATTGAGACCCTAGCCTCCAATGGGATGATGTTTGGAGGTGGAGCCTTTAGGGGGGTAATTAGGTTTAGATGAGGTTAGGAGGGCAGTGCCCCATAATGGGACTAGTGTCCTCCTTATAAGAAGAGAGAGATTTGAGGTCCCTCCTTCATGTGAGGACACAGCAAAAAGATGGCCATCTGCAAACCAGGAAGAGGGCTTTCAGCAGACTCTGGGTCTGCTGGCACCTTGACCTTGGACTTCCCAGCCTCCAGCACTGTGAGAGAGAAATTGTTGTTTAAGCCACTCAGTCTATAATATTCCGTTACAGCAGCCTCAACTGACTAAGACAGACGAATGAAAGCAAGAATGAATGACTCTGTAAGGCTGGGCAGGAAGGGCTTGTGGTCACAAAGCTGGCCAAAGGGGCCTCCATGCAGGGCCCCAGGAACAATGTTCTCCAGTGTCTTGGTGCATTTGGGCTGCTATCACAAAGTAAAGTACCACCGACTGGACATCGTATAAGCAACAAGAACTTATTGCTTGCCATTCTGGAGGCTAGAAGCCCGAGATCAGGGTGCCAGCATGATCAGGTGAGGGCCCTCCTCTGGGTCACATATCCTCACATGGCGGAAGGGGCAAGGGAGCTCTCTGGAGCTCTTTCATAAGGCACTAATCTCCTTCAGGATGGTTCCATCCTCATGACTTAGCACCTCCCAAAGGCCCCACCCGCTAGTACTGTCACATTGGGCAGCAGGGTTTCAACATGTGAATTTTGGATGGATACAAACCAAAATTTTTATCCACTCAAATATCAGACCAGTGCGTCCAAGTTCCCCGGCACTGAGGCCGGGCTTTTCCTCTTTCTCCCTACGCTGTGGAAGCTAAATAGCCCCCTTCCCACCCTCACCTTCTCCCCTTCTCAACCTCATGAAAGCATCACAGAGCAAAGAGCTGAGGCCAGCAGTGTGTCAGGACCCAGTCCTGGGGCAGGCTCACCACACTCCCAGCGGGTCCCACCAGTCTGCTTCTGGGTGTGGATGGTGCCGACAGCAAGAGCTGGGCACACTCTCACTTCTCAGCAGCCCCAGATGGGAGCCTGGAGAGCTTGGGTGGGCCTCACTACGCTGGCTTCCTTCTGCTCCTTAGGACTGCCCGTGACCTCATATTTGCAGCCCAGGAAGGGCTCGCCATCTTATTTGCTGCCTGCCCTTGAGCCTCTGAGGACACCTAAACCTCTCATCACATTACCTCCCTGTGCATGTCATCTGCAAAGGCTTTGTGCCACGAGAGCATCAGAAAATCCCAGGGAATTCCTGCTTACTAGTGTTGGGGCCTCAGGCCTGGTTCTCAGTCCTCAGCGAAAGCTGCCTCACCTGCTTGCTCTTTGGTGAGGTGCTATTTATGTCTACCTGTGTGTGTCACAGAACAGCATGGTGTTCAGCAAGCTGTACCCCAGGCTCCCAGCGATTCTATGTCATGATAACGATCATTATAATCATTATAATATTAGCCACCTGCTGCTCCAGAATGTGTGTGAGGATTAATGGATGCTGTTAGTGTCCTTGGGGAAAGCTCTTTAGCAAGCACTATTTTTAACCTCTTTCAGGCAGAAAAAAAAAGGATAAATTAGGAATGTGACCCCATCCTGGCCAGCACCCTACCATGTCATAGCTGTGTGACCTTAGGCCAGTCATGTAACCTCTCTGACTCTGCTTCCTCGTCCATCAAATGGGCTCACAGGGCTTGTCCATCCTCTCCCCCGGGGTTTGCATGAGGAGGAAACGAGATCATGTAAGTGAGTGCCCATGAGAACTAGCAAGTTTGGGACATGTTCCCAAGCTTGGCCCTGCATTGTCCACCCTCAGGCCGGGTTTCTGCATCCAGCTGGAGGGGCATGCACTCCAGGATCCACTCCAGGAGAAGACAGCCCGGGAAGCCCTTGGGAAGAGAAATGGGAGCAAGTGACAACAAAAGCCGTCATCTCCTGTCCCACACCACAAATGTCAGAACCCTAAGATCCTGAGACGAAAAGGAAGGTGTTACCTGTATAGCGTTTGATTTAGAGGGCATTAGAAGTGCTTTTCCATACATCCTATTACTTATCAAAAAAACCTAATCATAGCGTTTTCAAAATCTAGTTAAGCTGGAAACATTCATTTCTCTTGGGAAAAGTTCATTGCCCCCATCATGACCAGAGTGCCAACTACTGCCACCCTCCATCCACTCCAACTAGTCCTGCTTCATTAAGTTCAGGGAAGAATCAGCATCAGCATCAGCATCATCGCCACCACCAACACTGATTAGCAACTACACTGTCCCCGGCAATGTGCTTAGGTACGTGAATCTCTCTTTTAATTCTTAAAATCACTCTGTGACAAGTTCTATTATTGTCCCAACTTTACAGGTGAAACTCAGAGAGGTTAAGTAACTTTCCCCAAGTTTCAGAGCAAATCAGCAGTTGAACCAGGCCTCAAACTCAGGTCTCCCAAGATCATGCTCTTAACTTCGTCCCTCCTTTACCTCCCTCGGCATGACAGAATAATTCCCCGACCATATTCCCGGGGAAGCCAACTAGAGGGATATGGGCATGCATGCTGTGCATTCTCTTTCTTTCAGACTCTGTGCCTGATTTCTGGAAAGTCTGTTCCAGGCCCTTTCAGGTACTATACATGCAGACTCTCACTCTAACTAAAAGGTCCATGGAGACAGTGCACCAGAAGACCCAGGGGAAGTTTGTTGCTTCATATCTCCAGAGCTGCCTGTAACTGAATCAGCGGTGACAATGCACTGCTAAATTTTAGCTGTAGAATTTGCTCAAAATAATAATTCTTGTCGAGTATCCATTCTAGACTCCACCAGTCACACGAGTATAGCAGCATATTGTTTCTCTAAGGGTTTGCCTCTGGAGTGGAGAAGTCAGCTAGCTCCAGGCAAATGCTTTGGGCCAAAATTCCAGTCCTGTGCTGGTCCCCGTGGCAGCATTTTTCTATTTCCAGGGAGCGGTTTGTTCCGATTCCAGGGCATATCAATACCCCTTGTCTAAGCCATCAAATACTAGCTGCTGGGAGCAGAGTTTTGAAAAATGCCTCCCAGATTTTAAATACCCAGAGTGGTTCACAGCATCACTACATCAGCGCGACAACACACGCAAGAGTCAAGATATATGAGGGCTCCTGGTGCAAACCATTCCTCACCCAGGCGCTGTGGGAAAGTTGACTGCGGTGTGAAGCAGAGGTTCATCCATCCGTTCAGCCCACTAGCCATTATGGAGCATCCCCGATGCATGCGGGATAGGGCTGGGCCTGTTTGTCCTTCATCTCCACTGGAAGGTGGAAGTAGGGTTGAGAAACCAGAGGACCCTGCTGTCTCTTGGCGGAGCATGCAGAGCTCAGTTTCCTGGGAGGGTCCGGAACGTTAGCTTAGATTGTGATGTAAGCCGAAGCTTTCTCTGCTACTCTTGCTGAATTGTGCCTTCAGCTTGTTGCCCCAGGACTCTGCAATGGTTTAGGAACTGTGGGTGCTGTGGGTCAGAACTAGCTCAACTAGGGGGCTCAAGGCTGAGCGACAGCCCTGCGTCTGGGCTGCTGATAGGAGAAGTTCTAAACGGAAGTGTGTTTGTTTTGTTTTTGCTTTGTTTCACTGCTCTCTGTCTCTGTCTCTGTCTCTGTCTCTGTCTCTCTCCTCCCTCCCCTACATTACTTTAAAAACAATGTTTTTCTAATTATAAAAGCAATACATGCTCTATACGGACGCTTGTAAAATACAGAAAACCACTATGAAAAAAAATGCCTATAATCCTACCCAGAGATAACCATGATTAATATTCTGGTGTTTGTGCCTCCAGTAAATTTTTAATGCAATGTTTGATTGTAATTTTTTATAAGAAAAGCATTAAATAGCGTTATGCATATACAGTGTTACCTTGCTTTTTTCTTTACAGTAATATATTGTGAACATTTTACAAGGTCAGTATGAAGGTGGGACCCTGTTGGGTAAGCACTTTGGGGACCTCTCTGATTTGTGTTGTGGCCGGGCTAAAGGAAGATGGTCCAAATTACGGATACTCTAGGCTGAAACTTTCTTGGCCGCCATGAGCAGCTGATTCTGCCCATGATCCAGAGTCATGCCTGGCAATTTCTCTATGAGGCACAGCTCTCAATCTCCAGGGGGCATATGCAATTTATCTGGGGCATTTGTTCCAACGTCCAGAGATTCTCATTCTGCAGACCCGCAGGCACAAAAAACATGTCTGGTACTTGTAATGATTTCCAAACCACAGTCTATAAATTTCCAGGGTAGCCTTAAGTGTGGAATGGCAATTATGGAGTCCATTTAAAGGTCTCAGTTCTATGGAGCCCCCAACATCCCCATTCCCCCACCCTAACTCCTAGCAGCTCAGCCAATTACCCTAAGGCAGCAGCCGCTGAGAGGTCAGAGGTTATGCAGGGCAGCCTCAGGATTTATGTCCACTTCAGGACTCATTGACCCTCATCGACTTTTTTTATGAGTCAGGGCCAGGCAGGGACCATCAATATTGTTACAACAGGGTTGGAAGCCCTCTCATTCACCATGTGGGTTATGCCACTGAAGGCATCAACAGAGGGTACTCCGGCTTCAAAGGCTCCTTGCTTGACTAAGCTCTTTCAGATGAGACATGGATACAAATCTTGGACACATTCGTCCCTTGAGACGTGCAATAAGTGGGACATTCTTTTCTCTATAACTGAATTTAATATATATTTTGAGTTCATCAAGAGTGGAAACTTAATCGTAGCCAAGTTGGAGATTTCCCACTTTTGCTCAGAATTGTGTCCAAGTTTTGTGAGGGGCCTGTGAGGTGATGTTCTGGCAGATGTCTACAAATTAGCTCTCCAAGGGGAAAAAGTACACATGCATGTATGTACCTAAGCTTATTATAAATTTCGCTGATCTAAAGGATATGTGACACAATTTTAAACTAATAATAAGCTGCACAGTATTCTTAATTTTAAATTTCATATAGCCAGACAGAATGCCTTCAGTGGTTTTGCTGAACTCTCTTGCCCATTTCCAACCTACTGTTGCCGTTGATCAACATTCGACAAAATCAGATTACAATGAGAAGTCATTACATCATTGATGACTGTGGGTGATTTCCATATGAATGTGGGTTGACATTTTCTTTTATGTTAACAAGATAAAAGTGAAACAGCAAAGGTAGATACAGTCTTGCACCTCATAATGACGTTTCGATCAACAAAGCACCACGTGTACCACTGTGGTCCCATAAGATTAGTACCACATACCTAGGTGTATAGGAGGCTATACCATCTAGGTTTAAGTACACTCTATGATGTTCACACAACGACAAAATCGCCTGATGATGCGTTTCCCAGAATGTGTTCCCGTCGTTAAGTGATACATGACTGTATCAGAATATCACTCACTCGTCAATGAGGCGAATGACTTCTTGGCTGAATCAGATAGTAATTTTAGAATACTAAAAGAATATCTCCCCAATTTTTTGTGCTATTTAGCACAACGTAACAGTTACATACACAACATACTTTTGAGTTTAATTTGCTGTACTAACATTTTCTCCATCACTTTCTTCAGTCTACTCTAGACAATCAAAAAAACAGTAAATCAAGCCCTGATTGGTAGCATTTGCCAGTTTCCATGCTGTGCATGCCCCCACCATGGCTAATTTCAAGCCAGCAACATCATGTTATACATGAAGTTGGGAAGAGATGCTTATCATTACTTAGTATTTCCACCGTACAGATAAAGGTACAAGTAAAGATTTGTAGATATGTAAATAACCTCAAGAACATATATAACAGTAAAATAATGATGAATTAATGATTTTGAGTATTTATTACCTTTGTTTTTAGTATAACTAATCTAATTGTCAGTTTACATAATTTAATTTTAATAATGGCTGTGTTTAACAATCAGCTCACAAAATTCCCGAAACTTTATCAATTAGCTCTTGTGAGCTGATACACCCTAGGTCTATGTGCTGTCACTGGTTGAATTTGCTGGGCATTCTTTCTAGCTGTTGTCATCTATCCATACTGATGCCCACTAAGAGTTCTTGCTGCCATCTGGTCTCTGGTCGTTGGTCCAAGCAGGTCACTGCTATGTCCTGACTTTGCACTTCTCCAGGTCCGTAAGCTCTCTCTCAGCTCACTTCTATGCCTCTCTGGATAAATGGGGATGCAGATATTAAAATTTATTAGGAAAATTGGGAGATTCTTTTCTCTAATGATAAGTAATGCTACCTTTCTACTCTACTAAACTTACTAAATAGACATGTATATTTGAGTCTATATTAGACTCTCTGTGCTGTTCCATCCATCTGCTTGGGGTTTTTTGGTTTTTTCCTGGGGAGTGAGGAGGATTGTCACTGAGCTAACATCTGTGGCAGTCTGCCTCTGTTTTGTATGTGGGACACTGCCACAGCATGGCTTGATGAGTGCTGTGTATGTCCACACCCCGGATCTGAACCTGTGAACCCTGGGCCACTGAAGCAGAATGTGCAAACTTAACCACTATGCCACCAGGCTGACCCCTTTTTGTGTTTTCTTCGGGGTTTTGTTTGCTGAGGAAGATTCACCCTGAGCTAACATCTGTGCCAGTCTTCCTCTATTTTTCAGTATGTGGCCCACCAGCACAGTATGGCTGCTAATAGAGCAATGTAAGTCCACCCCCAGGAACCAAACCCAGTCCACCAAAGCAGAGCGTGCCGAACTTAACCACTAGGTCACCAGGGCTGGCCCATCTGCTTGTTTTTTCATGCACCAGAATCACATTATTTTCACTACCATAACTTTGTTCTGTGTTTTACGATTTGGTCGGCTAGTCTCTTTCACTGCTATTCATTTTTCAGTAGTATTCTGACTATATCTGTATGTTTATTTTTTTATAATGAACTTTTAAAGTCAGTTTGTTTAATTGTGTTTTTTAACCTATTGGCATATTTATTATGATTCTGTTAAATTTATTAAATGCCAGCATTTATAATATCAAACCATTCCTATTCATGAATAGATTATACTTCTTATTTATTCAATTCTTTGGGTTCTTCAGTAGCATTTTAAACTTCTTTTCTTATAGCTCATGAATGTTTCCTATACAATTTGTTCCTAGGTATTGTTTTTAATGTGCAAAACTAGTTTGTGTTTGAGTATATGGAAAATTATTAATTAAAATTTATTAAATTTGTGCTTTCCTGAATTCTTTAATTTTATAATTTTCCAGTTGATCCTCTCCTTTCCAAATTTTGGTACTTCTTATTTCTTTCTCCTAGCAAGTTGCATTGGCTACTTCCTATAGAATGTTAAATAATAATAGTCAGTGAACATTCTTGATTTGTTCCAGATTTCAGTAATGCTTCCAAAGTTTGCCCATTATAAATGATGCAGCCTACTTGTTAAGAAAGTTTCTCCTAGTCCTATTTTTTACAAGTTTTATTGAGATATAATTCACAAAACTTTTAAGTGTATAATTTGGTTCATTTTTCATATCTTCACAGACTTGTGCAGCCATCACCAATATCTAATTTTAGAACATTTTTATCACCCCAAAAGAAACCCCATATCCATTAGCAATCACTCCTATCTTCCCTCTCCCCAGCCCCCAGCAATCGCTAATCTACTTTCTGTCTCTGTGGATGTGACTATTGTGAACATTTCATATAAATGGAATAGAATATGTGTCTTTTGTGACTGGCTTCTTTCACTTCGCATAGTGTTTTCAAAGTTTATCCATGTTGTAACATGTATTAATACTTTATTCCTTTTTATTGCCAAATAGTCTCTCATTGAATGGATATACTACATTTATCCATTTATCAGTTGGTGGGCATTTGGATTTTTTTCCAGTCTTTGGCTGTTATGAATAATACTGCTATGAACATTTGTGTAAAAGTTTTTATGTGGACTTAAGTTTTCATTTTTCTAGGAGTGGGTTATATGATAGTTCTATTTTTAACCTTCTGAGGAACTGCCAGAATGTCTTCTGAAGCAGCTGCACCATTTTATATTTCTACCAGCAGTGCATGTGGGTTCCAATGTCTTCATCTCCTCACCAACACTTGTTATCTGTCTGTTTTATTTTAGCCATCCTAGTGGGTGTTGAAGTGGTATCTCATTGTGGTTTGAATTGCACTTCTCTAAGAGCTAATGACATTGAGCATCTTTTCATGTGCTTATTGGCCATTTATATATCTTCTTTTGAAAAAAGCGTATTCAAATTCTTTACCCATTTTCAAATTGAGTTATTGTGTTTTTGTTGTTGAGTTGTAGGCGTTCTTTATATATTCTGGATCCCTTATTACAAGTATGATTTGCTGATATTTTCTGTCATTTTTCACTTTATCAAATGCCTTTTCAACATTAAGGAAGATATTATTTGATTCTTTTTTGATCTATTTAGATGGTGAATCATATTAATAGTTATCTAAATATTGAATCATCCTTGCATTCCTTCCCAGCCAAAGGATATTATTCTTTCAATATGCTGCTGCTGTACTGTATTTGCTACAATTTTATTTAGAATTCAGCATCAATATTTATAAGTGAGATTATTATATGATTTTCTTTTTGTTATCTTCATTAAATTTTTTATTAATATTATGACGGTTTTCTGAAAATAAGATTTTCTTTTGGTCTGATAACAGTTTAAGTAGGATAAGGATCATCTGTTTGGTAAAGATCTGATAGGATTCCCCTGTGAAACTGTCTGGCCTGGTGGTTGCATCTTGGGAGGGCTGTGGGAGAGGAGCAACAATTTTCTCTATCTCTATATTTCTCTATAGCAATCACTAAGTTTAGATTTTCTCTCTCTCCTAGGACTACTTTTTTTAATTCATCTTTTCTAGGGAAAGTATACATATATTTGCATAGGCCAAACCAAAGTAGAGTTTTATAATTTCTAAAAATTTCCTCTCTGTCTGAGCTGATTCTCAATTCATATTTTTTGCACTGTCCTTAAATAACGACTCAAGTTTTTCCTTAGAGGAAAGGAGACCCCGCTGTGTGTCCCACCTTTGGGTATTAGCCCTAGATGAACAATTTAAATGTGAAACAAGAAGTTAGATCGTGCTCAGTAAACCCGGGTTCTCCATGCAGGAGACTTGGTGCCTGTTCACCTAGTCAATGCCCATTTTCCTCTCTTCCTTGTTCTACTCCCTTTGAATGATTCCCTGAACAAACCTGTTGTAATCTAGATTTGGTGAGTAGTGTATGCCTAAATTTGAATAAGGTCTATAGTTAGTTAAGAGTGTTGTACCAATTTTATTTTCCTGATTTTGATCATTGCATGATGGTTATACATGTTAGCATTAGGTGAAGCTGAGTTAACATTACACAGGAAATCTCTTCTATTTTTGCAGCTTTTCTTTTTTTTAAATTATATTATTGAGGTCATATTGGTTTATAACGTTGTGTGATTTCAGGTGTACATTATTATATATCAGTTTCTGTATAGACTACATCATGTTTGCCATCTATAGTCTAGTTTGTATGTGCCCCTTTACCCCTTTGACCCACCCCTCCACCCCCTTCCTCTCTGATAACCACTAATGTATTCTCTTTATCCATGTGTTTGTTTATCTTCCACATCTGAGTGAGATCATGTGGTGTTTCTCTTTCTCTGTAGGGCTGATTTCACTTAACATAATACGCTCAGGGTCCATCCATGTTGTTGTAAATGGGATGATTTTGTCTTTTTTTATAGCTGAATGGTATTCCATTGTATATATACACCACATCTTCTTTATCCATTCATCAGCTGATGGGCACTTGGGCTGCATCCACGTCTTGGCTATTGTGCATAATGCTGCAGTGAACATAGGAGTACATAAATCTCCTTGTATTGTTGATTCATGTTCTTGGATAAATACGCAGTAGTGGGATAGCTAGATCATATGGTATTTCTATTTTTAACCTTTTGAGAAATCTCCATAATGTTCTCCGTAGCGGTTGCACCAGTTTACATTCCCACCAGCCTTGTATGAAGGTTTCCTTTTCTCCACATCCTCTCCAACATTTGTTATTTTTTGTCTTGGTGGTTACAGCCATTCTGACTAGTGTCAGGTGACATCTCATTGTAGTTTTGATTTGCATTTCCCTAATAATTAGTGATGTTGAATATCTTTTCATGTGCATGTTGGCCATCTGTATATCTTCTTTGGAAAAATGTCTGTTCATATTCTCTACCCATTTTTTGATTGGGTTGTTTGTTTTTTAGTGTTGAGCTATAAGAGTTCTTTATATATTTCTGAAATTAATCTCTTGTCAGATATATAATTTGCAAATATTTTCTCCCAGGTGTTGAGTTGTCTTTTCATTTTGTTCATGGTTTCCTTTGCCTTTCAGAAGCTTTTTAGTCTGATGTAGTCCCATTTGTTTATTTTTTTCTTTTGTTTCTCTTGCCTGAGTAGACATGGTATTTGAAAAGATGCTGCTAAGACCTATGTCAAAGTGTACTGCCTATATTTTCTTCTAGGTGTTTTATGGTTTCAGGTCTTTAATCCATTTTGAGTTAATTTTTGTGTATGGTGTAAGATAATGGTCTACTTTCATTCTTTTGCAAGTGGCTGTCCAGTTTTCCCAACACCATTTATTGAAGAGATTTCCTTTCTCCATTGTATGTTCTGGGTTCCTTTGTCAAAGATTAGCTGTCCATAGATGTGTGGTTTTATTTCTGGGCTTTCGACTCTATTCCATTGATCTGTGTGTCTGTTTTTGCACTGGTACCATGCTGTTTTGATTACTGTAGCTTTGTAGTATATTTCAAAGTCAGGGACTGTGATGCCTCCAGCTTTGTTCTTTTTTCTCAGGATTGTTTTGGCTATTCGGGGTCTTTTGTTGTTCCACATATATTTTAGGATTCTTTGTTCTATTTCTGTGATAATATCATTGGGATTCTGATTGGAATTGCATTGGATCTGTAGATTGCTTTGGGTAATATGGACATTTTAAGTATGTTTATTCTTCCAATCCATGAGCATGGAATATCTTTCTACTTCTTTATGTCTTTTTCAATTTCTTTTGATCATATCTTATAGTTTTCAGTGTATAGGTCTTTCACCTCCTTGGTTAAATTTATTTCTAGATATTTTATTCTTTTTGTTGCAATTGTAAATAGGATTATATTCTTGAGTTCTCTTTCTGCCAGTTCGTTTTTAGTGTGTAGAAATGCAACTGATTTTTGTAAGTTAATTTTGTACCTGGCAACTTTGCTGTAGTTGTTGATTATTTCTGATAGTTTTCTGGTGGATTCCTTAGCATTTTCTATATGTAGAATCATGTTGTCCACAAGCAGCAAGAGTTTCACTTCTTCCCTTCCAATTTTGATACCTTTTATTTCTTTTTCTTCCCTAATTGTTCTGGCCAAAATAGGAGTTGAATAAGAGTGGCAAGAGTGGGCACCTTTGTCTTGTCCCTGTTCTCAGAGGGATGGCTTTCAGCTTTTCACCATTAAGCATGATGTTGGCTGTGGGTTTGTCATATATGGCCTTTATTATGTTGAGGTACTTTCTTTTTATACCCATTTTATTGAGAGTTTTTATCATAAATGGATATTGGATCTTGTCAAAGCTTTCTCTACATCTATTGAGATGGCCATGTGATTTTTATTCTTCATTTTGTTAATGTGGTGTATCACATTGATTGATTTGCAGGTATTGAGCCGTCCTGTGTCCCTGGACTAAATCCCACTTGATCATGCAATATGATCCTTTTAATGTATCGCAGCATTCAATTTGCCAAAATTTTGTTGAGGATTTTTGCATCTATGTTCAGCAGTGATATTGGACTTTATATTGCGCTTGTCTGGCTTTGGTATCAGGGTAATGTTGGCCTCATAGAATGAGTTAGGAAGCATTCCATCTTCTTCAGTTTTTTGGATAGTTTGAGAAGGATAGGTATTATATCTTCTTTGAATATTTGATAGAACTCTCCAGATAAGCCATCTGGTCCTGGACTTTTGTTTTTTGAGAGGTTTTTTGATTACTGTTTCAATCTCTTTACTTGTGATGGGTCTATTCAGATTCTCTATTTCTTCTTGATTCAGTTTGGGGAGGTTGTATGAGTCTAAGAATTTATCCATTTCTTCTAGATTGTCTAGTTTGTCGGCATATAGTTTTTCATAGTATTGTCTTATAATCCTTTGTATTTCTCTGGTATCTGTTGTATTTTCTCCTCTTTAATTTTTAATTTTATTTATTTGAGGCTTTCTCTTTTTTCTTTGTGAGTCTGGCTAAGGGTTTGTCAATTTAGTTTATCTTCTCAAAGAACCAGCTCTTAGTTTCATTGATCTTTTCTATTGTTTTTTAGTCTCTATTTCATTTCCTCTAATTTTTATTATTTCCCTCATTCTACTGACTTTGGGCTTTGTTTGTTTGTCTTTTTCTAGTTCTGTTAGATGTAGTTTAAGAGTGCTTATTTGAGATTTTTCTTGTTTGTAGAGGTTGGCTTGTATTGTTATAAATTTCCCTCTTAGTACTGCTTTTGCTGCCTCATATTAGAGTTGGTATGTTGTGTTTTCATTTTCATTTGTCTCCATCTATTTTTTTGATCTCTCCTTTGATTTCTTCATTGAGCCAATGGTTATTCAGTAGCATGGTGTTTAGTCTCCACATATTTGTGACTTTCCCAGCTTTTTTCTGGTAGTTGATTTCTAGTTTCATGGAATTGTGATCAGAAAATATGCTTGATATGATTTCAATCTTCTTGAATTTATTAAGACTTGCTTTGTTTCCCAATAGATGGTCTATCCTTGAGAATGTTCCATGTGCACTTGAAAAGAATGTGTATTCTGCTGTTTTTGGGTGGAATGTTCTAGAGATAGCTATTAAGTCCATCCAGTCTAGCATTTCATTTCAGGCCACTATTTCTTTGTTGGCTTTCTGTCTGGATGATCTATCCATTGATGTAAGTGGGGTGTTGAGGTCCCCTACTATTATTGCATGGCTGTCAATTTCTCCGTTTAGATCTGTTAATAGTTGCTTTATATACTTTGGTGCTCCTGTGTTAGGTGCATATATATTAATAAATGTTATGTCCACTTGATGGAATGTCTCTTTTATCATTTTATACTGCCCCTCTTTGCCTCTCATTGTCTTTTTCATCTTGAAGTCTGCTTTGTCTGGTATAAATATGGCAACACCTGCTTTCTTTTGTTTGTCGTTTGCTTGGAGTATTGTCTTCCATCCCTTCACTCTGAGCCCATGTTTGTCTTTAGAGCTGAGATGTGTTTCCTGGAGGCAGCATATTATTGGGTCTTTTTCTTTTTTAAGCCGTCCAGCCACTCTGTGTCCTTTGATTGGAGAATTCAATCCATTTACATTTACAGTGATTATTGATATGTGAGGGCTTAATACTGCCATTTTATCTCTTGTTTTTCCAGTTGTTTTATCTTTCCCTTGTTTCTTTTCCCTTGTATTTCTGACCAGCGTTTCAGTTTGGTGGTTTTGTGTGATGGTTTTCTCTTTATATATGATTTGTAGCTCTTCTCTGATTTTTTCTTTAATAGTTACCATGAGGTTTGTATAAAAGATCTTATAGATGAGATAGTCCATTTTCTAAGAGCCTCTTATCTTCATTAGCCTAAACAGGTTCCATCACTTTCCCCATCCCCTTCTGAGTTATTGTTGTCACAAATTATTCTTTTTTTGTGTTGTGAGTTTGTGACTCAACTGAAGTGTTTATATTTAATTTTGATGCTTTCCTTCCCTTTATCTTTTATGTTATAATTAAGTGTTTACTAACCTTTTCTGATATAGAGCTTCAATTTTCTGATTCTATTTATCTCCTTGCTCAAGGTTTTGTAAATCTTTGCTTTTTAGTTTCAGATGGCAGAGGTACTTTCAACATTTCTTGTAAGGCAAGTCTAGTGGCAATGAACTCCCTCAGCTTTTGTTTGTCTGGGAAAGCTTTTATTTATCCATCATATCTGAAGGATCGTTTTGCTGAGTAGAGTATTCTTGGCTGGAAGTTTTTGTCTTTCAGTATTCTGGATATATCATTCCATTCTCTCCTAGCCTGTAAGTTTTCTGGCTGAGAAATCCACTGAAAGCCTGATAGGGGTTCCTTTGTAGGTTATTTACTTCTACCTTGCTGCCCTTAGTATTTTTTCTTTGTCGTTGACTTTTGACAGTTTTAATTATATGCCTTGGAGAAGGTCTCTTTGCATTGATGTAATTAGGAGTTCTATTGGCTTCATGTACTTGTAGTTCCAGTTCCTTCCCCAGGTTTGGGAAGTTCTCAGCTAGTCTGTCTTAGAACAAGCTCTCTGCTCCTTTCTCCCTCCCTTCTCCCTCTGTAATAACTGTAATATTTATGTTGCTTTTCCTAATTAAGTTGCACATTTCTCGAAGAATTTCTTCTGTTTTTTTTTTTTTAAATCTTAGTTCTCTCTCTGTCACCTGAAGCATTTCTAGATTTCTGTCTTCTAGGTCACTTATTCTCTCCTCCATAAGATCAGCTCTATTTTTTATGGTTTCTAGATTATTTTTTATCTCATTAATTGTGTTCTTCATATCCAGAATTTCTGTTTGGTATTTTTTAAGGACTTCTATCTCTTTGGTGAATTATTCCTTCTGCCTATTAATTTTATTCCTGAGCTCATTGAACTGTCTTTCTGAGTTTTCTTGTAACTTGTTGAGTTACTTTATGACAACTACTTTGAATTCTCTGTCAAATAGATTGTAAATTTCCATGATTTCAGGATCGGTTTCTGGAGTCTTGTCATTTTCCTTCTGCTCTGAAGTGTTACTACAGTTCTTCATGGTGTTTGATGAATTTATCCTTTGCCACCACATTTGTGGTAGTATCAGGTGGCAGATTCCACCTGCCACCACTGGGGGTGGGGGGCAGGAGCTGTGTTTTCTGATTCTGCCCCATCTGCTGGAATTTTTGCTGGTAGAGTTGCTCTTCATTTGGGCGAGCTGACCAGAGCCACTCTGCAGTTCACACATGCACATGTAGGTGGGGCCTCCATGCTCGGCAGTGAGTGGCTGTCTTGTGGGTGGGGCTGCTGCACTTGTGGGGGGGTTTGGCTGAGCTTCTGTGCTTGGTGGGTGGGGTTCCTTCATGAGGGCTGAGCCACTGTCACTCAGTGGGGAGCATTACCACAGGCGGGGCCACTTTGGCATGGTGGGCACTCCCACAGGCCAGGCTACCACTCCAAAATCATTTGTGCTCAAGCCAGGCTGCCCCTGTCTCCTCTTATAGTCATGCCAGCTGGTGTGAGGATCTGTGACCTGGATTACTGCCACCCAGGAGGAGGAGGGGTCCACTCACCTAGTTCCACTGCTTCCTGGAGATCCAGTCTACCCACCTTCAGATGTATGGCTGTGTGGATCTTTCAGGCATCCTGTTGTGCTGTGTAGGGAATCCTCTGTTGGTTGATGAATGTCCATTTAATTGTAACTTAGAGGGGAGAAACACAAGAAATTACTCATTCCGCCATGAGTGACTGATGTCATTCCCTGCAACTTTTCTCTAAGTCTAAAATTAGTTCAAAATGAAGCATAATCTAAAAAATACCTGATATTGGGCCCAAAACTCGAATGTACAACTTTACAGCTTAAGAGAGAGTATTTGCAATGTAAAAGGAGTCTTTGCTTTTTAAAACTAGATTTATTTTTATTAAAATAATTTATATTTATAGCAATATTAATAATAATAACAGTAATAATAAACTTATCTAAATAAATATAAAGTGATTCTACTTTTTGAAATGCAATTTGTAAAACCATTCTATTTGTAGAAGTTCCAACCACAATTTACTTTTTAGGTATAAATCTGTTTTCAGCATCTGACTATATGCATCTCTACAAGGGGATTGTATGCAATTAAATAAAAATATGTATTTTGTAACTGCTACTAAGCGTATATCCCTTGTCACATCCCACTACACCTACCTGGTGATTTTTGAATTAGAAATTTGTATCAACCTCTTCATGATGCCCCTTAAAATCCTTTAGTGACCCACCAAAGCCTTCATGACAAGACCTAAACTCCTTAGCAGGGCATACATAGCTCAGTGGCCTCTTCTGTGTCATTTCTCATCATTCCTGCCCTCTTTGACCTTTACCACTTTGACCTCTCAGGATTGCTGAACTATTTGTAGCCTTCAACTTTGTTGCACATGTCCTTGTTTTCTGTCTACCTGAATGTCCTTTCCTTTTCCCCCACAACCTTTTGATAAAATAGTCCCCATTTGTCCCTCAAGGCTCAGCTCAGCTTTAACCTCCTCCATGAGACTTTCTCTGGCCAGATTTCTCTCATTGTTTCTCCTCTGCTCCCACAACACCTTGGGCTTGTTTGTACCATAGCACTGACTACACCTATGTTGTAGTTGTCTGTTTTCCAGCCTGTCCCTCTATCAGACTGTGCTTTCTTTAGGGGGCAGACATTAGCATTTATTTGTCATTTTATCATCAGGATCTATCACAGTTCCTGGCACATGGAAGATGGTTGATAAAGTTTGATGAATGACTAAAACTAAATCCATACCCTCAGGCATATCAACAGATACTGCTTGATCACCTGCTCTATACCCACCGGTGACCTGAGCAAGACAGAGTTATATAAAGTGCAGCCCTCACTTTCTAACTACTTAGAAGATTAAGTCACTTGTGGCTACACCATACTGAGCAGCTTTTATGGTCCATGGCTGCTTCAATCCAGAACTCCTTGTTCCACTTTCTTTAGCTTGCCTAATGCATATTAATTTGGGATGGCAACATGCTGAATGCAGAACTGGAGCTATCTGGGCACTTTCATGATGCTCACCAAGGGCTCTGATCTCTGTTTTAGAATATTGCGTTATCCCAGAGCATCCCCACTGCCTATTCCAAGACATGAACTGTGGCTCTAGTGATAGAAAATGTGGTTCCCCCATCTAGTATATGAATATCTTTACTGAGAATTATTCTAATAATCCAGAAGCTTTTCCACTCTCCTTTCTTCCCAGGAACCATACTCCAAGATCCAAAAGAAGGATTAACTTAATAGTTGCTTGCCTGGCTTACCCACCTCGCTCTATAACTTCACCACTCCCATCATGAGGTCAAGGCCCAGTGGTTGGAATGAACTGGACTCTGGGAGAAACTGTCACCCTTCCACCTTATTGAATTTTCTTACTCTTTGTACTAATTTTCTGGTTGATTCTTTTGTGTAATATCCAAATCTTTATGAAGAGCATTTTCCCATCCTGCTACCTACGTCTTCCAGAGTCAGCATGGACAGGCAGTCTCTCCGTCAAAATTCAGCCTCACTGCCCTTAGTATCCTCATCAGCTGGCCTAGACTAATGCTTAGAATATAGGGAATATCAGTCAGCAAAAGTTATTGACTGGTGACAAATGAACCTGACCTACCTATATTCGAGATTGCATGAGACACTAGATATAAAAACACTTTAAAAAATGCTAGTGATGGCTTGAGGTAATAATTCGTGACTGGAGAGATGGCATAAGAGTGAATAACATAACATGCTATTAAATATCTGTGGAGCCTTTGCTGTGTGAAAGGCTCTATACACACACATTTCTGTTGTAATTTTTAGTCACTAATATTAGAAGACATGTCATATTCAATAGAGCCTTTGTAGCATGGTCATATATCCAGTATATGGAACCAATCAAAGGTGTTGTGAAACCCCCTCTCACCTCTCCCACCCCCATCTTGCTTTCAAAGCTCTCAGTTAGCTGGTTGTATCTTTTGTGCCCAGCCTTACTTCTCCTTGTTCTGCTGAGGCCACACAAGGCCGTGAAAAGACTAGCTCCTTGCCAAGCTCTAGCTGTTCCCCATCCTCCAGGAGTGCTCTCCTCTCATCCCTCCACCACCCAGCTCTCATCCATTGTTTCTGGCCCATTTCAAGGGTCACCCACTACACAAGCCTTTTCCTATAACTCAAGCCATTTGGTAGTGGAGAGAATGCAGCCTGCGTCACTCCGTGTACTCTTGTATTGCAGAAACATATGGCTCCACATATGGCAGGAGCTGGTGAGCTCTCTGATGGCCAAAATAGCAATGTCTATGGCCATGTCCCCCTCAACATGTCACTTTGTGTCCAGCGTATTCTAGTTGCTCTACAGGCGTGTGTTGATTGATAAGGACCCTGGGGGAAAATAGGTCTGAACCTACAATCAAAAGTGAACACAGGCAGACTCTGCCCTTCTCATGGGACGGTTGTGGAAGGAAGGCCCCCTCTCCCTCCCCACTGTGAACATGGCACCAGGAGAGGTCACCCACAAAGACAAGGTTCTATCTCATTACCAATTCAGTCCTCGTGGAAACCCTCGCCAGGATCCTTAATTTCTTGTGTTAAAACAACAAACGAGGTGACTCCAGCACAATTTCTAATAGGTAGCATGGGTCAACAATTATTCATTTGTACTAGTGCTTTTCGCATGACGGGCTGAGATGAAAATTTGTCCTCTTCCTGGCAAGAGCTATAAATTAGTTTTATGCTACTGTTAAACCCAGAGGCAAAAAAGGGAAGAGATTGGAAGTGGGGGAGGGTCAGCGAATAAGGCCTGACTGCTTCCAACGACAAAGCTACTTCTCGGACCCTGTGGACAACGGAGGAGGAAGAAACAGAGGACAGTGAGATTGGGCCAGAAAAAGAAATGGATGCAGGGTCTGAGACAAGACAGTGAATTCTTTGAGAGTCGGAGGGAATCTTATTTTTCTTTTTATCCCCAATACCTGGCAAGTTTGCTGGATGAATGAGCAAATAAATGATTGGATGTATGCAGCAATTGTTTCCCTCTTAGCCAGATCTGAATGAAACCACTTATGCCACATCCCTATGAGCTCTCTAGGAGTCCTCCAAGGCCAATGGAGCCAATAAAAACGATGGTGTTAGTCAACATTTTTTTGACGTGTATTGTTCTATAGGCTATTAAGTGGAAAAAATAGCTCACAAGACTATACATATGATATTCAGGTTATTTATGTTTAAAAGGCATTGAAAAAAGTACACAACAAAACGGTAATCTTGGTACTTGTCAGAGTGGTGGCATTCTGAGTTTATTCTTTTCTTTATACCATGCAGAATTTTCTAAAATTTTTGTGATGAGAATATATTCCCTTCTAATCAGAAAAAAAAAAATGTTTAAAAAAAATCCACCATCAACCGATAGCTGTCTGTGCTAGAAAAAGAGAACAGTGGTGTAGATCATCTAGAAGATGGGAAAAGTCACCCATGCTTGACTTTGGAATACGCTACATCCATTTTTTCCCCACAAGATTTATCTTCCTAATTATGCTTTGCTCTTTACTTAATATTAGGATTAGTTCTAAGTCCCTGTGCTCCCTTGCCGACTAATGAGCTGAACTGGATGGCAGGAAAAAGTCAGCTTGGAATGAAATGAAATATGAGCTGCAGATAAGCGACAGGCGGATAAATGAACTTGGGCTCACTCACAGAGAGGGGGCACGAAGGCCTGGGGGGCTCAGTTCAGTGCTCTGAAGCCAGACTCCTGGGGATCAAAACCCCACTCCACTACTGCTAACCCTGAAGTCTGGGGAAAGACCCTATCCTTTCTCTGCTCTAGTTTCCGGTATGCAAACTGCTGGTGATAATGGTCTCTGCCACATGGAGCCCGGAGGAGGATTAAATGAGATGATGCGTGAAATATACTTGGCATGCACCTTCAGCAGGTATTGGCCAGCACAATTATGTGTTTGGAGCATGCCCTTCCATGATTTGCATCCATGTAATACTTTCTCCTGAACGGATTTCACCGTTTAAAGCACATTTTAACATCTTCCTCATGTCCTCTAGGAGAGGGGCTGGTGTCATCATTCTCATCTTACAGTCATGGAAGCTAAGGCCTGGAAAAGTGGAAAGAGTTGGTCTTGGTTTTGTAAGGAGTAGAAGAACTGGGACCCCATCGCGCTTCTCCCTGAGTCTTCATTGCCATATGCACCTGCTCCCTCCCCATCACACACTGGGTTGGGGTCGACTCTCTGCCTCAGTTCCCTTTCTTAACCAACACAAGGACATTTAAGTTTCCTCCTGAGGCCTAGCCGCAAAGATCAGTGAAGATTAGCCAGGGAATGACTGTTCAGTGCGTGGCCAAGGTCAAACGCTATGGAAATGCCGAGTTCTAGTGATGGGGAGAAACTGAAGAGACTTCAGTTCATTTTAGCCCCTTGGCATGAGGCTGGTACATAAGTTGGGCTAGGATCGAGGACGTTCATTCCAGTGTTTCATGGAGGAAGGCTTTAGTGCCATTGTCACCCTGTCTTCCTTCCAAAATCTTCTCCAATATTAGATTCATGGGAAAATTTTTTGGCAGCGATGGAATGGGGGAACGGATGGGGAGAAGGAAAAAGTCCTTCCAAAATCTCTTTCCTCTACGGTAATTTATCCAGAAATCAGACCCTTCGAGTGGATTCTAGCTCTTTCCTCGCCTCCCATCCAAGGCACCTTCTCCTCCTTCTTACCTTCCTTCCCCTCCCTCTGGGTTCAACATTAGGAGAGGAGAAAGCAGAAAGGACACAGCAGTTTGCACTCAGGCCTCTGCAAGACACTGGACAAGGTCCCATCCCAACCATCCTCCTGCAAATCCCTCCCTGACCCCTGAAAGCTTGCTCTCCCTACTAGAAAAGACGGCTCCATGAAGACAGGGACCACGTTTGCCCTGTTCACCATTTTATCCCCAGCACCTCCCACAGCACATAGTAACTGCCCAATGTAGGTTTGTTTAATGAATCAGTGAGTGAATGAATTCATTATGTTAACAGGAGAATAGCGTGGAAATCAATGAATGCTGCTGAAGTGGGTGATATTTGTTTATGTGTTACTACTTAAAAATAAGAGGAGGGAGCTGCTTCTAAATTCTGAACATGAGAACTGAATTAAACTAAATAGTAAGAAATTATGGGCAGCCATAAAAAGTGGAGAATTTATTAATTGAAACTAAGCACTCTCCTAAAAAATGATTTTAAACACTGTGAAAAGAAAGAAGATAAACCAACTTCCCATTCTGTGCTTAAAAATTCCCTCAGAGCTATATTTGCCCCTGGTGCCCCTCCTGGGAAGTCACTCTGTGTTACCAAGCTCTGCTCGGGTGTGGGGACCCCATACGACTGACAAATCAAGTTGTTATCTTGTGGAATTGGGCAGCCCTATAAGCTCCATTGTGAAGTTACGGTGAAACCTTGCAAGTCTTGGAGGTTGTTAAAGAATCAGGAAGTGAGGAGGAATGCCAAGGTCATTAAGAACCATTATCTGATTCCAAAAGGGATGCCCAGCAGGACGTAAGTGGGCAAGGAAGATCCAGTCTAGCCCTTTGCTACTCAAAGTGTGGTCTGTAACCAGCCGCTCTGGCATCCTGGGAGCTGATTAGGAATGCAGAATCTCGGCCCCAGCCCAGGCCTGCTGAACCAGTCTGCATTTTCGCATGATGCCCAGGTGACTCATGCGCACACTGCAGTGTTTGGGCTCTTCTGTCTAGCCCGCTCTCGGTGCAGCAGTAGAAGGAGAGTTTTGCTGCTTGTGAGACTGCAAGGGACATAATGGGAGATTATAGAAGTGCAGGGTTAAAATCAGTGCTTTGGATCCGTCGAGGCTTTACATGTGCCTTCCCTTCCACAACATCCCCCGAGAGCATGGGGAATAGAGGAGAGCGAGGAAGCAAGCACAGCCCCCAGTTAGCCTAGGGGTGACCCAGGCTGCAGGCGTCGTGCAGGCTGCAGCAATCCTAGCCTGCAGGTGGCGGAGTTGGAGCCTGGGGACTTCATCTCCTTCCCCTTGGACCAGTTGGAGAGTTTGGGACACTTGTAGAAAACAAGCATCCTCCAATGGGGGAAATGTGAACAAAAGAGGACCAATGTTGGAATGTAGCCATGGTGAATTCTGGAAAGAAATGCACTTACTGGGACAGTTTCAATTGCCTTGAAATGTGCTGGGCTAATTATCTTAGCGGACACTAATAAGCATGATCCTTAGAGACACACGGTGACTGTAATAACTCGAAGATGAATATTGGATGACTGAGTTATTAGGGACTGGCCAGACTGCTGACCTCCCAAGCCCAGGGGGCAGCAATTCGCCCTTCAGCCTTCCTGTGTCTTCCCTCCAAGCCCAAGATTTTTATTAAATATGTACCCAGCTACTGGGCAAGCTTTCCAGTCAATAAAACACCTGCCCCAGCCCGCGTATGGGGATTTACTTGGGGCTGTCAGCAGCTTTTCCTGGCTCTGCTGTCCCTCGAGTTGGGGTGAGGAGATTCTTGCGGCAGAGAGAGAAGGAGCCATTTATTCAGCCAGGCACTCGCCCTAAGCCAGGGGTTGGCCTCCTCTAACCACTTGACATGCTGTGGTACTAACTTCAGTCCTTAGCCCCTAATCTAGTCTCAGAGGAGCCCTAGGACCAAAGCGCCAGGCCTGCACCATGCCAGGCATCACTGACTTTCCTCCAGCTTTCCAGGCCCTGCGTCATCCCGGGAGGGTCAGCCATGACCCCTGCTTCTAAGCCCACAGGACTCTTGCTCTCCCTGGATATGCAGGGCTTGCCCCTTCTGTGACTCTCATCCTCAACCTCCATTCCCCTTAGCTGTTAGCATCACAGGGCAGCCTGATCAACAGATGGCTCAAATGAGCATGAGGGAAAATGAAAGAAAAGGCTTTCTAGGGTTCTTCCTTAAGCCCCTACAATAAGTTATGGATGGATTTTGGGGACCCCTCTCCCTGGTCTAACAGGCAAAACTAGCAAGCAAACTGCAGCAGGCGTGAGTCAGTGCAATAAAATCCCTGCTGCCCTGGGAAGCAGCCATGCGGGCCATCTTCAAGCTGTGTCACAGTGACCTTGCAACCCCACACCTCATGACTGAAGACGCCACTGGACAGATCCACAGCAGGAAGAGACAAAGGGGGACCTCGCTCTCACTTTTCTCAGCTGCGTTTCTTAGAGATTGAGGGAATAATTAATGAACCTGGTCCTTGCCTCCCTCCACACACAGATAACGTCAGCATCTCTGAACTTGTTTGATGTATCGCCAAGGAATTCTTGTTTATGTTACCATCAATGGATAGTCTAGAGAAAAGTCTAGATGTTCTCCATCCCTATTTTTTTGGCGTATATGAGACCTAGTTGTAAGGTTTTTTTCTTTTCCTCTTGCCTGCACATACACTGATTTGTGAAAGAGACATAAGCTGCACTTATGTCCACACACCTCAGAGCAATTCCATCAGAGCGCTCTGTTGAACTGTTTTCCTGGGGTTCAAACTCCTCTCACTGATGATTGAATAACCTGCTTCGTACGTCACCTAGACTCTTCATTTCAGTCGACAATGCCCATTTAACAGTGACCTGGAGACAATGGCCGCATATCCCCATTCCCCTCTCTTTTCTTCTTCGTTTTGTTGTTGTTTCATGTATAGCAGGCGGTGAAGTATAGAAATCTTTAGCATATATCTCGATGGATTGTTACATATACCTCCATCCATAGAACAACCACCTAGTTCAAGAGTTAGGATATCTTGAGCTCCCCAGAGCCTCTCTCATGTCCCTTCCCGCACACGACAATAATCGCTGTTCAAGCCTCTGTCACCATAGACCAGTTTTGCATGTTTTTGAGCTTCATACAAATAGAATTATTATGTACTCTCCTGTGTCTAGCTTTTCTTTATTCAACATATTTTTGAAATTTGTCCATGTTGCTGTGTGTAGCATAGTTCATTCTCTTCTTATAGCTGTGTAGCATTCCATTGTCTGAATTTACCACAATGTATCCATTTAAAGGAGATTGACATGGTTTTTTTAATTTGGGGCTATTATGAATTATATGTTTTCATGTATGTGTCTTTTGATCACATAACACCCATTTCTGCCAGGTGTGGAACATTACTATAAAGGGTCTGAGATTTTACTCTTCTTGCAGGCTTGCAAAGTAGCCTGACCCGTTTCCTGGAAGCCAGTGGAAGACACGAGACTCCCAGGTCAGAGATGAAGAGCAGTTTCATACCCACAGCAATAGCAACAGCCAGAGTATTTGCATTTTTGCACCAGTTCCTTGAGACCCAATTCCCACAGGGTAATTCAGAGAGGGCCAAATGATGCCTACACACACAGTAGTTTGCATTACAAAAGCTTAGGAACTCAAATCTTTTGTAGTGGACAGTAAGCGTGCCTACCCTTAGCTCTGGAGGGAGATAAAAATCTTCCCTTACCTCCAGAAGGAGACTATATTTTAAGACTGTTTACTATACAAACATCCTTGAAAAGACAGTCTGGAACAAAGGACATTCAGTGCCTTGTTTGCAAGATGTGCAGAAATGCAAGAGACCAATGGAGAATTGTTTCCCAGCAGGTTTATGCCCTGGAGTGGAACTGCTGAGTTCCGTATATAGAGCTGGCATATATTTGGCTTTAGTAGATACTGCCAAAACATTTCCCAAAGTGGTTGTACCAATTTACACTCCTCCCATTAGCAGTGTCTAAGCTTTCAATTGTTCCACATCCTTGCCAAAGTTTGGTATCATTGATCTGTTTCACTTAAGCTACCCTGGGATGGCCATGCCTCTGTTTTTTCAGGGACTCTTCCACATAGCAGGGCTGCTTAGATGTTATTTATAATGATGGTTCAAGTCAACATGAATATTATTGCCATTATCAAATTTTCATTTGTCAACTATGGATTAATAGCCATATGCCAAGTGAGTTATGGGCAATGTGGGTCTGAGGCTCTGGGAAGCAGAAATATGCACAGGGCAGCCTTCTCTCAGGAAACACATTTTAAAGATAAAGAAAGTGGAGGTGGTTCCTATGCAGAGAGAGCTCAGCTTAAGGGAAGGCACTGTCTGTGCAATGCCAGTCAGACCCTGCCACCAGGGTATGATACAATGTGCTTCGTGTCTCCTTCAATCCTCACTTCAGCCCTATGAGATATTACAATTCCCATTTTATAGATGTAGAAAATGAAGCATAGAGAGGTTAATTAATGAGTTCATGATCTCACAGCTTTTAGTAGCAAAGCCAGGATTTGTACCCAAGTGGGTCTGACTTCAGAAATATTTTCTATCTCCTCTGCACCACTGTCTACTCTTGGTTAAATGACACACTTCCTATTTTAGGGACAGGCTCATAGGAAGGCCTAATTTGCTAAAGATTATTTGGGAATTAAGTCGGCTGTTGGAAGATGGTCTTTTGTGTGAAATGACCTAGTTCTCTGCTCTAGATTTGTGCATCTCCGGTATTAGCACATGGGTATTGAGTTGAAGGACGATGGGTTACATCCATGCGTGTGTGTAGACGTGGCATTTCCTGACAGTGAGGCCGTTCTCAGTCTCAGTCATCCAGGCGAGAGGCAATTCCTCAGGTAGGAATCCAGAACTCCGAACCGAGGTCCCAGGCAGGCAGAGGGAAGCCCTACTCTTCTCACAGCCTTGTGTCTTTCGCCTAGAAGACTTGGAGGATGGCAAGTGTGCAGGCATGAATTCTTCAGTGGTGTGAGATTTGGAGACAGACAGGCAGCCAGGGTGGGGCAGCCCTAATCTTGTACACAGTAAGCCAGGCCTGACCCTGAGCACGGGTCCAGTTTTAAAGTCTGGTCCGAGTGAGCTCAGAATTGCTTCTGCTTCATTTCACTCTCAACTTGCAAATAAGCGGTTCAGAGATACACCCAGGATCAGAGACACGAGTGAATGCTGCTCTCGAGGACCTCCCACATTCCTCACAGACACCGGAAGTTCCATGTCTCAGCAGCCATAGGCTGTGGGAAGTCCACCAGGTCACAGTTGCCCAAAATCCCGATGGGAAGACCCGGGGTAAGGGGGTGGGAATGGAGGAAGTCACATCAACATTCCGGTGACATGCACACTTTTCTCGGGCCCTCTAGGACGGAAAAGTTTAAGACCCAAAGGAATTTATCCATTCTTAAAAAAAAAAAAGGTATTGAGCTATTTTAGGTACCAGATAATGTTCTAGAGATACAGCAGTGAACATAATCAAGTTCCTACTCCCAAGAAAAAGCAGGGAAGACAGACAATACACAGATAAATATATGACCTACACTCTCTATATGCTGTAATATATATTATAATCCTATAGTATTGATAAATGCTATGAAGTAAGACAAAGCAGGGAAAGGAGATTGAGAGGTTTTTTAAAATAGGAAAGTGAAGGAGAGCCTCAGAGCAAAGCTCACTGTAGAGCAGAGACGTGAATGAAGCGTGAGAGTGAGCCACATGGATGTCTGGTGGTGTGCTAAGCAGAGGGAATAGACCACGCAAAGGCCCCGTGGCAGGTATAGACAGCATGCTCAAAGAACAGCAAGAAGCCAATGTGCTTAGAGCAGAGTGAGCAGGGAGGGAGGAGACCAAAAAGGGACGAGGCCAGAGCGTGTTGGTTCTTGGATGGCCATGGCAGGGAGTTTGGGCTTCCTTCTGAGACTGATGGAAAACTGTTAAAATATTTAAGTCTGTATGAAGGCAAGAATGGATGCAAGAAGACTCACATATTCGTTTCCTAGGGCTGCCATACAAATACCACAAACTTGGTGCCTCAAAATCACAGAAGTTTATTCTCACACAGTTCTGGAATCCAAAATTCCGAAATCAAAGTGTCGGCAGGGCCACGCCCCCTCTGAAGGCTCTAGGGGAGGATCCTTCTTCCGGTTCTGGTGGCTCCAGGCGTTCCTTAGCTTGCGGCCACATCATTCCAATCTCTACCTCTATGGCTGCATGGCCTTCTCTGCTGTATCTGCGTCTTCTCCTCTTTCTGTTTCCTCTAAGAACACTTGTCATTGGATTTAGGGCCTATCTGGATAATCCAGGATGATGTCTTCTTGAGATCCTTAACTTATTTACATCTGTAAAGACCTTTTTCTCAAATAAAGTCGCATTTACAGGTTCTAGGGGTTAAGAAGCAGACATATCTTGTGGGACCACCTTTCAACCCACTACAACTAGTTAGGAGGCTATCGCATCAGCCCCAATGGGCAATGAGGGTGACTTGCCTTAGGGTGGTGGCAGGCAGAGAGTGGCAAGTACAAGGATCGTGTTGGAGTGATAGGTCAGTGGGGAGGAGTCATTCCTTCACCCTCTCCACAAATATGTATTGGGTACCCACCATGTTCCAAGCACTACCAGCACTGCCAATACAGCAGGTATCAGATGCAATTCTCACCCACCTGGAGCTCACATCACAGTCCAGCAGGAAAACTGGACATTGAGTAAGTATGTTGCATGTTATAAAGGAACACACCTGACCTAGCAGAATAAGGAACCTCTGAAGGAGGAATACAATTTGGCCAGACCGAAGGGTGCTCTGGGAGTAGGGGACGGTGAGCATGGAGAGTTCTGGCAGAGAGAGGAATTTGTGAAGTTTCTGGTCATAATGTCCTTGAAGAACCAGAGGAACAAAAATGGCATGTGGCTTGGGGCAGCCTGGCCATCAGAATATCTCAGACCACCCAGGACACAGCTCTGCCCACTCATCGCCTGCTAACACAGCTGCTTCTGAAGTTTGCGTTCCCATAGTAACCGTTTTTAGCAACCCACCCCCTCTCTAAGGTTTTGGGCACTGACTCCCAACATAGTGACCCCTGATACATGAGCAACGCTGTTGCCTGCAACCTGAGATTGTCCAGTCTGGCTGACATTGTGCTCCCAGCATGCTAAGCACACCTCCCTTGAGGCACTCCCGTGGTGCTGAAGTCATCCTACAGAGATGCTCATAGTTAACAGAGCTTCAATTAATTAAATTTTAACCTTTAAACTGCTCACACAGGCACCGGGTTTCACTTGCCAGTTGCAGATATAAAAGTCTGACTTCATAAAAAGTTACTTTTGAGAAGAAGTCTTTCATCTACAAGATTCATAAAACTCATTGGCATGCTCAAAACCTCACAGATGAAGGGGAGAGCCAAGGAATAAATGAAGATGGAGCAGCATTCCTCTGACTGTGTGGTTTGACTGCAGGCCTGCCCCTAACATTTGCAGGGCTCGAGGCAAATGTGTACGTCTAAATACTTAAAAGTAAAGATCAAGGTAAGAGACTCTTAAAATACGTTCTACCCTCCTACCTTAATAATTACCCCCTCATAATAATCTGAAAGGCCACACACCCCTCAACCAATGACTTTCTTCCTGATGAGGCTTAATCCTGCATTGTAATGAGTCTCATGCAAAGGCAAGTGGACACCCCAGCCCACACATCCAAGTTCTGCTCATCACATCTCCCCAAAATAGCCAGGCATTGGCCACATCTTGCATCAAATGGTCCGCCTTCTGGATGATGGATCCTAGAAATAGCACGGCCTGCCGGAAGCTGACTCAGAGCCATTGGGTAGGGAATTCTAGGATCCTAGATATCTGAAGAGTGGTCTAGAAGGGCCGATTCAGGAATTCTGGGTGGGTACAACCCATTAGCGCCTCATCCCTTGGGGAGGGGTATAGTTGGAGGAGGGTCAATAATCTTTGGATTGGATTGAAGTTACTTCCCAATGATTGTTAGCAGAAAATGGCTAAGGATGCATGGGTGCATCCAACCTTTCGTTAGGTCAATGGTCCTGCTGAGGCAGGGGAGGGTAAAGTGGGTCTAGATCGGTCTAGGAGGTAGACAGATTTCCTGGGTTGATCCAGCAGATTGTCCTTCCCAAACGACTTGTAAGAAGCAACCTGCTATTGATAAAGGAAATGCCTGAGGCTTGACTAATCTGGTAAAAAGTAAAAGCTAAGAAAGTATGTCTTTGGCATGAGAAATTTCTGCATCAAAGCTTTTGTTTTACTTCTCACTATGGCAGCTAAGCACTCCACGTCAGTGCCCTCCTCCTGGTCATAGCCCAGTGCATTTCTGTGTCCCATTCTGTGTCTCTGTGTCAAGTGCTGGGTGAGGAGCTGCCAGGAGACCTGCCTGATGCGCTCACAGCTATGGACTTACATAGACACACACACACACACACACCCCCCCCTACATATTTCTATAGCAGCTGAGAAGGAAAGGTAGAGGAAGGGTTGTCCCAATGAAGACAAACATCATTTCCATGGATGTGGTTAAGAACAGGGTTTCCATTTATGAATCATTCGTTCATTCATTCATTCAAGCAACAAATACTTATTGAGAGTCGACTAGATGCCGGACACTGCAAAGTGCTGGCTTTGCCCATCACTGGACTAGGCAGTGGACTAACTAAACACAGCTCTTGCCCTCAATGACTTCCAACCCAGTTGAGGAGAGAAGGCCATGGACTAGTGGTTTTCAATATGGGTTGAATTAAGCAGAGAATTGTATCGACTGATCTTAACTGCTGCTTGACTTCTCAGGTTAGGGAAGAAGGCAGCATCCCCATCTTACAGGGGCGGATGGTCTCAAACAGACAACACCAGTTGGGACCACGGCTGACACACCTGGACTATACAAAGGACAAGAACCAGCATGATTCTCATATACGAAGCTGTCACTAATGTAACTATTGCTATAAATTTGTGTCGAGCCTCTATTGCATGGCAGCCCTGTGTTAGCGGTGAGGACACGTGAACAATGAGTCTCCATCCTGAAGGCGCTCACCAGGAAGGAAACTATTCATGTAGAAATCAGCTAAGCTGGGCAGCCAACGGCTAGCATCTAGGAACTAAAGAAGGGTCGTGGGAGTTTGAAGACTAAGTCATATTTTTGGTTTTTACAATGTCATTCACACGTTTCTTCTCAGCCCCTCACATAGCCAGGGACTGTATTTATAAGATGACCACCTTGGTCAGGAGGCTTTTGAGACCGTAGGACAGCTGCCCATGTTGACATCTGTATGGAACCCTGTCATTGTTTCTCACCCACGGGCTTTTGTTTTAAAAAATTTTCTCCACCGGAATTTTCATTTTCCTCTTTTTACAGTAATACTCATTTCCCTTTTTTCTAATTAATTAATGGCATATATAGCCCAAGACTCAAGGTTTCTATGTGTTTGGTAACCAATGGCTCCTTGCTCAATTTGCATAATTTAGATCACCAGTATAGACACTATGTATGCAGTGATATATCAGAGGCGAGGTCCTGATACTCTGAGGTGCCATCAGACCACCATAAGTCCTTGACTCAGTGGCCAGACACAGGGCTATTTAGGGAATAAGCTTCCGGGCCCGTCCCTAAAGTGAAATATATCTCTGAAATATTTTAACTCATCTTCGTAACTTGAAAACCACGAAGTTCATCAAGGAGAGTCCATTTCCAGCATCTGTTATGCTGATTAACAAACTACTAATTTCACCAATGAAAACCTCTGCAGAATTGTTAATTAGCAGCATCTGGTGTGGCTCAGAAATATGGATACTCATTGAGGCATTGTGGTCATTATCTCTGGAGTGTGGCCTTTCCAGTAAAATGTTAGGTGATCACCTCAGAGTGTGAATTCCTGATTAGGGAATTGACAGCCCCTAGAGTGTAGGTTAAAAATGTACACATTTATACCACCTTTTCTCCACCAAAGTGTTTTAAGGAAAATTATAGACATTATCACGCTGTCCACGTGAAGATCTCATCCATCTGTGTACCAGGTACAATTAAGTCTGGGGGAAAAGGACATGAGATGTGTTTTCTAAGGGAGATGTTCTCATCCCAGATGATAAAAGCCCCATTGTTGTTTTCTATCTCAGCTTAACTTACTACTCAACTGTTTGGAAGCATTCCAGAGTCCTCCTGGGTTTTGTGTACTCTCTGACAGTCATACTAGGTTTTGAGGAAGAAAGGTGGAGAGCCAGAGCGTCCCAGGAAAATGGAACAGGCAACCCTCAGCCTTCAATCTTGACTGTCCTTCCCAGAAACAGCGAGAATTTTTAAACGCTACAGGGTGGGACCTGGGAGCAGTTACAATGATTCTCTCTCCTTAGCAGACCTGGTTCCCAATTTGGTTCAGCCCTTGACTTTATCCCAATACTCCAATACCTGGCCTGAAATGTTACCCCCCGAAATCCCGCCACCTGCTCTTCCTCCCTGTGTGTGAAATGCATTGATAGCATCACTGCCGCTCCCGTTCACTCAGCTCTGAAAACTCCAGTTAATTAACTCTCACAAATAAGGGCATGAGCAAACTCAAAGCAAACGCCTGTCATTTGGAACTGGGTGCAAACCCTCCTTCAGCTGAAGTGCGTTAGCATGGCGCTGTCCCTGGGAGCAAGTGGAAGGGCAGAGCAGTCCTCTTAGTGGGCTTGCTGACCACAGGGAGCAGACGCTGGGGAAAGGGCCACGTGATTTTTCCAGGGGCAGGTTTCCTCTCTGGAGGCCAGGATTTGGAGGGATAGCCATTACCAACCGTGGGAGTGTGGCTGATCAAATTAAGGAAGGCGTTTTTAAATTCAATTACACCCTCAATGGAAATGGTCTCGCTAATGCATGGGGAAAAAAATTATACCCGGTCCATAAAGCCTAACATTGCTAAACCCAATTTTGTGCATTATTCTAAAGGTTAATTCAAGATCTCTCTTCCAAATGCAAAGTTAAACACAGCCAATGGGAGGAAGGCATTCCCTGACTGACGGAGGGGTTTATCAGGCTGTGAGAGTTCATTAGTTTTAATTGGTGTAATCACTAATGTTGCATTAACAGTTTAGTGAAGGAAAGCAATTACTCACACATCCACTGTATTAGATGGGAAGATTAAAATTCATTTTCCAAAACGATTAGCATTTTGCCAATTAAAAGAATTCCTTCTCCCCACCAGCAGCCCTGTCACCTCGCTCACCCAAAGATCATTTAAATGAAACGTATTTTCCATCAGAAGATGGAGCGGGAAGAAATGAAGAATTAAGGCTGTTTATTCTTAGCGCTTTCTTGGGGCTCAGCAAGTACACGGGGCTCGATGAGTTTATAATGTCTCGCTCTATTTGCATAGTCATTCACTTCCATCACTTGGATATGCTCCCAGCTACTTTGTTACCCTGCAGCAATTAAAAAATGAAAAGGCTAGTGGAAGATGAGGTCAAAGCGAGCAACGCGACAGTCTAGGTGGAATGACCATCGCTAGGGTCCAATGGCTGGACAGGGCGGGGACTTGCAGCTGGTCCCCTCCCGAGCACCCGCTTAGAACAGGCTCTGCTGGTGCTACCCACAGGAGCTCCCAAAAGCAGGAAGCTGTGTTTCTTGGGCCCTCCTACCGACTTCCACAGGGCACTGGGTGCCATCTTGGTGTCTCAGCTTGGCTTACGAGACTTCAGCAATACGATCCGACTCCTCTCAGCACCATGACCTACCTCCTCTCCATTTCCAGCAGGTCCTCCATCTACTAGCCACCTGGAACTTGTCATTTCTTAAACATCCCATGTTCTATCATACCTGGCTCCTTCGAACCTGCTGTTCGCCCCGTTGGCAAACCTTTGGCCTATTTTGTTAGAGCATTCACCCTTCATGCTTGGCCCAGTGTAAATGTCACTTCACATTGACTAGAATAGCTACCTCCCCACTTTGTTCTCTCAGAGCCCCACTGCATCCTGCATTTGTGCATTCTATTGTAATATTTTACATAATCATAGTGAGCTACTGAGGCAGGAACAAGGAGCTCACTCTGTTCGGTATCCTCAGCCCCTTGCACATGTTAGATGGTGTACACATTTTTGACTGAATGGCTTCATGAATTGTAGGCATATATCTATCACCCCTACTCCCTCCATCAGCTTTATCAAATCTCAGCCCAGCCAGGTCAAGATCAGCCAACACAAAGAAGAGGGAATTGAGACATTTGCATACAGGTGGGCATTCCCTCTTGTGCCATTTCCAAAGGACACCTCACCCAGCACCATTTCCAAAGGGAGTCGAGCCTTGCTGACTGCATCTCTGGGCTCCTTTCCAGTAGGTCTCTGATTGAGTTTAACCCATGGGAGGCACTGATAGGAGTTTGATGGGATGGAAGAAACGGAAGTCAAGATATTTCTTCCCCACTCCCACCCTACTTTAATTTCACATCTCTGATATTAGCTGCACAGAACAGGATGGAGAGGATGGAAAGTGGATCTGGAGAAGGGCATGTGGGAATAGTCCAGAGGCCATTTCTGAGATGTGAATTTCAGGATGTTCTGTCATCATCGGTCAGCGTTGGGACAGGAGGCTGCAGGCCAAGTGCGATGTTGGGGTCTCTAGGCTCTTAGGGTGGCCTGTGCTCAGCCTGGGGTGTGCCCAGGGGCAAAGGTCAGCTGACCAGGATAGACACAGCAGGCATGGATGGAGGCAGAAGGCCGCCAAAAGTCTTCACCCAAAACCACTTCTAAATGGAAATACCATCGTGATGTAATGCTTGATGTGGTTGTTTCAGCTGTTTGACAGGCAGTATTTCATTTGATCCCCTAAGAACCCTTGAAATAAATATTTTGCTGATGGGGAAACTGACTTAATCAAGGCTGCTGGACAAATAAACAGTGAAACAGTCTGGGTTCTGCTGATATCCAGCCTGTGATCCTCCCAGTCTATGATCTATGTCACCTTTAACTGGTCTGGGCTCCTTTCTCAGCTGCAACTGGTATGAGCTGTGTGACCTTGGGCAAGTGACTCAGCCTCTCTGTGTGTCAGTTTCTTTGTCTATAAGACAAACATAATATGTTTCTCTTATGTTTGTTGTAAAGACTAAGTGAGAGAGGGGGCTTCTCAGAGACAGGGAGAGGAGACAGCATGTGGGGCTTTCCATGATAGGCCAAGACTGGGTCCACTTGAGCTTAGCAGAAGAAGCTGACCTTCTGCCGGGCCTGAGACTGCTGGAAGGACCTGACAGGGGCCTTGTGCCTGGTTGACAGAGTCTGTGAGCCTGGCTTCTTGTATGATCCCAAGGGATGGGAAGGACTCCCCTCCCCCACTGACTAAATGGTACATGCCACCAGCAGGCAGGTGGGAATGAAGCCAGATTTAATTTTATTTTTTTTAAAGGAAATTGATCTTTTCTGTGAAAAATTAAATGAAATAATTATGCAAAAAAATACCTACTTTCCACAATGCCTAACAATTAGTAGATGCTACATACCCATTGGTTCCCTCCCCTGTATTTAACCATAAAGGGTAAGTCAGACCCATCACAAGCAGGATTCTGGAGCCCAGCCCCTTCCTTACATAGGCCTGGCAGGTATGCCAGATGGGCGACAGCCAGCTGCCCAGTAGATGCCATCCAGGAGCAGGGCAGGAACTACTGGAAGGGCCTGTAGCTCACACTCCAGGTCCGCAGCATTCCCAGGGGAAGAAGACAGAACCTGGCAGCTGGAGCTCACAGCTCCAGAGCAGAGCTAGTCGGGCTCCCACTTGCCTCCAGGTCACGTCCGCCACAGTGTGGCCAGCCCGGCACACCTGTGCATGCAGGTGTGCCCTACATGCCCTAAAGAGAGGGCAGCTAGCCAGGCCTCTGTTGTTAGCCACACTCAGCCCAGGAGCAGTGTGAAAGGCCTTGGCCCTCATCCTCTACTCGCTGGAAAGGAACCAAAGGGAGGTGAGGAGGGCAGTGCCCCAAGGCACCCGCAGTCCAGGAAAGCCTTGGAGAGCTAGGGCACAACACTCACTACCCAAGGGCAGAAAACGGCTGCCACGTGGTGGCCTCACGCCTGGAGCGCCCTGCAGAGCTGCCACCTCCACAGCACAGCCTGCATCCTGCAGGCTAATTAAAGAAAAAAAGAACACGAACTCGAGGAATGGAGGAGGGAGCTGGAGGCGGGGATGACTGGGGGTGGGGGGTGGCGGCGGGGCGGGCAGGGATGCTGCTGTGTTCAGAGTCAGGAGGCGTGAAAATGAATCCCAGGCTTTCGCTGACGAGCTTTGTAACCTCGGGCATGTTACTAGGGAGCCTGTTTCTTCAGCTGAAAAATATGAATCACAGACCTCCTGTCACAGGGAGGACCCTTGTGAAAACCACAATTAATTACATGCATACTAATGTCTGGACCACACACACTAAAAAGATCGGTGTTTATTTGGGTCACGGCTGTACCCCTAGTCGCTGCCGGGTTTGGCCGTAGCAGGTACTCAGTTAATGTTTACTGATGTCTGATCAGAAGCTGCTGTCACAGCTCCTGGTGTGTGGAGGGCATTTGTGGGCACACTGCCACGAGGAAGTAGAGGTGAGGAGAGTCTCGGGGTGGAGGGTGCCTAGTGGTGAGCGCCCAGGAGACTGCTCCAGAGCAGAGAGCCCGGAGCAGGGCAGAGATGTGCCTGGTGGGGTGAAGTCCCGGGAGTCCCAGGTGGGCCTTCCTCCCTGGGAACTGTGGCCAGCTGCCCAGAATCAGCTCTGCGCCCCACCCGCTGCCTTAGGACCCAGGAGAAGGGCACCCAACGTCACAACCCCTGACAAATGGGCACTTACTGAAATTTTGTTTTAAAAGTAATAGTAATGATAAAATAGGGGAAAAGATCCATTAATCTTGATTGATGCAAAAAAAATCAACAGTATCAGAAAAGGAAAACATTGATTTTTTTGTTCTTTATGGCTAATGACCATCATAATGCATGTTTTTTGAGGGGGGAAATTGCCTATTTGCTTGAGTATCCTATTAAAGAATCAGAAAGGCATAAATGTTGCATTTTCTTAGACTGAGTTTTTGAAAACTCAACCACCAAAGATATCCACTGTGTTCCTCATTTCTTTTTTTTTTTTTAGTTTTTAGTGGGTTTTTTTTTTTTTTTTTTTTAGGAAGATTAGCCCTGAGCTAACGTCTGCTGCCGATCCTCTTCTTTTTGCTGAGGAATACTGGCCCTGAGCTAACATCCATGCCCATCTTCCTCTACTTTTTTTTGTATGTGGGACACCTGCCACAGCATGGCTTGACAAGTGGTGCTATGTCTGCACCTGGGATCTGAACCAGCGAAAGCCAGGCCACCAAATTGGAACATTCGAACTTAACTGCTGCACCACCAGGCCAGCCCCATAGTTTGTTTTGTTTTGTTTTGTTTTAAATTTACTATTAGATTTGAAAAAATCTCTTCTTGCACGAGAAATCTTTCGAAGGAGCTTTTATTTTTAATTGGGTAAATTTAGGTTCTATACTGAGATGAAATGACATGGAGAAGACAGCATCTAAATTTGGCCAAACATTTAATTTTGTCTCATAAAAATATTTGTCTAAACAGATAATAAGAAGTGTTGGCAAGCATGTGGTGAAATTGAAACCCTCTTACATGGTTAATGGGAATGTCAATGGTGTTGCTACTTTGGAAAACAGTCTGGCAGTTTTCTTCATTTCTTAAGAAATGGAACTTTCTCTGCCTGCACTGGAGAGTCTGCTTTTAATACTTTGAACACCAGGGAGTCTCAGCCAGGCGGAACCCGGTCTCACGCCCACTAACGTTCTTCTCTTTCTCCCACAGTATGTGTCCAGCCGACGCGCCATCACTCAGAGCGCACCAGAGCAAGGCAGCTTCCCCCCTCACCACCACACCCACCACCACTGCCATCATCGTCCCCACCACCACCTCTGCCACCATGCCCGGCCCCACCACCTCCACCACCAGGAGGCAGGGCTGCACGCTGCCCAGGTGACACCCTGCCTGTGCCCCTTGTTCTCTTGCCAGTGGGAAGGCCACCTGGAGGTGGTGGTGCCCCACCTGCGGCAGATGCACCGGGTGGACATCCTCCAGGGAGCTGAGATAGTCTTCCTGGCCACAGACATGCACCTCCCTGCGCCAGCTGACTGGATCATCATGCACTCCTGCCTCGGCCACCACTTTCTGCTGGTGCTTAGGAAACAGGAAAGGCACGAGGGGCACCCACAGTTCTTTGCCACCATGATGCTGATTGGGACCCCCACCCAGGCTGACTGCTTCACCTACCGCCTGGAGCTCAACAGAAACCATCGGCGTCTCAAATGGGAGGCTACCCCCCGGTCTGTCCTTGAGTGTGTGGACTCAGTCATCACTGACGGGGACTGCCTTGTCCTCAACACCTCGCTGGCCCAGCTCTTCTCCGACAACGGCAGCCTTGCCATTGGAATCGCTATCACCGCGACAGAGGTCTGCTCCTCCGAAGCCGAGATGTGAAGCAAGAGGCCACCGGACGCTCACACGCAGCCACCCGTCCACCAGGAAACTCTGCCTGAGCCCCTCGGATCTCCGAACGCCAGGACTCTAGACTTCTTTTTATTCTTCTCCCTCCTTCCTTCCTTTCTTTTTTTGTCTCAGGTACTTTGTGGTATTCAGTATTTGTCTGCCATGGGCATTATATTATGTAAACACCCTGTGATTCAAGCTCTTGGTGTGATGTTTGTCCTGATTTGTTGGTATAGTTTTATAGAACATTTTTAATCAGATTCAATCAGAATGGTTATTTCCTGCCACCCACAACTCCCTTCTCCACTGCTTCCAAAATGAGCAAAAGCCACAGAGACCAGGAAGCAGACTGTTGGGTTTGAAAGGAGACAGTGTCCAAAGCATTTCTTCCTTCTCTTTTCAGCCTATTTCAGAGCAAGCTAACTCTGAAATCGGGGAGGATAGCAGGTTGGGGAAGTGGACCTAGACAGCTCAGAGATATTTCAGACCAACCAGACACAACTCTGACACCTTCCCATGGACCCCAGGGTCAGAGCCAAGCTGCCTGGACTTGAGGAGATGGCGTCTCCTCAGAAGCCAGGCCACTGGGCTGGGGCACCATCATGGAGGAGTCCTCCAGGTTGATCCCGGGGCTCGGGGAGTGGACAGCGGTTGAGCCCTCTTTTGGCAGCTGCCGTGGGCTTGCTCTCAGCCTGGGCCATCTTTCCGTGTTCTGGAATCAAAGTCCTCAAGTTCTAGGTGCTTTCTCGGAAACCTTTTTACCCTCTGTTGAGTGAGTAGTAAGAAAGGATAAGGCAAGATGCAGGGGAAGAGAAACAGCTGAAACAACAAGGGATAAAATTAATCTCCCATCTCTGGGAGGGCATTCTCTCCTCAGAGAGTTTTATTATCAGGTTATAAAATCCATCAATCCCCTCACTAGGATGGAGCATTTTGGTGTCATGCAAAGAACCCCCTTTGCTCTTGATACCTCATAAACCAGAACCCCAACTCAGCATCAAACCCAGGGGACTTGGAGGGTGTGCCCAGGACTTCTGACCTAGAGGTCAGAGGTCCCTCATGCACCTGGGAGTGTCCTCTTTCCTTTCCTTATTTTCTAGAGTGCTCTGAGAGCCCCATTCAGCACACAGACTTTATCACTGGTCAACTCTGTATTCAGCACCCTGTCGTAGTGTGAAAGAAAAGGTAACGAAAATCCATCTTGCCTCTGCGTAGACTGCTTTCTCGTTTTTGTTTGTCAGAACAGTTCCATATCTTCTTGTGGAATATCCACAAGGTACCCTCTGGTGTGTTTGAAGAAGGTAAGCATGTGCAGTCAGCTTTGTCTCTTCTGGTCAAAGGTGAAGGCCCGTAAGCCTGCCACCAGTCCCTCGTCTTGCCGATTTTGTTCTCCCCTCGGCCACTCTCCAGTTGTTGAGAAGTATGGCACCCAAACCCCAAACGACACTCATTAGAATCCAGGGGGCTTTTCGCCAACCAGACGTGCTCTCTGCCCCGTTCCCTCCCCTCCACCATCTTGGATCCTGGCAGGCCTCTAAGTGAGTACTTAGTTTCCTGCAGCTTGTCCTGATTGGCTATCAGGCGTCTATTTCCCACCAAAAATAGTTGATCCTGAAACAACACCCTTCCCCCAAAAACTGGTAATCCTCCAGCCACTTGTGCTGCCAGCCCCACCCCAAGCACCAGAAGGGTGACACCTGTCAATAGATTCCATAATGCGGCCCCTCTAGTCACACAGTAATTGCTGGGACCCTGGGGCCGAGCTTCCATTCCGTTAGAGCCATTAAGGGGGGGTCGATAAACAACAACATCAGATCTGCAGTCCCAAGGAAGGGTTGTAACCTACTTGCTCTGTCAGAACATCCTACCAGGGCATGGGCTCCCCCCTGGAACCACACAGACAGCCCTGGAAAAAGCTGAGGCTGTCTGGCCAGCCCTGGGAGAGGTGACTTCCTTGGCTCCTTACTGCATCCCCAGGCCCGTCCCCAGAACCTAAGACCTCCTTGCCTGGAAGTCTGATGCCTCTGGAAGCCACAGTTCCTCCCCTGGTTTCTGATACCCAACCACTTTGAAAACACTCTGTGGCATCACAGGTGCCCCAGATAAACAAACAAACAAAACCTCGATAAGAATATAATTACAGTTCACAGGGCCTTAGGCTCCTGCAAATGTCACCTCTGCCTTCTTGTTGTGCCAAGTTACCTGAGCCAAACTGGGAATAACTTCAGGTTATTATTATTGCACATGAGACTGAGTTATGAATAAGCGATCCCAGATGGGAACTGGTATTTTTGGTTCCTAGAAACCTTTAGAATAAAGGGTAGGAATGTGTTATTTTTGTCCATATATGGTGCTCCCAAGAAGGCCTTCCTCTCCCCGTGGGAAGAATTGAAGAAAAAAGAACAAACTTGAAACAATGAATGGGGAGTAGAAAATGGTATCAAGACCATGTGTTGTGTTGAGCTTTATAGTCACAAAGGGCTCCCTCATTCGAGTCTCAGGTCAATCCTCATCAGTATCCTCAATATACGAAAAAAAATAGAGGTTCAGAGACACGAAATGACCTTCCTAAGGTCACATAGCAAGTGGTTGGGACCACGATTAAAACCTGGCCAATGAACGCAAACTTGGTGTTCTTAAAATAGAAAGATTGACCCAAAATATTCAGCAATGTTCCCGTCTTACCAGTGGACTGTGGGCCTGAGGGTCAAGTGGGTCTTGGTTCTGGGGTATTTAGGGGAGCAGGGAAGGGAGACTGGGGTGGATTTGCTTTTGGAGGCATCTTGGCTTGAAGAACTGGTCAACCTGGAGGCAGGGGTGGGGTGGGAAGGAGTGGGAACCACCTGTGGAGTCTTCAGTGCCCTCAGGCCGTTTCTGTACATCACCCACTCTAGGCTCCCCGTTCTTAGACTCCCAGGAGCCTGTCCAGTGAGGAGCCCTGGGATCTGGTTGCCTCATTCACACCTCGATGCTCCGTTAATGACTCACCCTCTAAGGAGTATCTGCATTTTAAAAGTAGGCCTAGGGAGACAGCAGTACTTACAGCAAGAAATGAGTTACCAGTATTTGAACCTTTTTCCGGAGGTGTAGACAAGCCTCCCCTTGAGGCTGAGCCTGCAGAAATGGTTGATACTGAAATGGCGTTTGGGCCACACAGAGAAGATCGTCTCTAACGACTGGTCTCTGCGTGGACTTGCATCTGGGGTAAATCCCATTGCTACCTGTGGCTACTGTAGACGTTTTAGAAATGGATCAGGTTAATAGTAATATTACTTGGCTACCATTTATTGAGGGTTTACTAGGTGACCCAGCAGGCTAAGTACTTTGAATATATGATCTCATTTAATCCCCATGACAAAGTGGTACAATTATTGTACCATTGAGAAACTTGAGCTAAGAGAGTTTAGACACTTGTTTAAGGTCACACAGCTAGCAAATGGTAGAGCTGGGCCTGGAACCCAGCATGTCCAGCTCCAAAGTCAGACTTCTGACCAATGTCAACTATGTCATTTCTATGAGTTCATGGACCCAAAACAGAAAGTCTCTATGGCATAGACAACTTTTAGTACTTTAGTACTAAAATTGCCCTTTCATTTTTCCTTTTTCTTCCTCTTTTCCCAGCCCAAAACAGAGTGGTGTGCTGGAGCTGGCTTGTATAACACTTGTTAAATTTTGTAAGAAATTTTGCAAGCTGATTGTTAAGCATAGCCATTATTAAAAATTAAATTATATAAATTTACAATTAAATAAGTTATATTTTAAAAAAGCAATAAATACTCAAAACTCACTACTTCCTATTTTTCCCACTAGCACTTTTTTATTTCTATGCTCTTGAGGTTATTTACCTCTATCACATCTATATGGTGGGCGTACTATGTAACAACGTGCTACAGTACATCTCCCAGCTCCACTTTTAGTGACATCATGGTAACAGTTTGAAATTGGCCATGATGGTGGTATTTACACCCTGGAAATTGGCAGGTGCTTTAAGGTAGAGAGCTTTCCCCCTCAGAGAGCTAGTTGTTAAACGATTACCAGCACACCACTGCCTAGACATCTCTGATGCACACAGTAGGGTGGGGAGAGAGGACTTTGGAAGGAGAAATGAGATCCTGGTAGCCACCCTGACAGTGGCACAGATGACAGCCATGCCAGCCAAACAGCAAATTATCGGGAAAAAATAAACTGTTCTGGAATGGAGACTCTGAGACTTCTAAGCAGCCTAAGGGGTATTCCCTGCCCTCCTCCAGACATTTCTCTATTGTTGTCAGTGTGAAAAGTTGTATCTGATGACTTTTGTGGAAAAATCCTGACTCCACAAAACCAGCCTATTGGCCATCCCAATCCAAGAAGTAAAACCAAGCGCTACAAAACTGGAATTTCCTATGACTTGTTCGTATAAGTCATCTTTCTTACCTCTACATGTAGACCAAAATTTAATCTAAAGAAATATTTTACTTAGAGAGACTAAAAATATCCAAGAACTGAGAAGGGCACAGTGAGCCGTGGTTTCAAATATCACAGAAATGTGTGACCTCGAAAGTGGAACCCTTACACAGCACAAAGCTGAGGGACAGGAGAGGGAATGAGTCAAAGGATGTCACATGAAGAATGGAGCCAAGAGCCTTTCTTTCCCACTCTGGCTGCTTCACTTCACTGCAAGCTGACAAGGACCGTGTTCGTAATCTGTAGCCCACCCAGACCAATACTCTTTCTAAATTAAGGGCATGGTTACCGCTAGATAAAAGTCACAGGAGATGCCAGGCTGAGTGCCTTGAAGCAGACAGAATCTCCAAGGTCAACAGTGAATCAGTTACTCTGATCCCAGTGGTTTCAGTGTAAGGGTTGGAAGAAGAGAAGCTTGCTGAAGCTTCTACTTGCATCCAATTTCTGGTGGAAGGAGAAGGGATCGTGGACTGGACAATAAAGAATTATGCTTCGATTAAAGTTCAATTACAAATCGCATCAATAGTAGAGTCTCCTAGTAGATCGTTAGACCTCCAGACTGTTTGTTCCTAAGATTTCCTTCAAGAATTGGTGAGCTCTCTGTTGTGTTAACCTGGAGAACGGCAGCCAAGAAAAACTCCACTGAAAAGAGATCTGTTGTAGATAACATTGATTTTTCCCCAAATCAGGTTATCACATGGGTTGCCTACATGGGTTAGAGTTTGTCTTTTCCAATATTGTGTGAAAATATTTCAGCTTGAGTACTGTACTATAAATACACCCCTCCCTTTTGTAACATTTTTTTAGGGTATTGAGATAAGAAAGAGAAGGGCAATGGAGTCTTTTATTTAACCTGAACTGATGTATATATAAGTTTCTAGGCTTTCTTATGGTGTTAAAGGCAATGGGAAGAAGCAGACTTAGAATGCTACCTTGTCTCTACCCGGTCTCCCATAAAAAATGTCATTAAATTGCATTTGATATTGTTTCCTTGAAGCCTTTGGAGTTGCTTTTTGTTGTCGTTGGGTTTTTTCCCTCTCCACAGGCTACTGTGCAACATGAGGGAATAGAAACGAAACATTACAAGGGAAAGTGCAATTATCAGAAATTCACCAGCTGCCACATTTTGACTTATGTTTCATTATCTTCCTCCTCTTTTCATTGTTGCTTCCATTTTAAAGTCATAATTGGATGTAAGGAAGAAAGTGCTACTGGAGGTAAATAAAAGCCCTGGCAACTAATTTGCCCCCAATACTACTGCAGTTTACAGTGCTGTCCTGAGAAGAGGGAGTAAAGTGCCTCTCACTGGATTGTGAAGAAAGAGACAGGCCCCCACCCCTGCCCCAGTTCCTCGTAGTGCCCCTTATCTCATCTCTCCCCTGCCTCTGCCTGACAACAGTGTCCCTGAAATTTGCTTCTGGGCCTATCAGATCAGTTGTCAAGGGAGCTTTCATGGTTTAATTCTTTAATTTCAGGCCACTGTTAGTTACTCACAAAATCAGGACTGAGCAAGAGTTCTAATCCCACGGCCTGTCAATTCATTTTAACCTCTCTCTTCTTCCCTACCTCCTTATTCCCAGAACCTTATTTCCTGCTCTCACAAAGGCTTATAGAAAGCGCCTTGAATTGATCTGAGTGATCAAAACTGACCACATGGCCAGCAGGAATATTCATGGGCCAGGTTACTTTTCAGGCTGTGTCTTCCCTTGGAACAATTTTGCACCCCCTGGTGTCCCAGATATTTACCCTTTCCCTCAAAATCCCCTCAAAGATGCACAGTAAGTTTGCTGAGAGGTATAGAGAGACTCGCCTGGAAGAAAGGGGGAACTGACCCATCTGAAATTCAGCAGGGCTGGGATCAAGGGTTTTAGTTCCCAAACTTTAGTGTGCTTGAGTGTTATGGAAAGGACTTGTTTTCTGGGCCCCTGTACCAGAGATGCTGATTCAGGAGGTCCAGAGTGGAACCCAGGATTCTGATTTAACGTTCTCCCCCACGGGATTCTGCTGGGGGTATCCGGCTGACCATTAGATTCTCAAATCCAGAGCTGAGCACACTGGTGAGAAAAGGGGCCACAGAAAACAAAAGAGCAGATACAGTCACCTGAAGAAGAGAGCGGTCCCTCTGCAAGAGGGAGGAAGGCAGGAAAGGACATGACAGGAAGTGGCCATGGTTACATTCTGATGGAGACGCAGGAAACACTTAAATGGAAGCCATAAAGGATAGCAGAGGGGAATTGGGTACAAGTTCTCTGTACCCAAGCAGCAGAAGGAATTTTATCCTCCTGTCATTTGAGGATGGAAGTGGAGGGCAGCGGGGACAGAGGACTGAGAGGAGGCTGTGCAGGCAGGGCGCTGGCGCTCATGAGATCCATGACCAGTGCCCGCTGATGGAGGCCAGCGTGGAGGGGTCCCCAGTGCTGAGTGGCACATAGTGGCAATCCCCGCAGCCCGGTGCTGATGAAGGGACTGTGTAAATCTTTCCTGTGAGCACAGAGGGGGCTCATCCCGTAAATCCCTGCCAGGTCAGGATGATAATTCATATTTAAATCTCTGTCCCCAGGCCCTGACAGGGAGTTACCTAGCAAATCCCCAGGGAGGCATTTATTTATTCTGCAAATCTCCCCGGATGCCTGAGCAGAGCTCGCCTTTACAGGGCCTTCTGTGGCGAATGTGAATCATCAGGCCACTTTCTGAGGCAGCTCAGAGTTAAGCCCCATGTAAGCCTTGCCTATGGGGTGAGAGAGATGGAAATCACTGAACTAGTTTCTTATTAGCCTAGAGGTAGACAAGATATACTCTGCACACCCTCTGCAAGGGGGCCGATGGGAAAAGCATCTATTAAGGATCAAAGTTGGGGGCTTGGATTACCACCCATCTAGGAGGTAATTGAATCTTCCATGCTCTCTGCCTCTTCCTGAGTTCCAATTCAAATTTCATTAATACACAGGAGACAGACGTTTTTTGCTTTTCAGATCTGACTTCACAGACAATTCTTGGAATTACAGATTTAAAAAATAAAACACAATCAAACAAGAAATCAAGCAGCCCAATACACCGAAATGCTTCTCGATGGTTCAAAAGGCAAGCCCGCCACCCACTTCATGGTCCTGCTTCCTGCAAACAATGACAGAAGGTCAAGGCAAGTGGGCAAAACTCAAGGACAGTATCCTGAATGGTCCACTCCCTAAACATCCAGCTTTGCATCTCCACCAGCCCAGGAAAGGTGCTCTGTGAAGAAGGAGAGTCAGAAAAACCAATCTCATGGAGCTGGTTTAGGGAAGTGGCCCACCCTGAGGGTGAGGCTTAGCTGGAGAATGGGGTCCAGAAGGGAGAGCAGAGAATAGGCCTGCCTAATAAACTACAAGACACCCAGGTAAATTTGGATTTCAGATAAACTACAGCAAGAAAAAATTTTCGTGTAGGTATGCCTTGTGCAGTATTTGGGACATAGTGACACTAAAACGGTATTCATTGTTTATCTGACATTCAAATTTAACTGGGTGTCCTGTGTTTTTATTTGCTGAGTCTGGCAAACCTAGGAGGAAGGAATCCATCAGCTGCATTCATTTTATTGTGGGTGCAGGCTGCTATCCACAGCAAGCACTCTGGAGGGAGGTCCGGCCACCCCCCAACTCCAGCCCCTGCCCTTGCTAACTTTGCTGCTAATCTGAGGATCCAAGTAGGTGGCTAATTCCTTCTGACTACAGGGCTGGCTGGGTCATTTTCCCTAGGCGCTGCCACCACATCCACAGTGGACCTCTTTTCTGGTTGGACACTGGTGGGCTGGAACTTGCTTCTGCTTCTTAATAAGATCAGAATGTCTTTAGATCTCAGAGTCTCGGGGACATTTGGGCAGAGGGAAGACATGGCAATTTAGAAATAGTCCCAAGTCTTTGTGCACCATTCGGAAGAGTATTTCAGGACAGAAAGTATGGGTGCCTTTAGCTTGAGCAACAAAATATTATTGAATACCTACTGTATGTTGGGCTTGCCAGAGGATACAAGAGGAAGAGATCTGGTCCCTGCTCTCAAGGAACTTCTCAGTGTAGTCAAGGATACAAAATAAATGCGCTGAAACATGCATCAAGCAACTGTCACGTAGTCCAGTAGTGCCTAAGCAGCAGCCCAGTAGCAGGTGTTGGGTTGGTTCACACACATCCATAGATTTGGCCAGTAAGGATACAATGAGCCTAAATCGATTTAGACCGTTTGTTATTTACAGCAATAAGAATACTTTGGTCCAGGTTCCCTGAGCCCCAATTCCAATAGGACGATGCAATGAGGGCCAGGTTTTGCCTGCACTCAGAGTGGGGGTGCATTACAGGATAGGAACCCTGAGACTAAGAGACTCTGATCTTATAGGGGATTGCTAGCAAAGCTGCCCATCCTCCCCTCTGGAGAGAGAGATTATTTTTATCACCCTGGAATATAAGCAAATCTCTCTGAGGAGGGAATACCTCTATCTTTACTATCCAGGAAGGTAAATAACGTCTCCATGCTTATGTTAACATTTCTGAAAAGACAGTCCTAGGGCAAATTGGCTCTTCATGCCTAGACATGTAGAAACACGACAGATTCATGGACAATTGTTTCCTGGCAGCAACACACATCCTTATATAAGGAAGAGTTAATGAAACAATTAAGATTTTAACTGGCATGGTTTGAGGAGGAGTGTGATGGCTGCTAATATGGTTGAAGAATGCTCCACGGGTGAAGAAGAATTTGAAGTTGTCCCTAAAAAACTTGTAAATAATGTCCAACCCTATCAGCCCACTTTACCCACTAGAACAGGGGATAAACAGAGAATAAATATTTTAGGTTTTGCAGACCATATGCCCCTTACTACAACTATTTAGTTCTACCATTGGAGGGTGAAAGCAGCCATTGACAATCCACAAATGAGTGAGTGTGACTGTGTTCTAATAAAATTCTATTTACAAAAACAGGCAGCAGACTGGATTTGTCCCACAGGCCATAGTTTGTGGATGTCTGCACTAGAACACACAACAATTAACATTCAAACAGATGCAATGGAATGATCAACTGCTGGAAAAGGTAGGAGGGATTCATTCAAGGCAAAGAGAGTTGGAAGATGGAGCACCAAATAATAAAAAGAGTATTAGAGGAAATATCTAGACTAGGTAATTTCTAGAGTCCTTTATCATTCTGAAATTCCATAACTGTTTAAGGATTTGGAAGAGTAACCATAAATTATCCAAGCATTTTGAGTTTTCTCCCAAATATAAGGATGAAGTTAGAGTCTTGTTAGAATCTTAATCTATGTGTTCATCTCCAAGGTTCTAGAAGGAATACAAGATTCTAGAAGAGCTAAAAGATTCTAGAAGGCTACAGAGAGCCTTACTCATATGATAGTTCCTAGGTTCCCTGAAATAAGTGATGAAGGGGACTTTGAATCCAATGGTCAGTGACCTGTCCCTAACACTAGGATTAAGGCTTCATTACCTGAGAGGGAGTTCATTGATGGGAAATTCTTCAAGCAACTTCCCTGAGGCAGATGACAGTCAAAATACAAAGGTTCTGTCCTGGGAAATCCAGTTTGTCATAAGAGATACAGACTTTGGAATATGATGGTATGTGGTACTGCTCAAATGTCTTTCTTACCTGTGTTTTAAGATGTACCTGGGATTTGTTTTAAGCAGATATGGCAAGATGACAGACATGGAGACAACCACCTTTGAAAGAAAAGTTTATTCATTACAATTCCCAAGAGGAGGGGGGTACGCCATGCCACATAGGGCCACACAAGGGAGCACCAGGACCAGTCAGAAGGCGGGAGGAATGAGCGGAAATCACCATAGACAAAAGCCTTTATGGTGGAAGGAATGGGTGAGGCAGAGCAAGCAGCTGAGCAGGTTTAGGATTGGGTATCTGAATCATTGCAGTGGGCTCCCGGCTACAAGGACGGTCTCTAATTTGCCTGGTACTTGGCCCTGGGGTGATTCAGGGCAGGCGAGAGTGTTCCACTGCAGGAGTCTAAGATGGGGAAGAGGGTTGGGTGTGGATTCAGGACTGGTTGGTTTGCATACCAAAGGCTGCTCACAGGCAAGTTGTTTGTTATCTCTTGGAATTTGCCAGCTTTGGAAGGGGCGGTCCTCCCCCGGCTCCTCAAGGCCCCAAGATGTAAAAACATCACAAAATATAGATAATAAAACACATGATTAATACACCCAGCCCCTGGAGAATTTTGTTCTACATGTCTGGATAGAAGAAACTATAGCCTAAAAAAGTTTTAGTCTCTTAGAGAAGGTCACGTGGGCTTAAAGAGTTATAATCTTTGTGGGAAATTCTCCCTTCACACTTGGGTGGTTACTGCAGAAGCTGTGGAGTGAGGTGCAAACTAAGGTAGTGGGAGAAGCAGAACTTAGAGACAGACAACAGCCTTTCAAAAGGACTGCAATTCCTAAGGAAAGTTGTTTAGCCTGTGTGAATTTGCCCTCTGGAGTTGTGCGGTGCGCAATCTGCACAGCTGTACATAGGAGCCCTGACTGTGAACCACCTAGGACACACAGGAAAGGGGGAGGATGCCAGTCAAGATTTTCAGTCGTAGATAATAAAATCTACTTTAGCTAGTTTAAGTAGAAAATATATTATGAAGTGCACAGGAGGACCAGAGAGTCACGCAGCCAGAGGAAACACTTGGCTACCTCACAGAACTCTTCCAGCAGAAATACCACTTCTGTTGCCTTCTGCTGCTCCACACCTTGATGCTAGGGAGGGGACCCTAGGGTCAGGAACTGCCACAGCTGCCCCAGAAGAGGGGAGGGTAGGCGAATATGCCACCCCCAAAATACGACTGCAGGAGTTGAGGACATGCCACCCCAAAATACACTGCTTTGGTGAATTGATTATTTTGAGCTGCAGGCGCTTAAAGAACAGCAAATGCAGGGAGAGGCTTTCTCTGGACCCCTTATCAGCCTAAAGACAGACCCTCCACGAGGAGCTAACTCAGTTGTCACCGATTCCCTCCCAGGAGTGTCGTCAACCAGGGAGGATTGACTCTTGTCACAGGACAGGAGGCTGCAAACTGACACCACACTCAGAGGAACCGTCACAAACTGTCAGGCCTCTCACCTGTTCTTCTAAGGGCCCATTCATCTTTCCTAAAAGTCCTTTACTCTCCCCCTAAGAGGCCTACGTCTCCCTACCTATCCCCGTGAAGAGGCTATTTAATCGTAAATTCTAAGCCACCTGGGAGAGTTACTCACTTTTCCTGGGTGTCTCCCATGCATATGTGAGGTATACATGTTAATAAACTCCTGTTCGTTTCTCTCTTGTTAATCTGCGTTCTATCACAAGGGTCTCAGCTAAGAACTCAGAAGGGGAGGGGGAAGAGTATATTTCCTCCCCTATGAGAGCCGGATGTCCCTGCCACCATGCTCGCCAGAAGGTCAAATCTCTAGATCATACGAGGAATCCTAAAGGCCAGGGAGACCCAGGAGGATAGGTTTTAGTTTTCAGGCTCATTGCTCCGGAAGACAGACTGAAAGGAATTGGAATCTGCGCTAAGCGAGCCAACTTTCGCTGTCTGTCACAGTCAGGAATGAGAGACTTAGAGTTCCAGGACCAAAACTGGGGTTGAGAAGCACCTTCCACTGGGATCATCACCCGAGTTCTGGTGAGGGCTAGAGAACAAGGGGTGAAGGATCTGAAGGAAGAAGCACCAAGCCCTTTAAGTAGATTGCACTTTGCCAATAGACTTATTCCTGAAACAATGAGCTAAATCACATGCTAAGTGCCACGTATAATATTTATTACGGAAAGAATCCCATGGTGAATCCTTTTGCAAAGTGAATAACCGTCCTTCTGTATTTCTTTCACATGAAACTGGATTTAATATATTGAGCTTTCTTAAATCAAGGTATACCATCCCCTTGGAGCCTTTAAAAGAATGGAACATCACAAATCTCATGAAAGGAGGCCATAAAAAGTCACAGTTTTATCATAACAGGCATGACATAACTGCAAACGGAAACTGGCAACTGGCAATGCCTTCGTTAAGCTCCCTGCCTTCCAAATCAAGAGCTGGAACTCATCAGCTTGGCCATGGAGGGAAGGATCTGCGTGACCCTAACACCTGGCTGTGTCCGCTTAGTGGCTGAAGTCCTCAGAGTATCAACTGGAACGTAGATCATGAGCCCCACATCGACATGTGGGCTATAAATACACACCAAGGTGCTGGATGGGAGGCACAGGTACTTAACGCTCTTGTAAAACGCAGCACGCAGATGGTAATTAACACCTTATCCTGTCCCCACCGTGCAAAGCAGAATTGCTACGGTGGCAGCAACTCTGATTTCTTATTTTAAATCTTTGCCCAGAGAGCTGGAGACCAAAAGCTGCATATTATGAAAGATTTCTCTGCCAGCTCACTCGTCTCAGCTCATAATGGAGACTGGTTCTTGTTAATAGATTCATGTACTCCTTCCCCAGTGCGTTGTCAAATAATGGCAGTCAAAGCAATAAGAGAGGAGTCCACACTCACACACATCTCACAAGCCCAACCTCGGGGAGGGGGCTTGTTTATTACCCCATCTGGAGCAGAATCAAATTATTTATGGACCATTTAGATGCAAATGTATCATTCATTTAGCAAACACGTTGCATATGCACACAATTTAGCCAAACAATGGATCTATAAGGACATCCCCACTAATGCTCGCCTATCGACTGTGCCTTTCCGAAGGGGATTTGGATTTTCTCTGAATTGATCAAACTTGACAAGTAATTTCTACCTAATGTTCAGGCTAGCCTCTTCTCTCTTCACCATTTGTAGGTGAGAAATCCTATTTTCTGCTGGTGACTAGGTAATACAAAAGGCTACAGACGCAGGGTAAGGAAGAGAAGCAGATTTTGTGCCCACGACTGGGTCACCACAGAAAATAAAACCATCTGAAGGATCTATTTTGTTGCTTTAAAATTACAAAACATTTCCATTCCACACATGCCCCATCCCCCAACCCATTTGTGCTTCCTGAGCTGCTGCAGGAGACAAAGCTGTGAAGAAATCTAAGGTCTGTATACAAAGAGAGAGAGTGCTCCTCGCAGAGCCGCTCCCAGGAATGTCTCCATCCCTGCCCGGGAATTATAAAAGAGCCACTGCTGTTCCAACGACTCTCTGAATCTATGAAAATCGTATTAGGGAAAAAGACACCAAATTCGAAAACTCGCCCCATCCTGCAGTTTGTTATCAAAATGTCAGCTTGATTCAGTTGTACTAAACAATTTGGTGGATGGGAGAAAGGCAGGGCAATAAGCCCGGCAGGTCAGAGATGTAAAATGGAATTAGATGAATGTTTCTACCGTGGGCTCGGAGGGAGGGGCTGGGGGGCTGCGCTGCCTTTGAGTGAGTTTCGAAGATCAGCCTCTAAGTATTCTAGTCCTATGACTAAAATCTACGTGGGTTTCTGTACTGCTGCTATGTGGAATACCTTTTTTAAAAAAAAAATAAAATCACATTTTTCTTGGCCCATTCCAAATGGAGAAATACCTGTGATCTGCCCACTGTCTCCTCAAGGAGGCTTAGCCCAACAGAAGGCTCCGGCCGACGCCAGGAGATTCTTTGGCCTGGTCATTGTAAAACAAAAATTAAATTGCCAACCTGTCCTCTAACGAGGTTACCTCCTGTTTCACTGGAAAGCCAGACAATGCCTAGATTGACAATAATAAAGCGGTAATGATGTGGACCCGAAACGCTGGGCTAGATGCCTTTTAAATTTCTCAGGAAAAAAATCTCTTGATACTGTTTTTGTTTATTTAGCAAATTTTATGAAATGTTGGCTAGGGTATAATTCCCTAAGGTCTAAACAGAATTGTAATTCACCAGGCCAAATGAATTGTGATTCACCCTCATCTGTCTCTACCTGTACTGCCCCATCCACCTATATACGCGCACACACCCCCATGCACACACACGCACTCTGCAGCCACGTTCTTTTCCCACTCCCCACTCCTTGAAACAATCCAGAGTGTTAAACCTGCTGCTTCTACTTCACTAACCTTTAATGCTTTCCTTTTCTGTGTTCCAGCTTCTTCTATCACAACTCTCTACCTTGGCCCTCGGCTTTCTTGAATTCAGTGACTTCTTCTCTGCTTTGTTTTACTCAAACTCTCTGCCACATTTGGTGTCGTGGATGCTCGTGAAATTCCAGGAAATTCCTGAGCACTACACAGAGAGGTCCACCAGGCACCCCAAACTCAGTTTATACAAAGTCAGCATTGACCTGCATCCTCTGCTTGCATGGAGGCGTCTCCACTGAACCTTCCATTCTTCTTGAGTTCCAGCCTCTCTCAGCAGTCTCCTCTCAGTGGCCTGGGCTGGAAATCCAAAGGCATCTTAAACCCTTCCCTTTTCCTCACCTGGCTTTTCCAGTCCACCTTGGCATCCTCCTAGGTCTTGTCCTATATCACTGTTTCTCCAAGACTTGTCCTGCATTTCAGAAAACCACATCACAAAAGGCAGGATCATTCAAGGTATCCAAATCACCACATTAAATACTCTACATTATATCCTGTCGTATTTGCAGTTGCCGCTCTCACAGCGATCTTCGTGTAGCTGAAAATATCTAACTGCTTCATATTGAAATGCTTGATAGTTGATTGTAAATGACTTTCTTTATGTCTCTCCTTTATATTACACTTAGTGTATGATGATTTCTGAAATTCTGAGAGCAGGTTGATTATATTATTGATGAACTTCGTTTCAGTCAGGGTTGATAGGTACTGCTCTCTCTTTGAGCTTGTATTTAATCTTTCCTTCCCAGCCCCACTGCTTCTTTCCAAATTCTTATCTAGATACTAAAATTACCATGCGTCCCCTGCCTCATTCTCTGTGTCTCCAGCTTCTTGCCTCTCCAGTCCTCCTTTTGCCCTGCCGGAAAGATGGTCATCATAGCACTCATCAGACCATGTCACTCTCCTCCTTCAAAGTCCTCAGTGGTTCCCCACTGTCTCAACAGGCAACTCTAACTCTTGAATGTGGCATGTGAAGCCGTCCCAGTGGGGTCACAACTGCCCTTCAAGCTGTGTCCCTCCCCATGTCCCACCACACACCCTAGGCTTCAGTGACTGAGGTGCCTTTACTCCTCCAAACCTTTGCTTACACTGTTCCCTTTCTCTCCTATCAAGACGACAGTGGCCTCCAAGCTTCAGTGCAAGGGTCACTCCTCAGGGAAACCTTCCTGCACCCAGGTCCCCCACTCTCCCTGAACACCCGACTTGAGTCCCTTAGAGCGCCCAGTTCATCCCTCCTTGTACGGTAGTTCAGTTGTTCACACACATCTCCCCTAATGTGTGTGTCCCTTGAGCCAGGATGGTCTCTTTTACCTTGTATTCCCCTCAGTAACCAACACTTTGACACAGCATGTGCCCAAGAAACACTTATTGGGTTCAGTTGAAATGGCAAGTCTTAGTAGAGCTCAAAGTATTTCTGGAGAAAGATGGGTTGGGTGAGACTAAGGGAAGGGAAGTCTCCCAGCTCTATTAACCAAGCTAAATTCAGGGCTCAGAGCTCCCCCAGGAAAGGCCTCAGACATTTCCATCTTGTTATTTTAATTGAAATTAAAAGCACACATCAATAAAACAATGAGGAGTAAATACAGCATTTTCTTAAAAGGCCATCCTGCAATGCCAATTCAATGGCCAGGACTCTGCTCCATAGCCACACTACCACCATCACCATTTCTGCCCCAGAGGTCCCTCCCAGTAGTACTGTTGGAGTCAAGGTGATTCTACTGTCAATGTTCTTCCAGCTAAGAGTGGGACCCACACTACTCGTTCAGCAGTGGACTTTGGGTCAGGAGCACCCCCAGTGGGGATATATGCTCCCTGAAGTCAGGTCCAACCAACAACAATGCACAAGCAACTGCAGTGCCCAGCACGCGGCACTGCCATTCGCCGCTTTGTGGGCCTCCACGGTCACCTAACCCCAGTCAGGCTCCCTCCCAGTGCACAGCCAGTCTCCTTTCACGTCTGTCTCTCTGGACTTCATTTCACCCATCCTCCCCTTCCTCTGCGTTCTCCTGCAACTCTGACCATCTTTCAGGCACTGGGACTTGCACCGTGCCCCGTCTCGTCAAGGTCTTCATGCTGTCGCCTCTGCCTGGAATGCTCCCCTTTCTGCCCGCCCCCCTCCACTTCTTTGGATGATTCTCACTCCTCCCGGTGCGGCAGGGGGGCCTTTCTGACACCTGTGAGTCTCAGGCTCACACTAAATTAAATCCTTCTGCTGGGAGCTCTCTGTATCCTGTTGCTCCGTAACACTCATCACACTTGTAGCACAGTAGCTCCCCTTATCCGCGGTTTCATTTTCCACAGTTTCAGTTACTGGCAGTCAATCGTGGTCCAAAAATAGTAAATGAAAAATTCCAGAAATAATTCATAAGTTTTAAATTACCGGTTGCTCTGAATAGCGTGATGAAATCTCACACCGTCCTGCTCCATCTCACGCCCTCCCGCTCAGAAGAATGGATGTGACTCACCCCTTTGTCCAGTGTATCCACACCGTTAGGGTGACCCGCCCTTTAGTCACTTTAGTAGCCCTGGCGCCTCGGGGGGCGGGGCCTTTGGGTCCCCTGATCTGGGTTATCAGATCGACCATGTGGTATCACAGTGCTTGTTGTCAAGTAACCCTTATTTTATTTAATAATGGCTCCAAAGCACAAGAGTAGTGATGCTGGCAATTTGGATATGCCAAAGAGAAGCGGCAAAGAGTTTCCTTTAAGTTAAAAGGAGAAAGTTCTCATTTAATAAAGAAATAAAAAATTTTGACTCCTAGTGACCCTGTGGATAGCAGAGCGGAACCCTGCTTGGTCTTTTTGCACCATCCTCTCATCCTCCAGCGCTGTATCAGACAATTCTCCACTGCTATTCACAGGGTTTTCACGGCCAATGTTTTCAGAAGTGGGTGACCAGGTCATTCTTCCTATTCTGTCTAGTGTGGAAGCTCAGCTGAGACCTGTCCACCATGTGATCACCCAATACCTAAACAAAATTAGGGTGATGTTAGCAGGGAAGAAGCAAGACTGATGATCTTTGGGTCGACAGCCAGAGTGTCTGCCACCTTCCTCCATCCGGGACTCTTCCCCACTATCATCTGTGTCCATATCATGGCTCCATCTCAGGTCCTCTTCGATTTCGGTTATTCACAAATGTCTGTTTCTATTTGTGAACAGAAAGGCAGGGGCATCACTTCTTCAACCCTGCACACAGCCCAGCATGTAGTAGGAACTCAATTAACATGTGCTACTACTTTCAATAAAGCTGAGTTTGAAGGCTACTGTGCAAGAGATTAAGTACAGAGAAATAGAGAGCACAAATGCCAACTTGACTTTTGTAAACTCTGAAAAAATGATTCTACATGATTCACCTTTTGGCCTTTCAGATAGTATCTACTGGGTCCTTGCTGGAAGATTCAATGATTGGCTGGTGTGACATTGGTGCAATTCTATTGTCACTCAGCTATCCTAGCTCTTTGGTTCACTACACCCCCTCTCCATGCCTAGCCCCAAACCCATCACCTATGTAGATAATAACCTCCTCTGGAGCCCACAAGGGACACGTCCCATACTCACACGGGTTTGGGAAAACTGCAGTCACCCTGGAAGCTGGTGAATATGGCTCCACATGAGCTGTCACCATTCCTATATAAGTCAGAGCTTGGCCTGGCAGACTGGGAACATCCAGAATGTGAGGCAAGGCAGGGTGAGCAACTTTTCAAGAATGTGACATCAAATTGTCCTATTCCTCTGCCATAGGGGAGGAGGGACAGAGAGAAAGGAGAGGGAGAAAGAGTGCCAGCTATTAACGCTCAAAGGGGTAGGGTGCAGTGGGAGAGACAGGAGAGGTGGGGAACTGGGGAGAAAGAGAGAGGACAGAATTAGACCAGATCAGCGCTTCTCAAGCTTTAGGGTACCCAGGAATCACCTGGGGATCTTGTAAAAATGCAGGTCCTGATTCCACAGAGCTGGGTGGAGTCTCAGATTCTACATTTCTGACAGGCCTCTGGGTGACACCCGTGCTGCTGGGCCTCAGACCACACACTATGTAATAAAGAATGAGATGATTTCTTAGGCCACTTCCATGCTGGGATTGAGCTCATGACTCTCTGAAGGGTTGAAACCAGGGTGACCACACTGACTCATGGGCCCTGGGAAGAGGAGCCTCTATTCACTATGGCCACATGCCCAGAGAAAAGGGGAGATTCTGGTACCAGACAAGAAGGAGAGAAAAGATTTTGGAGATAACCACCGCCTCTGCCACAGTGGCATTAAATCATTACTCACTGTGCGGTAGGCCCTGGGCTTGGTACTTTATTTGCAAAGCATGACCTATAAGATGCACACTCTTATTATTGCCATTTCACGGGAAACTGAGGCTTACTTTGGGAGGCTTAAGTAATTTGTGCAAAGCCATCCAGCTTGAAAATGGCCAAATTACATTTTAACACAGTAGGGCTAAGCCCAGAGCCATAGTATGGAATCACTTTGCCATGGCCACGAACCTTGAGTTTAAATGAGGACTCCATCTCCTCCTGGCTGTGTTCTCTTGAGCATACAGTGAGCACTTGATAACAGTGTCTATTATTATTACCACAATTATTACCATTACATTATTGAGACCACGAGGCAGATACCTGTGGCATTTAGAAAGCGAGAGGAGGAAGGGACGATCGTTGGAATGGTACTGAACGTCCTGGCCAGAATTAAACCTCTGCTCACGAAAAGCCCTGAACCAAGAGGTATGGCCCCCATTCTCTTGCCCTAAACCAGTCATCCTGCCTTCTGAGGCATCAGATACCCAAAAGGGAAGTGAATGTGGGGCAAAAATTGACCTCAACCTTAGAGCCTTCAGGTCTTAGGGGCAGAAGAGCCAGTCTAGTGTGGCAGTCAAAGAGAGGCGGGGAGAGCACTCTAGGGAAGGTGATGGGCACAGGCAGCAGGGCAGGCAGCCAGGCTGGCCGGGGCAGGAGAGGTACCCAGCTAAGCATGGGGTCTTCAATCACACTTGTGGCAGAGGGACAGGTGGACACAGAGCCAGGAGGGGAGGAAAGGTTTGTTGGACTCGGAGAGGAAAACAGCTGACTACACGGCTGCCAATTCGAGAAATCCCTGATAATCCTAGATCCCGTGCACAAAGGATCCAGTGACTGTTCCATCAGAGATGGAAGGAGCCACAGGCATAATTCACAGGCCGTGATGAAAGTTCCAGCAGCTCCTCTGATTAAAACTGCAAATCCACGACCCTCCACCTAATCTCTTGGTGAAAAGGGAAGATTAGCACAAATCACAGCCCTGATAACTCCTCTATCCCTTTAAGTTGCGTGTAAAATTTCAGGCATCCCCCTGGAGACCCCAAGCTGGCTATTGCCGTTGCTCTCCCACTAATTGGAAAACTATAATAAGAAAGTAAACATTGCCGATTCTGTAATAACCTGAATAATGGAGCAGCCTGCCTTGTGCTCCCTGATTACTCTATTCCTTTACTAAATATACTTGCATGGCTTGAAAGGATGAATGATGGGGGCTATTGTGAGCCCTTGATGTCACCGCATTTTTCATTATTTTAAAAACAATAACATCGGTACTAGGGGAGACCATTTGGACCGGAAAACCTTCAGACTCCTGCGGGCTGGGATGGAGGCTTTGCAAATTTGAATGACTCCCTTTGGGGACATAAAGACATGCAGCTTTCTTTGCCCACAACTGAATCATTAAACCACAGCGGGAGGAGGAGGCAGCCTGAGCACAGGTGCCTTTGTGAGGCTGTTGCTTCTTCCTCCCTTTTCGTTCCAAACCATCTCACATCTGGTGTCTGCAGCATCCTCAGAGGCTAGGGTTTTGGGCAGAGGAGGTGAGGGGGAGGCCATGGGGCAGGGAGGGGTTGGAGCACCTCCACGCAGGAGTGGACGATCCCTTCCTGGTTGCTGACCTGGTCACAAGGTCCAGAGAGCTGCGCAGTGGCTGTAGCCTGGTGCACCTGGGGAAGACCCAGGCACGACCACCATGCCATGGAAGAAACTGCATTTCCAGCCCTGGGTGGCCCTTGTCAGTCAAATGACAACACAGGGACCCAAGGACCCCTAATGCAGAATCTACTGATTTCCTAACTGAAATGAATTTTCCCAGAACTGTTTCTAAGGCTCTCCTGCATTTACTGCTGAGTTCTGTTCTGCTAGAGTTAGTGAAGCGTGGGAACGGGACACGGGTGTGCAAAATACTATCAAGATATTTAGACTAGTTCAGTCATTCTACGTTGCTTTTTCTCGCAATAACTGCACAAAGACACTAAAGCATTCCAGGGCTATTAAAATAGTGGGTAATATTAATGGAAATATAAGAGAGCGATACGCTTTTAAAAGTATCCAATTCAACACACTCAGGAAAGACATCTATGAAATTTTAATGAGAAGTCAGCTTGCAGTAATTTTACAAGTAGTGATTATCTTCATTCCAAAACCGTTAGAATAACTGTCCTCACAGTGATGCGCATAGTTAGAGAGGTAGGTGTTACTAAGAAAACCAGTCCACAAATAGGTAACGATGGTTATTTTTGCAAAAGACTGGCAGAGGTGTTAACTGTGAAGCTGTCTAAGGCTTGACACAAAGGAGGACATTTTTTAATGGGTTCCAGGTTTGAGATAAAACTGCAGATGCAAATTTCAGGTGTAACAAAGGAGGCCTTTGACAAATGCAAATGCAAATTTCCAAGGCATGGGATATTGCAGATAAAACCATTTCCCTTTACCTGGAATAAGCACGGGACGATGAGCCACCCTTGAACTTCAGAGAGTGATCAGGCCCATGAACAAACCAGAAGCCACCTGGCAAGGTGTCCATTGGCCTGCAAGCGAGGAGAGAGGAAATGCTGACGGATGGAGTATAGTGGGAGGGGAGGAAGAAGAGGATACTGCTGGACAAGCGTACCCTTGGCATGGTCCTTTGTTTGGCCTAATCCCCAAGGCCGTCTCCTTTTGTAAAACCCTGCATGTTAAGCCTGCACAAACTTTTTAGGAAGATGTTTTTCCAAATGTATGGCAATTCTCTTCCACACTGTGATAATAGCTAAGGCTTATTAGAGCAGTCTTTCTCAAGTTTTAGTATGAATTAAATCACCTGGGGATCTTTTTAAAATGCAGATTCTGATTTGCTTGGTCTGGGTTGTGGCCCAAGCTGCCTGCATGACTAAGAAGTGCATCAGTGATGTGGATGATCCTGGTCAGTGGACCATACTTTGAGGAGCAATGTTACAGTGTTACCATGAGCCAGGCATTGTTACAGGTGCTTTATGCATAGTGTTTATTCACCACAACAAGCCTTACTTTAGGTACCCTTATTTCTCTCCCCTTTTGTAGGTGGAGAAATGTAGGCACAAAAAGGTTACGTAACTTGCCTTGGGTCACAGAGCCAATAAGGAATAAAGCCAGGATTTGACCCCTGGCAGTCAAGTGCCAAATTCTGGTTCTCTTTGACAGTTTACTTTTAAAACTCAAGCTTAATTCTTACAGACTCAATTCCTTGTCCACCCCATCCCACTATGAAGCCATGTATACAAGTTCAGCTTCCTGCCTGGAGCCGTTTCTTCAAGACACTTATTTGACAACATTTATTGATCAAGGATTTTGAGTCAGGTCATGGGCTAAGCTCTAAGTTGGTAGAGAGCAGGCCCTGCCTAAAGGAGCTGCAGGAGGCAGGTGGGGCATTGGGAGATGCGAGCTGACAGCTAAAACGCAGAGTGACCCACCCTGGGATCACAATATTCATCGCTATCCTTGCGTTTCCAACAAGGACATAGCAAGGTTACCATTTTCTTCCTCCTAAGGTGGAAGGGAAGGGAAGGAGAGAGAAACTGAGATTCCTTTCCAATGCCTAATACACAATAGGCTTTGTACATATATTACCTCATTTAACTCCCACGTCAACCTGAAATATAGGTGATGTTTTTCCCACTTTAAAGCTGTTTGGGACCCTGTCCAAGGTCACAGAGAGAGGCAAGTGGGAACTGGCATTTGAATTGACCTATAACTGACTCCAAAGCTGGTATTTTTCCCATACACAGGTGTTCCACTTATGTATTGCTGCAAAACTACCCCAAAACTTAGTGGCATAAAACAACGCCCATTTGATCACGCTCAAGGATTCTGTATGTCAGGAATTCGGAAAGGGCACACTTGTTCCACCTTGTCTGGAGGATCCATTCCAAGGGTACTTCTTCACCTACAGGTCTGGTGCCTGGGTCAGGAAGGCATAAGGATGAGTTTGTCCAGCTGGGACTGTCATTTGGAGTGTCTCCATGTGGCCTCTCCAGTATGGCAGTCTTGGGATAGTCAGACTCTTTACAGTGACATTTAATGGCCTAACCTTGGAAGTCACAGAGCACTGCTTCACCTTTCTCTATTTGTACACCACCATGGTCACAGAGCCCACCTAGATTCAAGAGAGGGGACACACATCCCATCTCTCAATGGGAGATGTGTCAAAGAACTGGGGCCACATTTTAAAACCATCACAATCACTTTCACCAAGAGAAACCACCTTCGTATGTAGCCTTTCCTTTTGGAGCCACATAAAAGACTTTTAATAACTCAACCCGTGAGGACAACATGAGTCTACTTGGACCCTACCAAAAAGGGTGAGTTACTGAGTGGCTAGAAGATGTCAATAGGGTGAGCTCACCTCTAATCTACCCTGTGGGAGCACTCTAAAGACCGTATTCCTAGGGAATCACAGACTGGCCACTGACCTCAGATTCTCCCCCATTAACACCCAGCACTGCTGTTGAATGCTAACACAGAGCATATTGCTGATGAGCAGAAATAGCTTCTGACCTATTCACATCTTTTCCTGGATCCACCTCCTCACTGCAGCAGCAGTGGCTCTTAGATCAGTTATGCTGAGATCAAAGCTTACACATCAGGCCAGTGCCCCAAGAAGTCAGTATCCCCAAGAAGGCCCTGATTTCCAGGGGACACTTACAGTGGGGACCCTTGGCCCCTAATAAGGAGGGTCTCTCAACCTCTCTTTAGGATAGGGTCTCCTTCCACTTTCCTCAGAACTTCATATCACAAACCCAATGGCTTTGAAAGCCTGAAAAGGAGCCAAAGGAAGCCGTTCACCACTCACTGTGGCTGACAGGTGAGAGCATAGATAATAAGTGATGGAGAGTTGATTAGGCAGGAAGCCATTTAATCAATCTGAGCAGGCGCTGCCAACCACCAGTATAGAGTTCAATCCGAAAATCGGCATATGAGAAATGCCGCCTCTACTCATTCTCAAAATCTTGGTGCTTTTCCTTCCACTCAACATGGATTTATGTTGATTTTGGCTTAACAACCTCAGTTCTAACATTTAGGGCTTCCAACAAAATGAAATCCTTCCTTCCTCCCCAATTTACTAGACAGTCTAAGCTCTAGGAAAACATCAGTGAACAAAACAGGCAAAAATCCCTTCCCAGCTTTCATGCTGGTTAGGAAAAGATAAGACCAATAAGCATAATAGACAGTAATTTATACATTATGCTAAAATGCAGAAATGCTATCGGAAAACTAGGGCTGGGTAAGAAGATTACATGTGCCGGTGGGATGGTGAAGTTTTAGATTGAGTGGGGAGGGAAGGAATCACTGTGAAGGCGGTATTTGAGCAAGGATGTGAAGGAAGCAAGAGAGTTATCCATGGGGCACATTAAGAAAAAAGCGTTCCAGGCAGAGAGAACAGGACCTCCCGTGGAGGTGGTGCTTGGCATGATTGTGGAACAGCAACGAGGCCAATGTCACTGGGGCACATTGAGCAAGAAGTAGTTGCAGAAGAGGTCACAGAGGTATGGAATGGCCCAGTTATGGATTTTGTCTTTTATTCTGGGGAAAATGGGAAGAGAAGGAATTGTAAGGGTTTCTAGGAGCACAGTGGTGTAATCTAACTTAAGTTTTCAGAGGATTACCCTGGCTGCTGTATTGAGAATAGACTAGAGGGGAATCAAAGAGACCACTTATGAGGGCATTACAGAATTACAGGAGAGAGGTCATGCCGTCCAAGACCAGAGTGATATCAGTGCAGGTGCTGACATGCAATCAGATTCCAGATGTATTTTGTAGATAGAGTGAACAGAATTTACTGCAGATAGGATGTGGGATGCAAGAAGAAGGGCGGCATAAACAGTAACTCCAAAGTTTTGGACGGGGCATCTGTAAGCATAGGGTTTTCATGACCCAAACTGGGGAAGAACCTGAGGGAGCAGAATGGAGAGGAGAAGATGAGGAGTTCTGTGTAGGGTGTGTTAAGTTAGAGATGATCACTAGACATCCAAAAGGAGATGTCAAGTAGGTAGTTAGATGGTGTTACCATTAACTTTGGGAGGAACCACCTAGGAAGCAGCCATTTCTGGTGTAATGTCTGGATGTTCGCAGGTGACTACCAGCACAAGCAGCTTTCTCTACAGAAATGAAGGCCTCCATCAGAATAAGATACAAGTCTAAGTCAATCAATCGGCATGCATTTTCTGGGCACCTGCCATGTGGCTGCACTGTTCCAGGCACGTGAGGGATGGAGCAGGAGACTCTAACATGGATATTTCCTGCAAGGTGTCTTTAAAGCTCCAGCTGAACTGACGCTTCAGCTACACCCAAATCAACAGATACATGGACATCCATAAAGCACGGATTATGTTCTGGGCACTGAAGAAAACACATAGAAATGCTAAGACACACCCAAGAGAATCGTCTATAGTTAGAAGGGAAAGATATAAGCCTGTGGAAAAAAATCCTTTTTTAAAGATTGGCACCTGAGGGGCTGACCCCTGGCTGAGTGGTTAAGTTCGCAAGCTCGGCTTCTGCAGCCCAGGGTTTCACCGGTTCGGATCCTGGGTGCGGACATGGCACCACTCATCAGGCCATGCTGAGGTGGTGTCTCACATGCTACAACTAGAAGGATGGACAACTGAAATATACAACTATGTACTGGAGGGATTTGGGGAGAAAAAGCAGAAAAAAAGAGATTGGCAACAGTTGTTGGCTCAGGTTCCAATCTTGAAAAAAAAAAAAAAAAGCCTGCCTTGAGATAATTTCTTAAAAAAAAAAAAAAGATTGGCACACCCAGGATCCAAACCGGTGAAGCCCTGTGCCACCAAAGTGGAGCGTGCGAACTTAACCACTCGGCCATGGGGCTGGCCCCAGCCTGTGAGAATTCAAGGAGAAATCTATGAACAGCCACAAAAGAAGTCAACGAACTAATGTAAAATAAAAGTAGGAAAATCCCCAGAAATGATCTCTTCTTCAGGATGCTCACTGGTGACGTGCATATAAAATTGGGGAAGTAGGTGCCTGCCTGGATTTCAGGAAGCTCTCCGCCCGTGGTCAGGCTCTAGAACACTCCACCTCCAGTTTTCACAAGGCTTCCAAGGTGTGAGGCTTCTCTTTGCTGATAATGGAGTTTAGGAATCATTTCATATGTGGACTCTAAGTCAAAGGTTTTCAAATATGAGTGTTTTGGGAGCCTGTAAAAGTTCAGAACCCCGGACCATAACTCCAGGGATTTTGATTCATTAAGTTATTTTCAGTCAGGTGGTCTAAGCTCTAATAACCCATCACTACAGCTACACATGGGGATGAGCAGGAAAGCTGCCAAGTCCCCCGGGTTACATTTGGGAAGGGGGCAGTCCACTGAATTTAAGGGGTCTTTGCTTTGGTAGCAATTTCTGATTCTTGATGATTTACTCAGAACTCATAAGTCTCTATTTCCATCACATACTGTGGTCATACTTTTCTCTCTAATGAAAGAGAAAACAACAAATATGGTTTAAATCCATTTTCTGGAAAATGCAATGGAGTGTATTCACCCAGCACTGCTTTGTGTTTCTCTTCAATAATAAAAGAATAAAAGTAACGACTTTGGGGGCCAGCCCCATGGTGTAGTGGTTAAGTTCGGCACACTCTACTTCAGTGGCCCGGGATCACAGGTTTGGATCCCAGGCACAGACCTATACCACTCGTGAGCCAAGCTGCAGTGGTGACCCACATATAAAGTGGAGGAAGATTGGCACAGATGTTAGCTCAGGGACAATCTGCCTCAGAAAAAAAAAAAGAGTAACCGCTTTGGTTGAATTCTCTTCCCTTCCTGCTCTTGATGCATTTAGGTGCTGTAATTTTCAAAATCAGGCTGCTCATTATTCACAATAGCCAAGACTTGGAAGCAACCTAGGTGCTCATCAAGGGATGAATGGATAAAGGAGATGTGCTGTATATGCACAATGGAATACTACTCAGCCATGAAGAAGAATGAAATCTGGCCATTTGTAACAACATGGATGGACCTTGAAGGTATTATGCTAAATGAAATAAGTCAGAGGGAGAAAGTCAAATACTGTATGATCTCACTCATAAGTAGAAGATAAAAACAACAATAAACAATGATATAGAAACAGAGATTGGATTGGTGCTTACGAGAGAGGAAAGGGGAAGGGAGGAGGGCGAAAGGGGTGATTAGGCAGCTGTCTGTGGTGATGGATTGTAATTAGTCTTTGAGTGGTGAACATGATGTAATCTACACAGAAATTTAAATATAATGATATATAACTGAAATTTATATAATGTTATAAACAAATGTTACTACAATAAAAAAATAAAAAAAATAAAATCAGGCTGCTTACACTCAATAACATGACAATATCAGCCCTACGCCACCCTGGGCTATTTTGACATATCTCTCCTTGAAAGGTCTTTTTACTAGTAATCTCTATTTAATTATTGACCCCCTAAATATGAACCACAAGTTAAAATATTTCAACTATGATTCTTTGAAGGGGAGAGGGTGACAAGTTCATGTACACGTGTATCTCCTGGGCTCCATGAATTGGACTAAGCAGAGTTCTATGGGTTCATTGCCTTAATAACCCTACTACGGTTCCTAACATGTCAGAATCAAAGACAAGCTCATGGCAGCCTAGTGCTTTCCTTTTTAGATGTCTCTTTAGACATAAACAGAGACAAACTTCTTGAACAGTTGTTGACACTGAGTTTTTTTAGTTTACAAAGCACGAAGAAATAGATCTGCCCAAGATCACAGGCTAATAAGTGGTGACACTGAAATTTGAAGGCAGGTCTCTATGACTCCAACATCAATTCCCTTTCCTCTTTTTCCTTGTGGAGAACACACCAAGATCAACCACGTTTGCAGTTCAGCCTTTTCCTCACAATCAGTCAAACTGAGAAGTAGTGACAGGTCTCTTACCTCCTTTGCTCTAGGTCAATCCAGAATCAAATTTGATGGCAAGTCCCTGTGTGCTGAAGAGCTGCGTTTTACACACACCATGAACAGTACAGACAAAATTAAATGATTCTCTTGTATGAGGGGTAGGGAAAGAGGGCCATGGAGCCCCCTCTAGTGACACGTAATCAGCGGATCAGGACATAAAATGTTTACGAATAGATTCTTATTCTTTATCCTTTGTAGTCATGTTTTCAGTCAACCCTTTAAATCCCTATGAATAAAAGCTACTCTGAAGCCTTGCCTTGTGCCAGTTTAACAGCATCTCTCTTGCAATCTTGGGACCTGGCAGGTGGATGGGGGATGAAAGAAGGAGGGAAGCGGAGAAAAATGGGTGAAGCAGTCACTGACATCAGGAAAACAACCAGCTAAATTGAGTGCTTTCTAATCTAATTCATTTAAGTCAGACTCGATAAAGCTTGGCACTGATCCCTGTTCACTGTGCTACCACAAGCTCCGCGGATTCTGATTAGTATATTGGGCACTTCCCAAAAAACTCTTTCTCATAATTGTTCAGACTGAGCTACATGGAGGTCATTAATGCTGGTTGCCTACTACTGCTTGTTCTTTGCCCCTTTGGGCACATGTTAGGATTGCCCTTCCTGGTCTCCTGTGGTTGGGTGGGGCCGTGAGACCAGTTTTGGCCCATGAATTATGAATTTCTTCCAGGCAGAACCTCTAATTGCAGGTGCAAGAACTTCCAGGACATTCTTTTCCTCTGACATGGCAACTGCCAACTTCAAGAAGGTGGCTGCCCTGTCATCCTGGGTCCTTGAATGACTGCTATGAGCAGAGACCTCTTGGCAACTTTGGACAGGCACTTAACATGTGAGTATCTGGCTACATGCCCTGTGGGCATGTATCATGCACGAAAAATAAACCTTTATCATTTTAAGCCACTGAGATTTGGGAGTTTTTGTTACTGAACATACACTAGCCTATCCTGATTAATTCAGCATCCAAGCTTTTGAACCAAGAAGAAGCAAGGACACTGGGAATCTTGAGATTGCAGGAAGCCTTTGCTGACATCACCTTTGAGGAATTATGGATCCCTAATAGTTTTGGTGTTTTGTGAGGATCTCTATTTCCGGAGAGCTGCAATATGAAGACCCTAAAACCCTGTTGAAGATTTTTTGAATTTAAGGACCCTCTCATGATCCTAGAGAATATGACCTTCAGTACCTGATCTATGCCACAACTCCCTATAGAGATACTCGATAGACATCAATGCACACTGAAAGGAAGTAACGAGCTGGGGCAAAGATATTGCTGCCCTTCCATCAGCGCTCCCCACCTGAACAGGGCATTGGGATTACAAGCATGCGTTCTGGAGCTGGATGCTTGGGTTCAAATTCCAGCTCCATCATTTACTAGCTGCATGGCCTATGGGCAAATTTCTTAATCTCAGTTGTTTTCAGCTCTGAAAAGGAAGTAGTAATATTGCCTATCTCATAGGGTTGTGGTAAGGCACTAGTGAATCAGTATAAGTAAAGAGCTTGGAACAGTGCCTGACACATAGTAAGCTCTATGTAAGTATCAGCTATTAATATTATCAATTCATTGTTAATATTATAATTACTCCATTTTTTCCAGCCATCAGTGAATATTTTTTTTTGTTAGACAGGTAAATCCGAGTGAGCTTATAAAGAATTTTCCTGGCTGCAAAAAATATTTTACGTGAAAATACAGATTTTAAATATATTTTAAAGGGGCTCTATGATTCACAAAGCCAAGACTTGCTATCAGATACTGGTTATAAGTGGCTATTATTCTTGGCTCTGGGCATCATCATTTTAAGAGGTCTCCTTGCTGCTTTGTAGTCGCACCCCCAGTTCTGTAGGACATATTGAGATGTTCAGACCTTTTGAGATGGAGACAATTTCTAACTTCCGATTGGACTCAGAACTCCATTTCATTCAATGCCTGTGGGTTTAAGAGTTGTAGGGAAGCTCAAGGGACAACCAAATGGTGCATTGACATTTTTCAGGTAACACTCAGTCCCACTTGACATTCCGAATATCTGTTGGCAAAGCATCTAATACGCTTTGGAGGAACTTCCAGAGCTCCGTGTGCTCTGGAACACCATGCACTTGAGAACATTGAGCTCCCCTTGCTAGCGCTCCAGCTGCTCTCCAAGGTGCTGGGGACCCATGACATGGACTCAAAATGTGGAGCGCTGGCAGCCCCATCCGCGCTGGGAAGCTTGGTAGAAAATCATCCCTGCATCCACTCAACTTCTCTGAGTTTGGTGTCTTGCCCAAATGCGAGTCTGCTCTGTGGGTTACAGCAAAAAAAGAAGAAAATAAGTTAACCCTTATTTCATCCCTGGAAATTTAGGACAGCTCTGTTTACTTATTTATTTTTTAAATGGATTGATTGAGGTAAAATTTATATCCAGTAATATTTACCCTTTTTAGGTATACACAGCTCTGTTGTTTTTAACCCAAAGACTCAGAAGCTTCTTCTCCAGGGGTCCTCATTGGAATGTCAGGGAATCCACTCTGGGCCACAAAGACGGTTCATGTCTCTGACTTCGGGACTTCCATTTTCCCCTTTAAGCCCCCAGATAAGTGATGAAAACCACTTTTGAACATTTACAGGTAAAAAGCATGTAAGCTCCACTTTTCTATTAGGCCCCAAGAGACTAAAATGGCACCTTTCAACTCAGGAGAGTAACTTATACATAGGCATGCCTTGGAGATATTGCGGGCTGGGTTCCAGACCACCCTAAAAGCGAATACTGCAATAAAATGTCACACAATTTTTTGGTTTTCCAGTGCATGGAAAAGTTATATTTACACTATACTGTAGTCAACTAAGTGTGTAATAGCATTATGTCTAAAAAGACCACGCACACACCTTAATTAAAAAATACTTCATTGCTAAAAAATGCTAACCATCATCTGAGCCTTCAGTGAGTCGTCATTTTTTTTGCTGGTGGAGGGTCTTGGAAAAAAGGCAATATCTGCAAAGCACAATAAAGTGAAGCACAATAAGATGAGGTATGCCTGTATGTATTAATAATGCCTTTTTATTTTCTGTATTCTGACGCTTTGACATCTGGGGCCTTGCTGACCCTGGAGGGACTGCCTCTCCCAGGGCTAGCCAATTCCTAGAGATAGTAAATGACTTTTCTTCAAGTGTGCCTCTTCTGTGCAAACTAACCAATCCAAACCACCTCCTCTATTGGGATCTCACACACCAAGCCACTGTCCCTCATCCTAATCATCCCAGGGCCAGGTACCAGACCACTGGGACAGCACCTGCACCCCCAAAACCGCTGAAATTATTTAAACTAGCCAATCTTAAGCCTGCTTAGCCTGCCTTGCCTTGCATTTCCTGTGGAAACCAAGTTAAAGGCTCTTGCCCACATTTTCTCCTCACTCCTTCCATCTGCTGAGCGACACTGGCACTTTCCCATGTGGCACTGCATGGTATGGCGTGCCCCCTCCTCTTGGGAACTGTAAGTAACTATCTTTTCAATGGCATCGTCTCCTGATCCATCAGCCTCACCATACCTAAATAATAATAAAATCTACATTTTAAAGCAATATACATCCACATGTTATGGACATTTTACAAAGTACATGTCCAACTGACTACTTGAAGGGCTCTTACCAGGAGGCATGTCGATGATTACCACGATGCTCTTCAATGATGGCTGCATGGCTGACATGCGGGCCAGTTCTGACTCTCAGTCACAGTCATTAGGAATATAAACAGCTTAGGAAATGGTTATGTGAAAGTTAACATAAAATTCCTTCATTACGATATTTACTGAGTATCTACTATGAACCAGGTAGTACCAGAGATTCAAGGAAGAATAAGTTGTGGTCCAGACCTCCAAGAGCTTCCAGCATAAAAAAATTAGTAACCATACATCGCTTTATATTCTACAGAGTATAGTGGACAGTCATCGTGCTCCTGGCATCCTACTTGTGATGTGATGAGTGGTGGGGCAGGAGAGCTTGGGGACTCCAGCAAGAGAAATGAAGCTAAAGGTATCAACAAATGTAAAAGATGAATGAAAGATCCTGCTGCTCCATGAATACCTTCCCTTGCTGCCTGAACCTCAGCCTCTGGCCTGCCCAGTTACCTCAATTTGTTAGTATTTCCCTCACACTTCCGGAAATTTTTCATTTCTAAAAAAAAAGAACGTGGTATGTCTTCTGGGTCATATACTGCAAGATTTGGCACATCTGCCTCCCACTCCTTGGCCAACCAAGAAATGAAGTCAAGCCAAAACAGACTGCTGGCCAAGAAGACTTTCATACCAAAAGAGGCATCACCCAGTGGGATGTCACATTGTAGGCAGCGTTGGCCAAGGAGAGCTTGCTGGTCATAACTGGTGTTCATCAAATATGCCCACCTCTCCACGTTAAGTCACAAGGAAGGATTGCCCCTGATGGCTCCCTGTGGTTGGATGGAGCCATGTGACCAGTTTTATACAATGAGTTGTAAACAGAAGAGATATGCGTTGGTCATTTCTAGACCAAGCTTGTATTGTTGAAGTGAGACCTTAGAGCTATGCCGTTCAATAGGGAAGCTACTGGCCACTTGTGGTTATTGAGTGCTTGAAATGTGGCTAGTTCAAACTGAGATGCTCTATAAGCGTAAAATACTCACACTGCATTACAAAAAGTTAATATCCAAAAAGAGTACATATACAAACACATTAATATTTTTGTATTGATTATATGTTGAAAATGCAATATTGGGTTAAATAAAATACATTATTAAAATTAATTTCACCTTAATGGCCTTCATTTTGCCTTGTTAATGTGGCTACTAAAAGTTTGCACTCACATATGTAGCTCATATTGTATTTCTATCAGACAGCACTGCCCAAGAGCTTCTTTTCTCCTCCACTACAGCAATTGGGAAGGTGCCAGGTGGGGTTACCTCTGTTGGCCTGGGTCCTGGTGTGGGAATGACACTGATTGGCAGAAAGCCCTCCAGCTCCCTCAAATGACATGGCATAAGCAAGAAATAAACCTTTTATTAGACAAGCAACTGAGAGTTGGGTTTGTTCATTACTGCAGGTGCCCCAGTCTATTCTAACTGCTACAAGAAGGATAAAGACAACAGGAGCCAGTCTGGGTGGAGGTGAGGCAAGACATATAGTAGGAAAAGGTCACAGGGGGATAGATTTTCCTTATGTCATGACTTTGCTTATGATCTTTTCTGCACACACACAAACCCCTCTATTTATTTCCTATGGAAGAGGAGCCAGGACATGAAATGCTCTTTTTACTCAATGACACGTTAGACCACTGGTGTCAGAGGAGGCTGTACAGGACTCATAAAGAACTTGGCTTGGGGCTGGCCTGGTGGTGCAGTGGTTAAGTTTGCAAACTCCACTTCAGTGGCCCAGGGTTCCCAGGTTTGGATCCCAGGTGCAGACCTATACACCGTTCATCATGCTGTGCTGTGGCATCCCACATACAAAATAGAGGAAATTGGCACAGATGTTGGCTCAGGGCCAATCTAACTCACCCCCCCCCCCCCCAAAAAAAAGAATTTGGCTTGCAGGGATAGTTGATGCTAGGGTTTTTAGCTTGACTGTATAGCTCCCGTGCGTGTTGATGTGTTTTCACCTCATGCTTGCCCTTGGAATCATTTTTAATGTTTTACTTCTAGGGCTGACAATCACCATAATGCCTCATTCAACCTGCATCTCGAGAATATTCAGGATTTACAGTGATAGTGCAGAAAAAATAATCCAGGTTTGAACAGCTTGAGAGAATTCTGTAACAGGACACAACACAAGGGTTGATTGAGCCATTCAGTCATCAACAAACACTGAGGAAGAGGGAGCATAAATCCCCGCTGTAAAGGAAGTGTGAGTGGCGTCTCTGAAGATGAGCTCACCAAGAATCAGAAATCCAGACTCCTCTACCGCTCACCAATCTGCACCCTCCCTCATTCTCTGCTTCCATCATGAGTGTTTTGTCTATAATGGAATATTTAATGAAGAGTGGTTTAAAATAGGGATTTATCTTTCTCACTTAACAAGAAGTTCGGGGGTAGTCATTCCAGGGCTAGTGTAGCAATTCAACAATGTCATTCAGGACCCAGGCTCCATTCACCTTTCCTTCTACCTTCCTAAGCAGGTTGGCCTGTTGCCTCATGATTGTAGGATGGCTGTTTTAGCTCCAGCATCATGTCCACCTTCAAGACAGGAAGAAGAGGGGAGGGGAAGAGCTACCTTCAGTCCTACCCCTGTGATACAAGAAGTGAGGCAGATGCCCAGGCCTCATACTTAGGAAACAGGAATACTTTAGAGAGAGAGGTATGAAGAAGATGTATCTTCTTCTCCTGAGTCCATGGGCCTTGACTAAGGGCTTCATCAGCTGGGAAGAAGGGGCGTATTTTTGAAATATTTCTGCTCGGAGGGCTCTCCCTTTTGCAATAAGCACAAAAAACACTATTTATGCTGGTGGTCTTGCGCCTAGAGGCCTTGGTTGAAGGACCTCTGCTCTACACCCTTCCTGGGATGCCCCTAGCCAGGTGCAATGGTCATTTTACAGGAAAAGTGACCAACAGCTTGGAAAATAGTGCCTTAGGAGTTAAAGTGTGTAGCCCACGATGGGTCATCCCATCCCAAACCCCTTACTAATCCTTGCCTCTTTCCCACACCATCACCACCACCAGCAGCACTGTCCAAAAAGACAGCAGGTTCTTTACCTGTCCTTACAGCAGCTGGTTGATAATTCATCCCCACCAAGATCTTAGCAGATAATGAGCAAGCATGATGCCCCTGGGAGCACCTGATATTAATAGGCTCCTATGGAAGTAGCAAAAGTTTTGCCTAGAGCTCGCGGGCCATGGGTAGTTGTGGGCCTGACACTGAGAGAAGAGGCGGCTCTCTAGAGGCAGCCTGTCTCGGCCCCTGCAATCCCTCAGCCAGTTCCAGTTCCGGAGGCCAGGTGGATTTTCCACCACTCCCAATTCTGAGAGAGAAGCTGTGCCTGTTGAGTAACGACAGCTCACACAAGTGGCATCTCTGGCTGGGTAAATTGCCTGCAGCAAAAAGAGCTGGTGTTAATTTAGTGCTCACTTCTCATCAGCTGAAATGTTTTTATTTTAGGAGCGAATTGGTGAGCTGTAATTATTATTGATCTCTGTGACAGCAATCAGAGAAAGCTTTCGTGTGCCCTCAAAAGAGCAGGGCCAGAAATAGATGCAGTGTCTTTCTTGGCCAATCAGAGCTTCTTCTTTTTCTAAATTGATTTTATAGCTGATTTGTCATTTAAAGGAAAAAAATGAAGTTCTACATAGTGAATTTGGATGTCCTAATCCCTCCCCCGTCAGTATTTATCGAGCCTTCACTGGGGCCCCAGCCATATAGTCTTAGAGAATGTCTTACCTGACTTTTAACAGATGGATGTTAATGGGATATTTATTTACAGAGTAAAATTAAATTGGAGCTGCATCTTAATGCACAATTTACATAATCGGCTTTGTTCTGAACTGATGAGCTGTTTTCAATAGCACTTGGGACCTTTCAGTCACAGCTGCCTCAAAGCTGCAGCCACTGAGAACGGAGATTAAACAATTTCCTAAAGCTAGAAGTCTTGATGAGGATCCATTATTCCATCCTGGAGACCTCATAATTTCTCTAGACACTGGCATGGGATCAAAGATCCATGTTAGCTTCTTGCCATAATTCGGGATCAAAAGAAAGATGTTCAATTTGCATTTGGAAACCATTACAGTCATGGATAATCTCCATGCTCACCCTCACTTCTAGAAAGTTTATGGCATTTCTATTTTTATAATGCCTCACACTCCAAACAACATGCATAATTACCAACGTGCCACACCATGTGCTTGGGGAGCCCAGAGGGAATCTTTATAACGATGCATTTCATTGTAATACCTGTGAACATAAAACTGGTCTCCAGGGACTGCAGATCACAGGCAACACAGGTTCAGAGCCTGGAGGGGTAAAGGGAGTGAATGCTCAAGGGGAGAACCAGGTTGGCAAAACTGAATCCTTAATAAATAACTGTTATCTCCTGACCCCGACACTAACCCAAAGTGCAGTGTATGGACCAAATACTTCCTGTCCTTCCAACCCATATGATCTTGACCACATCCCTGGTGAATAGCATTGCTCCTGAGAGAAGTCATAACAACAAACACTTCCTGAAAATTCAATCTCTTTAAGTTTGCTCTGTTTAATCTTCCCAGTAGTCATAAGAGAGAGCAACTATTATTGCCCCCATCACCTTTTACAGATGAGAAAACCAAGCCCTGGATAAGTTAAGTAACTAGCCCCAAATCCCCCAGTGAATTAAATGGAATAAGCAGAATTTGAACCCAGCCTGTCTGGCTCCAGAACACAAAGTGCTCACCCCCTGTGGTCTCCGTAGTCTCATGGAGCAAACTGCATGGACAGTTCTGTTAGCAGACCTGAGGTTCCCACTTACTAACAGAAATCAGAAGAGGCTTCAAAGGAGACTTCCATTCCCCGGGGCTATATTTGCTCACTTTGGTTCTTTCATTGGGCAAACACATAAAATCCTTAAAGGGAAGGTTGATTTAAATTATTTATTCATTCAACTATTCGTTACAATATGGCTTGTAAGCTACAGCTAAGATATAGATAGAAAGGTCAAATGCATAGTCCTTGGGGAGCAAGCAGTGTACATCACTGAGATCTCTACAAATTTGGGATTTTTGTGATATCAGCTGGTTGTCTAAATAAACACCAATTCTAACAGAAAGGTTCATAAACATGAAACATATTCCTAAAATCCACTGAGCTCAGAGACAACCAAGTGTAGTAGAGGAAGCATTCACCTGGGAGTTAGGGGTCTGTGGACTCGTCCACTCACTAGGTGTGTGACCCCTTAGCTCGTGGACCCCATGTTTCGTGATGGGTTAAAAGGCTATTGACAGACTGTTAATGAATACAAGTTCAACTCAATTCCATGGCAAACTGCATACTTGCTCTGGGCTGATCCAGGAACAAATGGGTGAGAGCAGAAAGATGATGAGTTTTCCTATGGAGTCCAGGAAGGTGAGCCAGCATAAATATGATGCAAAATCAGGAACGTCACACTCTACCTGTGACTCCCTAACTTCTCACTCAGTGTGCCCTTTCATGGATTCAGTCTGCTAGGGGCCCAAGGTCTTCAACTAAACACAATTCAGTCCTTTACCTTGTAGTACCCCATGTCCCAGACCATTCCTGCCTCATTGCTTTACTAAAATGGGCCTTGAATGCCCCCTTCCCTCAGGATCCTACTCTCTATCCTGTACTAATGGGCACTAAATTTTCAGGTGACTTTTCTCAGAGATATTTTACTTTTTAATAGGGGCCCTCTAGAGGTATAGCACTTAAATTTCAGTTGTGTTTCTAAATAGTGAAAATGTAAGGGCAAGACAGCAAGTTGGGAGAGAGATAACTACTGTAGTGGGTTGAATGGTGGACCCAAAAAAGATATGTCCGTGGCCTAACCCCTAGAAACGGTGAAGGTGACCTTATTTGGAAAAAGGGTCTTTGTAGATATAATTAAGTTAGGATCTCAAGATGAGAGCATCCTGGATTACCCAGATGAGCCCTAAATCCAATGACAAGTGTCCTTATAAGAAACAAAAGACACAGATACAAAGGAGAACACCATGTGAAGATGGAGGCAGAGCTTGGAGTGATGCAGCCACAAGCCAAGGAATGCCTGGAGCCACCAGAGGCTAGAAGGACAAGCAAGGATTCTCCCCTTGAGCCTTCGGAGATTAGCTGGGCTCTTGGAGAGCTGACTGTCTCCCAGGTTGCAGCCCAGTGTTCTTCATGGCAACCTTCCCCACCAATCCCACATACCTACGTTGGGAAGAAGGTGGGGAGGAAATGCCAACATTCTTGAGACCCCAGATTGGGAGGCTAGATCATGAAGAAAACTCAAATGAACAAAATCTACAGCACCAGGACACACTTAAGAGAGAATGTCACAATTTCCTAAAATATTAGAGAAAAGTTTAACATAACAAAGAGGAGTGATGGAATAAAGAAATAATGGAATTAAAATGAGAAAAGAAATACTTGGATGAATTTCCGACCGCAAGAATTAAAATTAGTCTGTAAAATGATTTCTATAGGTAGATGATGGAAGACTTGTCACTCAGAAAATTTAAACCTAAATCAGTCTGCAGGATACAAATAGGAAAAGTGAAATGCATTACCCAGGCCATTATTCAAACCACTCTTTGGAGTAAAACAGTTCTCTCATCTGAAAAATCTGCATTTGATCTTTGCACAGATTGAATTTGCCTGGCAATTGCTTGTCTACTTTTTTGCATAAACCCAGTTGTTTTAATGCATTCTACTTTCCGAGGGATACCTAGGCAAGGTTACGAAAACATCTTCTGCCATGAAGACATTTGAATTACCATAAACACCATTTCAGGAGACACCAAGCTCTGACTTCTGGAGACCAAAGCTCTCTTTCTAGGTACTCCAAGAGGTCGAATGCAGGTGGAATTTGAGGGCAGACCCCACGGCTCCTATGCAGCCCCGTCTCTAACCTGCATCTTCATCTCCCTCCATCCCCCTCACCCATACATTAGGGCAGACTGTTCTGAGGGCTGCAAAGTGGTTGCTCGAATGAGCCCGTTTCTATGGAGCTACCTAACCAACCTGCTTAGGCCACAGTGGGCTGTCTGTGGAAGAAGGAAGAAGGATGAGATGCTGTCTATCCTCCCAGGACTCAGTGCCAGTACCCTCGCAGACGAGACCTCGCAGGAAATGTGCTTTGGGTTTCTCGCTAATCAGTGTTCACCCAGGCTCTGCACAAGCTCCTTTACTGGAATGAGTGATCCCCTTTGGCAAGTAAGTGTTCTCTTCCATTCTGCTTGTTCAGATCGCATGTTCATGTGCTAGGAGACACACACAAAAAGGAAATGACATGTGGGGAATTTCTACTGTAAATTTTGTATCTCTATAGTATGTACAGAAGTAGTCAAGAGCATGCCACTTCATCTTTTTTGCTTATATCTCCAAGATAAATAAGTTGTTTCCATTTAAAATGTAAAACCTTTCAGTCTTCCCCCCACGGTCTTGCAGGCCTTCCGTGATCTAGTCTCTGCCTCTGGCTTGAACCTGTCTCCTCTCACCTTCTGCCTTGCCCCTCAGCTCAGCCATACTGGCCTCCACACTGGCTGGTCCTGCCTCAGGACCTTTGAATGTGCCATTTCCCTGCCTGGAAAAGTCCCTCCCCCTATTCCTCACAGGGCAGCTCCTTCTCTTCATTGATCTCAGCTCAGATATCTCAAAGAGGCCTTTTGACTTCCGGTTTCCAGTCCAGCTGTAAGGACCTTGGAAGTTGTCATTCCTATCCATCCTCATCAGGAAAAGTTTTTACAAACTGGAAGTCAACAACTCTTCTTAGATCCATCAGAGAACTGAGGTCACAGAGAAAACTGCTGCCCCCAAAATTATAGAGACAGAGAGGAGGATACAGAGACTCACAACTGACCGGAACAGAAACTTCCAAGGGAACCACTCCTGGGGTAGGAAAATCTGAACCATAATCAATGAATTGCTGGAGGCTCGGTGTGGGCAACTCTGAGAGGGACCCAGTGATGGAGAACCCTCACACTTGTGAGCTTTTCCTCTAGGAGCTGCTCTGGATTCTCAGGTGAAGATCAGAGGAAAATCTTCATCGCTTCTGGCAGAGGGAGGGGAAAGCAGCCATTTTGAAAGAGATCAGAGCTCCCTGTTCTTAACAAGCCCTGCCCTCAAGAGGAACTATTTCATCAGAGCCTAATCTGCTGGGGTTTTAGCAGAGCCCACCCCACCTTGAAGAAGGGAAATACCCAACTCCAGCCCACTCGCGCCATCCTGTCCCTCCTAAGAGGGGGAAATCTGAGAAGCATTTCTAAAGGTCACAACCCAGGGGCACAGGATCACCAAAAGGCTGACACTAAAGGACTACGCAATGCTTCTACCCCGACCCCTTCCCAACTCATCAGTAGGGATCCTGTATAATAACTGGGGAGTGTGACTAAAGAACTGCACATCTCAGGCCTTATGGAAGAAGTCTCAAAGAGACCTTTTCTGAGAATCCTGGCTAAAGTCACCATACGCACCTTCCAGTCCAGCAGCTCATTTGCTCTTTCTTTCTACATAGCATTTAGCACTAGCTAAGAACGTCTTGCTTATGTGATTGTTTATTGTTTGTCTTTCCTACTAGAATGTAAACTCCATGTCTGCCCCACTCTTCAAGGAACCCCCAGTACCTACAACAGAGCCTGGAGCATATTTAGGTGTTTAGAAAACATTTGGTAAACTACTGAATAATTGAATAAATGCAAGCTCATTGGTACATGCATCATTGGCACACCTTTCTCACTCACAACATATATTTTGGTCAGCTCCTCTTCTTTGTTTTGGACCTTCTTAAGATAATGCTTTTCACTTCTTGAGGAAAAAATATATACGCATACATAAAATACATATATACACATAATATAAAATAATAAGAATAGTGTATATTATAAAACAAGACATTTTAATTTATATATCATAATATATATGCACTATGTGTATTATAATAGGTGTATTATTTTCCATATACACTGTACTCTAGTTGGCTGTACTGTAGCTTTTTATGATGGATGATAACTTAATACATAGACATATGCATACACATATCAACAAAGTTGCTTCCATATTGAAAGATGTCAGCCACAGTCATCGGGCAGTCTCTATCAGGTACACAGTCATGGAGAAAGCAGAACTGTGGTAACCCAGGGTAAGATTTAGAGTTAGAATAAGATTTGGGGTCATTTCCCCCTCATACTCATAATAATATGTTTTTGTCATAGTGCCACATTCCACTTGCTCCATTTAGAACATTTTTTTTCACTAGATTGTAGTATAACAGTTCTTGGATACTGAAATTAGTTAAGGTTGGAGAATGCCTAGCTAGTTTGAACAGTAGCAAACCCCTGGAGTCCCTGAAATCAGACAAGTGAATTGGCTGTGATGATCACATATTCCCTTGCTAACACTGTAAGGATCTGTAGTACCCAGCAGATGGTGTAGGGACATGCTCGCTGATCACACCTTCCCATAGTGTGTAACACTTATCAAGTCAGAGCTAATTCCTCCCCATCCAGAGGGTACTTCATCAAAAATCACTGCTGTACCTTCTCTGTCCTCTTTCTTACTCAAATATCAAAACCATCACTGCCTCCCTGCATAACCATTCTTCCACCAAGGATTATCAGTGAGTAACAAGTCCATTGTGACCTAACCATAGTGTCCTATCAAGGATGCCTGTGGAGTACATTGCCATCTTGAAGACTTCTGAATATAGAGTCCCAGATGATTGCTTATGCAGATGTCGGGCCCCAAGAAATCAGATTTCTAAAGGGAGCACAGCCTCCAAATTCAACTGTGTGTGTGTGTGTTTGTGTGTGTGTGTGTGTGTGTTTTCAAGATCAAGATGTGAGATTTTTCCAAACTTTTGGTCTTTGCAATAGCAGTGTCACTCTCTAATCTTGACTCTGTAATGATCTCTTTAAACATATATAATCTTGGAAATGATTATTTTCTACCAACCAATAGTCTACAAATTCTAACAACTAAAATAACACTAAATTCTCAGGGCTGCAGAGGCGGTGATATAAACCACAGTGGGTCTCAGCGTCGGGTGATTTCCTTTATAGTACAGCAATTCTCACTTCTCTGTCTCCCTGCTTGGGATGACATGTTTCCTCTCATCTGCTGCTGTTAAAAACAATAAGACTGCTGAGAGTTAGAGAAGAGTGTTCAACTACATGTTTTTGATGATACTGACTTCAGCATTCTGATATTTTGGACTGAGTGTCTCATAATCCAGTGCTGGTGGGCAATTTAAATCAGACCCCACTAGCAAAGGGCATGAAAGCCTTGGGTTTTTAGCTAAACTGCCAGCAGATGAATTTCTTGAGTTTGTTATCTTTTGAGTGCCGGCTGTGTGGCAGGCACTGTGCTGGGCAGTAGGAATTTCTAGATGACTAACTTTGTCTTCAAGGAACTTTCAGGCTGGGAGGACAGATACAAAAACAAACAACCCCTTGGTAATATGGTGAGTGACCCAGTAAAAGAGGACACCTGGTCGAGGATGGGGGACGCAAAAGAGTAACCCTTGGCCTGACCTTGAAGGTTAGGAAAGCTTACTGAAGCAGATGATTCTTGAATTGAGTCTTGGAGGATGAGTAAGAATTGCAAGATACAAAAGGGTTCAAAGAATGTTCCAGATACAGAGAACTGCATGGGCAAAGAATGATACCAAGAAGGCTGAAGACAGTTCCACAGTACAGGGAGGAGCAGGAGGTAGAACTGGTGAGAGGAGAATGGTCTGAGCAGCTTGGATTTTATTCCATAAGCCTTTTCACCTCATGGCATGTGTAGTAAATGATACCTGAGTGGAATATAGAGGCAAAGAAATGAGGCTGCTCACAACTGGGCCACCCTTTGAGCTAAAGGGATAAATATTTCTGTACATTTGTAATCCGACCCAGCATACTAGAGGGGAACATCTGCTGAAAGAAATGAGGAGCCATTGAAAGCTTTGAAGGAGGGTTCTGACATAGTCTGAGCTGTGTTTTACATGGTTCATCCCAGCTGCTGTGTGGAAAATGGGTTTATTTAGAATTTGATCACAACAGATGAGGCAAGAGCTGATGAGGACCTGAACCGGGTCAGTGGTTGTACAAATAAAGAGAGAGAGATGAGTTCAAGAAACACTGAGGAGGTAAAATTGGCCAAATTTGGTGATTTATTGCACGGAGGAAAGAAGAGAGATAACGGAGTCTGACACAGCTCTCTGGTTTCTAGCCTGGGTATGAATGACTGCATAAATACATAAGTCTCTTTTGTCCAAAAGATTAAGATCTTTCCCCATTAATCACACTACACACACAGAACTAGAGGGTTGGTTTGTTTTTTGAGACTTCATCCTACAGACAAACACTAAGGGCTTCGGCATCCTCTCCCCTTTTCCCAGTCCTCTCTGACTGCCAGAGCAAACACCCTTCAAGAGATACAATAAAAAAAAATTTTTTAAGAAATCTGGTTTTCTGTGTGACAGGCTGGTATAAAATTCTCCTTAGCTTGGGGCCACCTTGCCATCTGTCCGATCTTAGAGCATCGCAAGCAACTCAATGTAAGCAGCTCCCTTGCTTCTACTCTTTCCAAGACTTTCAGTCTCGAGAGAACAGTGTGGGTCTCAATTCTTTCAAATGGCCTTGAGATGAGTGAAGCGAGCCACTGGAACAATATTTCTTCATCACATCACAGCTCCAGAGAGCACCTTTCTGAAGAGTTCTAACTCAGTGAGCTTTAGATACACCCAACAGTACCATCAACGCTTCCTAGGAGTGCAGAAGAGTTCAGAAAACCACACTGGTACCTTTGCTGAGTGCATCAGGCCTGTTTCATGTCCCTGGCAGGCCAGACCTCGAAAAACACGAGCCAGTTCTGGATGCCCCAAGAACTGCACAGAATTCTCCTTCTCTGAAACAAACAAGTCTCTTACATAAAAGCAAATAAGGGATCTTGTTTGGAGCAGACAGACAATGGGAGAAATTTGATTATAGACTAGGTATTGGATGATATTCAGGAATTATGGTTAATTTGGATAGGTGCGACAATAATATGGCAATTATATAAAAAATGAAAGAAAGTCTATCAGTGATACATCCTGAAGTATTTATGTGACATCTAGGATTTGTTTTAAAGGCCACCAAAAAAAAGAAAGCATGGGGACAAGTGAAGACTGGCCACGGACTCATCTACGGAAGTTGCATAATGGAGGTGTGGGGTCTATTATATTTTCTCTCTACCTAAGTGTCTGTGATGAAATTCCATTATAAAGCTTTGTTCTATTTTTACTTCATACATCGCCCACCTGTTAGATAGGCATTCTCAGCATCACATTAAGCCAAACTGCATTCCTTTTAGCAGTGAATCGGGGCTGTGTAAGAAAGGCAGATTCTCTTCCAAATCACTGGCCCTGGGGCAGTCACATAATAACCATAGCTACCATTATTTAGTGTTGATTACATTCCAGATGCTGTTAGTCATTTTGCATACATTAATTTATTCAATCTTCACAATAAATCTGTGTTTAAGAGCATAAAGAGGAGCTCAGATGCTGACTTTAGACAGCTCTCCTAGGACCACAAAAAAAATTGTTCTAACTAAACAAACTGAAAAATTCTCGAAAGTCTTCGAGGCAGTTTTCAATGAATTGCTCTAATTTCTATCTATATACCTAAAGATATGCAGAAAAAAAATCATGATTGTTATGATAATAATAGGTAAAGTTTATTGAGTGATTACAATGTACTAGTCTCTGTTCTAAGCACTGTCCATGTACTATCTCACCCGATTCTCACAAAGACCTATAAAGTAGTATGGTGGATGCAGCGCATTGATGGTCCTAACCAATGGATTTCTTGTACCCACATCCTTTGCAGCTCCTGCTATCAGGAGGTGGAATGCATTCCACATCTCTTGAATCTGGTCTGGCATTGTGACTTACTTTTGGCTACAGAATGTGGTCAGTAGAAGTGAGGATGGACCAGTTCCAAGCCTAGATTTCAAGAGGACTTGCACACTGCTGCTCTCTCTCTTGCATCCTTGCCTCTGCCATGAGGGTAAGCTTAGGGTAATTTGCTGGAGGACAAGACGACATGGAGGAGAGCCAACGGCCCTAACTGACAGTCAGCCAACCATGGGAAGCAGAGCCACCTAGCAACCTGCCACCTGACCACAGGTGCACGAGTGGGTCCAGCTGCAACCAGAACAGCCCAGCTGATCCCAATCTAACTAAACAAATGGTTCAGAAGCCACTAAGTTTTGGAATAGGTTTATAATGCAACAATAGTCAAGTGATATAAGCAGACACCATTGTTTTCTCTAGAAGAGAAAACTATGACACAAAAAGGTAAAGTGGCTTGCCCAAAGTTACACGTAAGTGGTGGAACTGATATAGACCCAGAAGTGTGACTCTGAAGTCCATGCTGCCGGTGCGTGGCTGTTCAGAGTAGATGATCTTCACTAAACACAAGGAGCAATGTGGGAGGTTATTGGTTTTGACACCCAACAGCCCAGTCATGACCAGGGAAGATTCGTTACAGCCACCTGGCAACACAGGTGTTCCCATCTTCCTCACCACTCCAAGTACATCTTTCCTGGAGCTCTGCCTGTCCTTCCCAGGAGAAGGAATCTCTCCTCTCTGGATATAACCTCCAAGAGATAAGGAGGACAGCTGGTTAAATTATGTTGAATTCTGAAGGAGCCCAGTGGGGACCCTGAGAAGCAGTGATATGTTCACTGAATTCAGAATATTCAGAAGAATTTAAGTAGTGTCCACACTTAAGCCAAAGACTCATAGTAAAGTTTTATTTTATCCTAAAGATCATGGAAAGCTAGCGATGAATTTGAAATAAGGAAATAATATCATAACATTCACACATTTAAGAAAATCAGTCTGGTTGCAATATGGAGAATGGGCTAGAGTAACCTTGGAGATGCGGAAATCCAGTCAGAGCCGGAGCAGTCACCCAGAAGGTGACCATGGCCAGAAGTGGGATTACACCCATGGAAATAGAAGCAGAAGGATTCAAGGGCTATTGAGGAGACAAAGTCAACAGGACCTGGTGATTGACTGCATGAGTGAAGGAGAGAGAAAAGGTGAGGATAATCCAACCATAGGTCCAGAAAAAGTAGCTGACAACCAAGAAGTTCTATTCCATCTCACACAGCATTCCTGAGTGACAACTGACCAGTCTCTGAAAAGGATGAGGACTTAGTGTTCCCACGGCTTGAGGATTTCTGGTGGAGAGCTCTGACATACCCCATCCGCAAAGAATCAAGGCAGTCCTAGAGAAAGAAAATGTCATAAATTAAACACCACTTGTCTTGACAGCTTTAAAAATAATCCGTCACCTGCTCCTAACTTTGTTCTTGGTTACAAAGGCCATTGTTTGAGTGAACAAAGAGAGTAAGAAATTTGGAAAGAACTGTTTACCCAGAAGAACTGATAAGAGCCCAGGCTGGAGAACACTTGCATGTGAACGAGAAAGGGGGCGGGCAGCCCCAAACACAGATGTTCCATCTGCTGCAAACAACTCAGGGGCTCAAAAATATGAATGGGAAGGACGCGGATTCCAGCAGCTGCTCTTGGTATATGCATAATATTCTGAAGATGGCCTGGCTTCTCAGTAGAAACCATTTCCCATCTGATAAATCAAAAATTTAACTCCTGGCACAATAAAATGATGGTTATCAAGGATTTAGGGGTCATCAACTTCCTACATCAAACTCCTCGCCCCAGTGTACCCTCCTCCCAGCTGTTTCCTACACTGCCAAAAGTGACACTGGACTCCAACAGGCATTCACTACACGCAGGTTGAGGTCACTCCACTTTATGAAAAGCCCTTAGAAAAGGGAAGAGTTCAAGAATAGAATCTGAGCATACAAAAGCCTACAAGATTTTCTCCAGAATTGTTTTCTGGTTCCTACTGTTGGCACACTCTGCTTAACCCAGGATGACTGTCCTTGCATAGATGATTTTCCTATTGGAATCCCCTCCCTGAACTAATTCTGGGGAGTTTTCGTTTCCGTTAACTAGCTAGTTGTTTAGGTTGTGAGTGTTTTTCTCTATTTGACCTGACCCTCAACTTATGAGCACTAGATAGGATTCAGCCAACTCAGTAGTAGGGTTGTAGCTGACTCTAGCAACCAGGAGTGTCAGCCAGCCGGGCCAAGGACCAAACGGGAGGGGCTAGGAAAGGTAGAATGCTTAGCTCTCTAAAGGCAAATCTTAGAGACTTGGAGCCAAGACATGCCTTGCAAAGAGAAGATAGGCTCCTTGGCCATGAGAGAAGGACTGAAAGTTGGACCAGGAGGCAGACACAAAAAGAGCTGAAAACGGCCCAGAGATGCTTAAAGGAAGCTCTCCTTGATGAATGAAATTTCATTCTATTCTACAGGAGCTTAGCGGCCACTAGAATGTTAGCTAGTCTATGACAGACTGCACCATACAACGAAACATTGTTTTGAAGTAAATCACCCCCACTCCATAAAAATGACATTTTTATGGTCCTTCTTGCTAATTTTTCACCCGTTTAGATTATGCCTGACAGAGAGAGTTGACATTGTTAAACAGTGTTAAGTCCTAGCTCTCTCAGCTTGCACGGCCTCCAACTGCCGCTACGTAGCTTAATCCAAGTTAAATATTTGTAACACAAACATGGGGAGAGTGTGCCTTTTGTCTTCCAGTTGTCTAGAAACACAGAAATCAATTTGATTTTATCAAAAAACAAAAATGAAAAGCCCCTCCACCCTGGAGTTATTACACTGACTTAAACAATGTTTGGTATTTCATGATGGCCTGCATGATGTATTTACCAAATTCAGGGGGAAAAAACTGCAAAGGGCTAGAGGCCCATTGGCAAAAACTACCTATTTGTCAGGTTTTGGTGGCAACAGGGGAATAAATTACTCAGCCTCTGCCTGCCCATCAGTCACCTTCTGCCCTCGTGTGCAGATTAAATGTGTAGTCACTGAATAAAGAGAGGGAATTCTCCTATCATTGTTCTCCCTCATTTGGAATTTCTGATGCTATTTTGTATAAGACTTGACAAGCTCCTAAATCTGGAAAATAGGCACCAAAACCTCTTTTGGAGATCAAGTTCACTTGGCAGTGCGATCTAACAGAAGGAGTTTGCGATCTGCAGTCATTAGGTCTGCGATGAAGACCCCGATTGGCTCTTCCTAGCTAGCTAACCTCTGGCAAGTCCATTGGTGCTCCAGCTCCCCGAGCTGTAGAAGAAACTATAATGCCCACCTCACAAATACTGAGGATTATGGGGTCACGGCAAGTGACAAGTGATGGACAAAGAGCTCTGCAGCTGTCAGCTATGGCCTTGCCTCCCCTTCTGGAGCTTGCTCAAGGCTCAGAAATCTAGCCAACATGAACAACGGATTAGGAGTGAGGATATTTCAGTCTCAAACTCACATCTGTCATAGCAATCAGTTTTCCCATCAGCGACATGGGTAAACTTCTTCTTTCCCTCACATATGCCTACTCATTTATCCCCATCACTAGTGCATGGAGCGTTATCCTGAGAATCAATAGGCAGCTTAACTCACCCAGCTACAGTGATTCCTCAACTCTGCTGCATATTGTAATCACCTGTGAAGCTTTTCAACCTCCCAATGTCCAGTGGTACCCAATATCAATTAAATTAGAACTTTGGGGGTAGTATCCAGGAGTCAGTATTTTTCAAAGACCCTGAGGTGATTCCACCATACAACAAAGTTTGAGAACCTCTACCAGACTCCCTTCTACAGTCACCTGAGGGTAGCTTTCAAATTCCTGGTTCTAACTTATGTCCAGGCACCGGCCTCGTGCCCAAGTGGTTAAGTTTTAACTCTCCGCTTTGGCTGCTCGGGGTTCGCCAGTTCAGATCCTGGGCCTGGACCTATGCACCGCTCATCAAGCTATGCTGTGGCAGCATCCCACATAGAAGAACTAGAATGACCTACAACTAGGATATACAACTATGTACTGGGGCTTTGCAGAGAAAAAAGAAAAAAAGAGGAAGATTGGCAACAGATGTTAGCTCAAGGCCAATCTTCCTCACAAAAAAAATAAAGTATGTCCAACTTGAAATGGAAATCAAAGCCTAGGACACCAAATCTTGAGCCTCTACACCTCCCTCCAGTGAACCTGGCAGCCACCGCCCCACCTCTTACCTTCAACTGGGAAGAACGAACCATGAGTAAGCAGAGGGCACGTGGGAATAGGGAGGCGAGCCTAGGGTCAGGGAGAGCACTGAACACCCCTTCTCAAACTGGGTGATCAGCAGGGTGACAGAAAAAGAAATTTCAAGATGAAATAAAATTGGGCAATTCTAGGTTCACCAAAGTTAAGCAGCTTTCCTCACTGTAGGGCTTCTCAGACTCTTTAAGTTGGAATATGATTATGAATCTGCCAGAGACGATTGTAGCAGCATTTCCGCCACAGAAACCTTCATTTTCTCAGAGCATTTCAAGGATTAGTACTTCAAGGAATATGCTTTAAGAAACCTAGGGCAGTGTTGGGGGATGGGAGTGGGGGCACGAGGTGGAGTTTTTTGTCCCCTGGGGAGACTTTTGGCGATGTCTGGAGACATACTTGGTTGTCACAGCTGGGGGTTGGGTGGCTGTTACTGGCATCTAGTGGGCAAAGGCCAGACATCCCACAACACACAGGACAGCCCCCACAACAAAGAGCTATCCAGCCCCAAATATCAACAGCAGCGCAGTGGAAAAGCCCTGGCCTAGAGGGACCTCTTCTCCCACAAGCTATCCCCATGCCACAGCCTCAGAAACTGAAGATGAGGAGAGAGCAAGAAGGATAGGAGAAAGAGGAGAGAAGGAGGAGAAAAAGGAAGAAAAAAGGGAGGAAATGAGAGAGAAAAACAGACAATAATGAAGGAAAGGACTGGGGGAAAAGAGAGAGAAGAAAAAGAAGCCAGATTCATAATTGCCCAAACTTGAGATATCTTTCCGTAGGTGAACTGATAAACTGGTACATCCAGACAATGGAATATTATTTGGCGCTAAAAAGAAATGAGCTATCAAGCCATGAAAAGACATAGAGGACCCTTAAATGCAAATTGCTAAATGAAAAAAGCCAATCTGAAAAGGCTATAGACTGTATGACTCCAACTCTGATATGTGGAAAAGGCAAAACTATGGAGACAGTAAAAAGATCAGAGACTGCTGGGGGTTAGGAGCGAGGGAAGAATAGGTGAAGCATAGAGAACTTTCAGGGCAGTGAAAATACTCTGATGCTATAACGGCGGATGCATGTCATTATACGTTTGTCCAAACCCGCAGAATGTACACCGCCAAGAGTGAACCCTAATGTAACCTATGGCCTTTGGGTGATTATAATGTGTCAGCGTAGCTTCATCAGTTGTAGCAAATTTACCACTCTGGTGGGGATGTTGATCACGCGGGAGGCTACACGTGTGTTCGGGGGCAGGGGGTATATGAGAAATCTCTGTCCCTTCTGCTCAATTTTGCTGTGAATCTAAAACTGCTCTAAAAAATAGTAAGGAAAGAAAAAGAAGACGGAGAGCAGCACGTTGGTGTTAACTGGCCCCAGCCTCCTCACGCCTTTATTACTACTCTGAGTTTAGGAAGGCTCGTAACTCTGCTCTTCAACAGGCACGAACTGGTGGGGGAAGGCGAGAAGACAGAAGAGAGGCAGGAGGTTTTCTTCGCCGGAGTCTTCTGTGCCGGAAGCTCGGTGCCTCCGCGGCGCCTGGGCGGCCTCAGATCCTGCTGGGCTTCTTGGGGTCCTTGCTCTTAGCCGGCATGAAGGCATAGAGCTCCTCAATGAGCATCTCCATGCGGGCGGTGACCTCGGTCACCGTGTCGATGACCAGCTTCTGCTGCAGCTTCAGCTTGTTGTTCTCCCACAGGGCCTTGTTCTCTTCCTGGAAGAGCCGGTGCTCCTCGCGCAGCACGTGCAGCGCCCTGTTCTCCTCCTGCAGGAGCCGGTTCTCCTCGCGCAGTACCTGCAGGTTCTGGTTCTCCTCCCGCAGCGCCTGCAGCGCCTGGTTCATCTCCCTCAGCAGCTCCAAGCACTGGCTCCCGTCCGGCAGGCCGGGGCCCGCCTTGCCCTCCTCCTCCCCGCAGGACCCCGACAGGTTGCTGACCATCTCGCGCAGGGCGCGGAGCGTCTTGGAGTCTTCCTGCGGGGTGGCGGACCCCTTGGGCTCCTCGAAGGGGGAGGCGAGGCCCGGGCCCTGCTCCGGCAGCAGCCCGGGGCCGTGCGGCTCCTCGTGGGGCGAGGGCGCCCGCTTGTTCTCCTCCATGGGCGCCGCCTTCTCCTCGGCCTGGCCCCAGAAGGCCTTCCTCTGCTCCAGCAGCTGCTGCAGGGCGCGGTTCTCCTCGCGGAGCAGCTGGAGGGTGCTGGTCTCCTTGCCGCGGTGTGCTTGCAGGGCCGGGTCCTTCTTCACCACCTCCAGGGCCACGCTGTCCTTGTGCAGCAGCAGCGAGGAGGCCCTGCTCTCCTCCCGGCCCAGCGTGGCCTTGTGCTCCTCCCAGAATATCTGCAGGATCTTGTTCTCCTTGCGGAGGGTCTTGTTCTCCTCGCGCAGGCCCTTGTTCTCCTCCCGCAGGGCCTTGTTCTCCTCCTGCAGCAGGTACTCCTTGGCCAGCCTCTTGTGGTGCAGCTTGTGGTGGAACGAGGAGGAGGGAGAGAAGTGCGGCGACTGCAGGCGGCAGTTCTCGTTCACCCACCGCCCGTCCTGGAAGACGAACATCTCATCGCTGAGCTGCACGCGGGGAGGGTTGTAATCCAGCTCGAGGTCCGCCTGGGAGGTGGGGCGCTCCATAGGGTCCAAGGGCACGGAGGAGAAGCGATTCAGCGGGTAGGAGTGCTGGCTGACCACCCGGCGGCTCAGCCTGGGCAGGGCGGCCTGCCTGGCGCAGCGCGGGGTGGAGTACAAGTTGTGGAGCCTCAGGAAAGGCTCGGCTGTGCCCCTCTGCGGGAGAGAACAGGGAAGCCCAGAGTTAGTAAAGGAGCGGACACCCCGAAGGCTGGCTGACCCGATACGAGGCCGGGATACCCCACAATAAACCCAGTCTGAAAGTCTGGCCTGGCCACCGTGGGCACTTTGGCACTTGGCCTCTTGGGGTCCTCACAAGGAAATACAGTTGATCCTCAACATTCGCGGCAGTTCTGTCCTGTAAAGTCCCCGCAAACACTGAATTAGCGAATACTGTACCATTTCTCCTAGGAGAAATACAGGGTTAAATTCCTGCAAGCATCTGATCACATTTTCATCAACGAATCAGTACACAATCTTGTTTTGTGTGTGTTTCTGTTGAAAGATACCTTATTTACTACATATTGTTGATTTGTTTACATTGAACTTTTGGCCCACAGCACTATAATTCATGCCTGAACAAAGCTTAGCTAACATATTTTCTCCAGAAGGCACGTCACTGCCTTCTTGTGGTTAGGAAACTAGAGAGCACTTCAGCACTGTGCTTGGGGGCCATTTTAATCAGCGAAATCACCAACAAAAGCAGAAAGATCTGAAAAACATGGCACCAAACTGTGAAAAAGACACTATTTTACAGTACGAGAGCTGAAACGAGAAGCGTCCTTAGCTGGGAATGTGTGTGTCAGGTGACTCAAATTTTTCGTCCCTCTGTGCATGTCCATGAATGACCACCAAAGTGCCACGAGTATTGATTTGGGGGTTACAGACAAATTTTAGTAAGCAAACACACAAATGTGCAATCTGCGAATGATGAGAACCAGCTATACATCGTGGGGGTTAAAGGCATTGATTTTGGAGTCAAGTAAATTTTTGAGTCGGAGCCCCACTATTTTATCAGTTATAACAGGGGCAAGTAATCTGAGTTTCAGTTTCCACATTTCCAAATGCGGATAATTGCCTCTACTGCTTTCCTCATAGAGATATTTTTAGCGTTAAAAGAGGTAATGTGCTAAGCACTAAGCGTGGGCTCTGGCACACTTCTGTCACCCTAGAGGAGGAACAAACACTGTTCTCAAGCTACCCCAGCTGCAGATATGTACCCACAATTGGTGTGAGCAGAGGGGGAACATAATCACCCCAACAGCCACCCAAATTACTAAGTCCAGAATGGAGGTGCTGTTGGTCAGCCCAGCCGTCTCCTTCCCCCTATTCAGGGTCATCCTCCACTCTTAGCCACGCCTGAGTCTGTCCGGCCAGCAGCCCCCTTAACATCCATCGACACAGGGCTAGGCTCAAAGCAGAGTCCAGGCGATAATTTTGGAATGGAAGGGCACCATCACAGACATATCACGAGAGTTCAACATGTGGTAACAAACATTGCAAAGGACATTAAGGAATTCATAAAGAGGAATTCATAATGGTGGCCATGCTCCTCAAGACCACCATATAAAAAGGGAATCAGAGCCACAGAGCTTAAACCCAACAAGCCAGCAGCTCTTACACTTCCCAGTACAGAAGAATCACCTGAGTGAGTTTTCTTTTTGTTTTTTTTTTTGAGGAAGATTAGCCCTGAGCTAACATCTGCTGCCAATCCTCCTCTTTTTGCTGAGGAAGGCTGGCCCTGAGCCAACATCCGTGCCCATCTTCCTCCACTTTATATGTGGGACGCCTACCAAAGCATGGCCTGCCAAGTGATGCCATGTTTGCACCCAGGATCCGAACTGACGAACACTGGGCTGCCAAAGCAGAACGTGAGCACTTAACCACTGCACCACCAGGCCGACGCCCCCCCCCCCGCACCCCCCCCAACCCAGTGAGCTGTAAATGCAGATTTCAGAGGCTTCTACTTGCGAGACTGATTCACTCAGTCTGGGGTATGGTCCAGGAATCTGCATTTCTAACCGGCTCCCTCGGGCGGTCAGGACTGCTCTAAGCTAGGTGGAAAGTATAGTTTGCCCAGGTGAGGGTTACACCACGATTAAAAGCCAAGAAGTCAAGACTGGGGGTCACAAGCATTCTTGTCCTGGTTCTATTGCTGATGGGCAGTGTGAAACTGGAGAGCTCTCTCACCCGCTCTGAGACCCAGATTTTTCCCAAGTAAAAAAAAGGGAGTCAGGGGGCTGGCCCCATGGCAGAGTGGTTAAAGTTCCATGCACTCTGCTTTGGCAGCCCAAGTTTGCAGGTTCATATCAGGGGTGTGGACCTACTCCACTCATCAGCCATGCTGTGGAGGCATCCCACGTACAAAATAGAGGAAGATTGGCACAGATGTTAGCTCAGGGCTAATCTTCCTCACCAAAAAAAAAGACGGACTCAGACTCCACGATCTTAAGGGCTCCTTCCAACATCAAAAGTCAGTGAAATGTACCTGTAAAAAGAAAATAACCCGTGCCCTGCTTAGTTCACAACACTATTGTGAGGATTGAATGAGATAATGAATGCAAAAGTGTTTTTAAAACTGCCAATTGCCATAGAAATGCAAGGTATTGTTATCAAGAAAAGTAGGTTCACTAATGGAGGAATTCGGAGATGTATTCAGAAAGTGGTGAACAGGTGGACTACATCCTGAAGAAGAGGCAACAATTGCAGCAATGAATTTAAATAAAAATACGATCATGATAGCTACTTCTAAATGCAGCAAGAGCATTTCATCCAAGTACATTGCAATGCTCTCCAAATATCGATTCCTCATTTTTAAGGTTACTTTCACAATTTTACAGATAGAGAAGACAGAAAACAAGTCAGGTTGTCTGCATTATATATATGCGTGTATAGAGAGAAGTAATTTGCACGGTGTATAAAGTGGGTTAGAATCTTTAAGACCTAAAGAGTTAGATAAATAGAAGGCACAGTGCTATGCCATTAACTTTGCAATAAGCGCATGTCATTAACTTTGTAAAGTTGTGCTTAATCTTCTGGATAGCCAGGGTGTGAGGGCATTCTGCAATCAGAACCTTATTTACTTTAAATAAATCCAGCCTCCATGGTTTTCATATTTCTCAATTGGGAAAGCACATGGCTCTTGTGGCTGAACCTGTGATCAGAATGAACCTCACTGTGGATAGCCTAGATGGTTTCCTTGTAAATTGAAGGTCCCTTGATTCCGATTTCTGGGAAGATTAGTCAAGATCACTAAAGAGTGAATCTTGAGAGATCCTCTCCATCCTCCCACTAGAACCTACTTAGGGCTCCATCTCAACAGGATCTCACTCTAGACGGTATTGCTATGGAAAATGTGGTTTTAGTCGATGGTGTGTATCCCCATCTTGAGACGGAAAGGGAAGTAGGGAACAAATATTGAGCCCCAGCTTTGTGAGAGGCCCTGAGTGAGCTACCTACCAAATTCATTGAATCCTCACAACACTGACATAATAAGATGTTATTATTCCCATTTTACAGATGGAGAAACCGAAAGTCAGAGAAGTTAAATAACCAGCACAAGTTCATTCACTAAGTTGCAAATCCGGTTCTGGCTCCCTGAACCTTATACGTGTGAAGCACATATGTGGGAAATCGCCATGGATTTATCAAAGGACTTTCAGTGCTTTGGGGTCAAGATAGTTTTTCGTTAACTTTTTATTATGGAAAAATTTCAAAATATACAAAAAGAGGGAGAATAGTCTGATAAATTTGCACGTACCCATCACCCAGCTTCGGCAGTTATCAAATCAAGGCCGCACTTGTTTCATTTATACCACCACCCAATTCCACAGCTACTTCCTTGTCAGTGGGTTATTTTAAAGCTAAATTTAGACACTGTGTCACTTTATCCATAAATACATCAATGTGTACCTTTTTAACAAAACCGCAATACCGTTATCATCCCTTTAAAATTTAACAATGATCCCTTAACATCAGCAAATACTGAGTCAGTGTTCAAATTTCCCCACTTGTCTCATTTCTTTTTTATGATTGTTTGGTTTCTCATTCCAACTGAATGTCCAAATAGGAATCACTAATGCTTTATCCCTGTTCAGAGTATCCGTGATGGCCTTTAATTCATCCTAGTCAGCTGCCTTTATTCTATATCCACATTCCGAACTGAGTACCCAAGGAGTTTTCGACTATCTCCCCAACAGAAATGCACTAAATAAAACCTTAACATGTGAGTGGCAGATCCCTAACTATGGACAATCTGGGTATTTGGACCCTTGCCCTTATGCATGCCATAAGGTGACCTTGCTCACATCCTCTCCCCCACTGACCTTGGTTTCCACTTCTGTATAATGATGGGTTAGTGATGTTATTTCTAACCACCCTCTTGGTCTAACTTACTCTGGTCCAATGGATATGTGTTTGTAAATGGGTACCACTATGGCCCCAGCATCCGTCTTTTACCCACCTACTTGGCATCTTGTCCCCTCCCTTAAATGGCCAACACTTCCCAAGAAGACCCTGTGCCTTCTCTGTTCCATTCCCACAGCGCCTAATCCAGAAAATGCTGATGGATTAATGGGTCCCCTTTACCTCCTTACCCAGGAAACCAAATCCTCCTCTTATAAATTAGTCCTACCATCTTTCCTCTTATCCCCAGACAGGGCAGAGAAGGTGGCCAAGTCCAGCATTACTTCACAGCCTAATTTCTTAGACAGAACACTTAAACATTTTTAAAATTTTAATAGTCATATATTTATTTTAATTGTTTTAGAAAAAAGATACCTATTTTATTAAACCCACGATACTATAGATAGCATTAAGGTGAGGCTAAAATAAAGCAGCAACTTTTCTATTTCTGAAAGTGAGAAGATTTAAGGAGAAATGCTAAATATACCGGCATTTCAAATATGACAAGCATCATGATTGAACTTCGGGAAGACATTGAGCCAAGACAAACTCTTTCTTTCCCATATTTCCCCCAATTCAAATCAGGCTTAACTAGACTTAGTCCTCAAAAGAAAGTTCTTTCTTGGCCTTGTGAAAACTCCTTGCCCTAACCTATTCTCACTCTGAATGTTCTTGCCAATACCAATAATCTCTCCACATTTATGTCAATGAATCCACTGACATTAATTTGGCATCTCAGATCCTGCCCTCAGGGAACTTCCAATCAATTTGAAAAATCAGTGAATAGCATCAATTATTTCTTGGCGCAAATAAGGGAGGTAAAGAGCAGCAAGCATTAAAGCAGGCAGTAAGATCTGGGGAACAGGAGACTAGACATCATAAAATCCGAAGAGAGTCTGACTCTGTGCTGCATTAGTGCATGACCCTTACAAAATCACTTAATTTCTGCGCCTCAGTTTCCATATCTAGAAAATGTGGATGCCAACATGATTCAGAGCCATCCCATATGTTTGTGCAGGCTGTACAATGCCCAGCTCTACAGCGTGCCATTCACAATTATGTCATTGCCGTGCACAACCTGTACAACCATCCACAGAAACCTTACTAACATCGGCCCTCTTTATTTCAGAGAGTTTGCTGTAGAGTTCAAAAATAAAAAGAGAATATGTGACATTTTCTTTCTTTGTAGAGAGCTACAGACATGCAAGCATGGTTACTGTGGATTCAGAAAAGAAGTTGCTCAGCATTTCCTTAGAAGAAGATTGTACAGAACAGGCAAAAGGAAATAACACTTACTGAATGACTATTATGTGATGATATGCTAATTGATTTCCATATTCATATGTGATATCTTACCAAAAAGAAATACCATGCTTCTACCTAACATCACATAGCCAACAAGGGGGCGATCTGACTCCAAACTCCATGCTCATTCTAGCACTTCATGCTATCCAGATATTTTATTTTGCATGTATTGATATTATTACTTTGCCATGATTCTCTTATGTCCTGTCTCATCCTCTCCTCAGATATATAAATTGCAATTCTGTAAGGACAGTGACCTGTCCCTTATTCTTCTGACATCCCTGGTCCTGAGAATTAGAACAGCACACTTCACACACCATGGAGGCATAACGAGTCCTTGCCAGGGAACTAATCAACCAAAATGCACTGAAAGGTGGGGAGGAAATATTAGGTTGAACTATGAGAAACTGTTGGCATTCTACCATTTTTTGGCCTACAAAGTGGCAATTTCATAGATGATAACATAAAGAGATAGAAAGAGATTCCATGCACATGGATCGGAAGAATAAACATTCTTAAAATGTCCATACTACCCAAAGCAATCCACAGATTCAGTGCAATCCCAATCAGAATCCCAATGACGTTCTTCATGGAAATAGAACAAAGAATCCTAAAATTCAAATGGGGCAATCAAAGACCCTGAATTGTTAAGGCAATCCTCAGAAAAAAAGAACAAAGCTGGAGACCTCACAATCCCTGACTTCAAAATGTACCACAAAGCCTTAGTAGTCAAAACAGCATGGTACTGGTACAAAAACAGACACACAGATCAGTGGAAGAGAACTGAAAGCCCAGAAATAAGACCACACGTCTACAGACAGCTAATCTTCAACTGAAAGCCCAGAAACAAGACCATACATCTACAGACAGCTAATCTTCAACAAAGCCTCCAAGAACATATAATGGAGAAAAGATAGTCTCTTCAATAAATGTTGTTGGGAAATCTGGGCAACTACTTGCAAAAGAATGAAGCTAGACCATTATCTCACGCCAAACACAAAAAGTAACTCAAAATGGATCAAAGACTTGAAGATAAGCCCTGAAACCATAAAACTTCTGGAAGATAATATAGACAGTACATTCTGTGACATCAAACTTAAAAGGATCTTTTCAAATACCATGTCTTCTCAGACAAGGGAAACAAAAGAAAAAATAAACAAGTAGGGATTCATCAGACTAAAGAGCTTCCGTAAGCCAAGAGACACTAGGATCAAAACAAAAAGACAACCACCAATTGGGAGAAAATATTTGCAAATAATATACCTGACAAGGGCTTAACCTTCATAATATATGAAGAACTCACACAACTGAAGAACAAAAAAACAAACAGCCCGATCAAAAAACAGGCAGAGGACATGAACAGACATTTTTCCAAAGAAGATATACAGATGGCCAATAAGCACATGAAAAAATGTTCAACATCGCTAATCATCAGGGAAAGGCAAATCAAAACCACACTAAGATATCACCTTACACTTGTTAAAATGGCTACAATCACTAAGACTAAAAATAACAAATGTTGGAGAGGGTGTGGAGAAATGGGAACCCTAATACACTGCTGGTGGGACTGAAAACTGATGCAGTCACTATGGAAAATAGTATGGAAATTCCTCAAAAAACTAAAAATAGAGGGGCTGGCCCCGTGGCCAAGTGGTTAAGTTCACGCGCTCTGCTGCAGGCGGCCCAGTGTTCGAATCCTGGGCGGGGACATGGCACTGCTCATCAAACCACGCTGAGGCAGCGTCCCACATGCCACAACTAGAAGGACCCACAACAAAGAATATACAACTATGTACTGGGGGCATTGGGAAGAAAAAGGAAAAAATAAAATCTTTAAAAAAAAAACAAACTGAAAATAGAAATACCATATGACCCAGCTATCCCACTACTGGGTATCTATCCAAACAACTTGAAATCAACAATCCAAAGTGACTTTTCTACCCCTATGTTCATTGCAGCACTATTCACAATAGCCAAGACATGGAAGCAACCCAAGTACCCAAAGACCAATGATTTGATAAAGAAGATATGGTATAGCACAACCAGAGGCACAACTAGAACATACAACTATGTACTGGGGGGCTTTGGGGAGAAGGAAAAAAACCAACAAAGATTGGTAACAGATGTTAGCTCAGGTGCCAATCTTTAAAAAAAAAAGAAATAAAAGAAGATGTGGTATACATATACAATGGAATACTACTCAGCCATTAAAAAAGACAAAATCATCCCATTTGCAACAACATAGATGGGCCTGGAGGGTATTATGTTAAGCGAAGTAAGCCAGACTGAGAAAGACAAACACCATATGACTTCATTCATATGTGAAAGATAAACACACAGACAAAGAGAACATTTCAGTGGTTACCAGGGGAAGGGGGTTGAGGGGTGGGCACAGGGGATGATGAGGAGCACTTACATGGTGATGGACAAGAAATAATACACAACTGAAACTTCACAATGATGTAAACTATGATGAACGCAATAAAAAAAATAATATTTTAAAAAGTGGCAATTTCACTCATTTTAATATATTTAGTATATTTGGTAAAGCTATAGCCCCATTTCAATTCATATTTTAAAACTGCAGAGATATCATTGCCTCCTGTAAAATCAGTAACAGTCAGGTTTCCCCCATGTCACTCATTCCACAATAGTCCATCCATGTAGCCCTTCCAGGGAGCTGCCCCTGCACACAAGCGTGCTGGTCGTCCATGCCACCATCTTGAATCTATAATCCAGTGAGGATAGAGGCTCCAAATTTCCACAAGCTTTGGGCTTAAAAGTCCCATCTTTGAGTGCTCTTGAGAAAGTCACTTAATTTCTCTGAATGTCATGTCTAACCTAAACATAGCTGCTCTGCCTGCTCCCTGGGGTTGTTGGGAGAGGCCAAGAAGGTGGAAGGCAAGCTGTCATGAAGACCAAACCAATGGCCAGTTCTACAGGTAAGGCTTAACCATTCCTGGCCTAAAACCCTATAGCAAATGCTGAATATATTTCTTTACATAAGGGCTTTCCAAAAAGCGAACATCTGAGCTAAGCAAACACATGAGGTACAGAATCCCACAGCTCCTCAGCTGATGTTTGAAGCCAGCTCCTTCTCAGTAGGTCTCCTTGGCCAGTGGTATCACTGAGTTGGTCTCATGGGTTAAACCAATCTGTCCTTGACAGATTGGGGCCCTAACAAGAGGTCTGGGCCTTTCAGGAGAACCCTAAAATGTTCTCCTAAGCCTGGGAGGTAGAGCCTATGGAAGTATGATCCTAGCCCCTAAAGTATCATGGCCCAAGTTTCCCATGACAGAGAAGATTGTCTCTTCTTCTCTGATCTCTTTCCTATAGGAAATGCCCTCACATATGGACACAGACCCAGTAGATGGGAGAGGAAAAGGCTGGCTTCCTCATGGAAGAATGGGATATGAGGATGGATGCAGGAAGGGAATACAACTGGCTATGGAGTTCATCAGAACTTCCTATCAGGCCTTGTTAGGAAGGCAACCAAGAGACTCTGTCCTCCAGGAGCAATGTGCTCACAGCTGTCACCTAAGATGTTAGTGCTGGGGATTCAGGAAGGGCCCTGGACACAGACACCTCCCTCATAGATGCCTGAATCCCACCTATGGATGGGAATCCTTTCTTAGCATCAGGCCTGGCCCTCTCCCCAGCATCTCCTTTTTAAATGCAAGTGGTCCTGGAAGGCAAATGCTCGAAATCACCAACAACTGCATGACTTTGTCAGATCACTGGCCTCATGGCAAGTGGAGAGCATGGAAGAAGAGTGGCCAATGGAACGGGGTCAGGGTGGGGGTGGGGCAAAGGGCAGGTGATAAGACTAAAGTCTCTTATTGATACTACAGGATTTCTAAGGAACAGCTCTCTGACTGGGACCTTACGGGGTGAAGTTTCTGGGATTGGTGGCCTTCCATCTAAAGAGTTTGGGGGCAGGACTGGACAGTGACTAGCCAGGCTTAGCTGACACTCACTGAAGTGCCTTCCACTCCTAGAAGAGTGTGGCTACCACAGGCCAGAAGAGATGTCCAAATGCCCCTGGTGGACTCCAAGCCTGCGGACCAAGTTTTTTAAACACCTGCTTCGCCAACGTTACTGAGGGTTATGATGAGAGACCATTCAACTGCCTGAGGTACTTCTCAGGCATGTGAAGCTGAGAGGCCCAGGATGACGGAAGGAAAAGCCAGATATGCTACTAATTCTCAGACAAAGGTGAAAAAGTCGTATTATCATATTTTTAAATTAACTCAGCTTCCCAGTACCATGATAAAGACAGTGTTGGTTTTAATAAATGCTAACAAGTAAGAGGATAATTCACAGGTCAACGTGATTGATTTAGATAGAATTATGTTAACAGCAATAAGGATAAAGTTGTCATCATATGTGGTAGTTTTAGCTCATTATTTAACATAGAATCTCTTGAAATCTTTCTCCTAATAGTTATTCAAATTGGCAGAGATACATATATTCTGAGCAGATTCCATAGCTCCTGAAGAACAAGCCCAAACAAAGGAGACTGAGAACAGCCCACAGGGAGGGAGCCGGGGGGCACTGGAAGGTCTGTGGGAGCTCCTCCTGATCTGGGGTAGATCCTTCATTAAGATAAACACCTTCATGAGAGTCACAGATAGCGTTCACGGGGGGAAACGCGAATGCCTGTGAGAACGGAATCATTATGTACAAAAGGAACCAGGAGGTCAGCTAGCTTGGGCAGGAAATAACACAGATAGCAGGCAAGTTATTGCACGGGAGGGAAATAGATCAGAAAACACAAATATTTAATGTGAGGAAGAAAAACTGGAAATCAATAAGACCTGAAAAGACCTAAGGGTGATAGGACACAGGGAATCACAGGCGTTTGCAGTGCAATTGAGAAGCCCAAATGCCCAGCATGATGGGAAGCTCGGAGGCCAGAAGGACTTTCTGGAAACACAGAGCTGCTGCTGCAATTCCCTTCTCAAATGAATGGACTCAGTCCGAGAATAAAGCAGCGTGTGGTAGACACACGCAGGGAACTCAGAGGCGAGCGGTTAAGGTGTGGGGAGAGGAGGCACTGTCTCCTATAAGCAGGAGAAGAAGCGGAGAGCTAAGACGTTACCCAGCCCAGCCAGGTGGCATATGCCCAGCTTGTGGCTTAGAGGAAAGAGTGGACAATGACCTGGGTACAAGCCCATAACTCCTGCTCTCTCATTATCAGCGGGGTTCCCAGGTGTATCTGTATGATCTCTACCTCACACCTGCATGGCCCAGTGCCCAACACATGATCAAATCAGCACTCAGTCAATATTTCTTCCCATCCTTGTTAACTGATCCAGTCCCCTAAGCGGTGCACCATCTCATTTAAGGAGAGCATGTGGGTCGCTCTCACAGCCCTGGTGGAGGCACAGTTCCATAACGTAAACTTATAGACACCATCACCACTCTCCCAGAGCGCCAGCCTAGAGCATCCTGGCAGGTGTCCAAAACCTGGTGATGACTTGTGCCCCCGTGGCAGGTATACCCATGTGGCCACATCTGCCCGTTGGAGGCACATGTGCCCAGGCAGCAGGTCCTCTCATTCAATGCCCTCCATGCCCCCCAAGACCCCGGAAGCAGCCGCAGGTCCTGCAGTGCTGGGCTATTTCTGGGAACTGGGCAGGGAGAGTTGTGCCAGGTGTAGATGGAAGACTTTTTGCAATCTCTCTATCACATGACCACTCTTTCAAATCCTATCCCACCCCCACCCCCATGTTGGCACCCTCTGCCTGTCCCTTAGTGATGCAAAGATTGATTGATGTGGGCTGTGAAGGAACCAAAGGAGCAACACTCACCCTCAGGGAAGTAGTGGCCTGTGCATCTCATGTGGAAAGAATTGGACCCAAAGCCAGGTTCCTACAGCTGTAGGAACCCCATGGGCAAGCCACCCTGTCTAAGGATCAGGAGAAAGTTAGCTTACATTCTAAGCTTCATGAGCTGAAACAAATATAGAAGTGGCTGTTCATTACAAAGTTACAAGGGTAATGTGAAAACAAAGAGCCAGAATGATTTTTTGTCCTATATCTTTCCCTCCTGCTGAACATACTTGCCTAGATTGTTACAATGACTTCCACCTCCAGAAAGAACACTGAAGGTTTTCTTTCTAATCTTATTCTTCTGAAAATCCTTAAGAAAGAAATGGCTTTAGAAAAAAAACTCCATATATATATATATAGAATGTCCACTGGCGATCAACTCTGATCCTACACATCCCAGGACAGAGCTTTGAGATGGTTACCTCCACATTGGATTCCTCCACTCTACATTTCAGGCCCTCTGGTTGCACCGCCATGGTCTTCCAACAGGGCCTTAGGCGATGATGGGGAAGCAAGGCTTTGTGGCTCACATGTCAGAGAGAGATCATGTGCCCCAAAGGCCTTTGTGACATAGCAGTGGAAACAATCCAATCAGGAGGACCCCACCAGGGAAACCACGGCTTAGCAAGAGGAGACTTGAGAGTCTCAAGCCTGTCAAGACTCCACCCGTTCATTGGCTTCCATTTTGAATCCCTAGTGCCCATCCCTCACACTCTACCTTTGGTATACAGCAGGGCTTCATTCTCTTGACTCACTGAATGGCCCTGTACCCCTTGGTCCACGTACTTGGTTTTCTATTCATGGATTCAGTCATATGCATTTGATTCCAAGCCCCAGTCGTAATTCTCTTCTAGAAACCCAGAGTGGTTGCACAACAGCAAGCACCAAAAGGTTTGATTTTGAGAAGACTGGCTTATTCCAGAGTGTCAGAAATTTCAAGTGTTAGGGCTTGAAGATCTTACCAGCTTACCTAACCCACCCTCCTAATTCAAGGGACAAGGAACCCAAGATCGAGAGTGGCTAAGTGGCCTCCCCCAGGTGCACAGCTGGTTGGCAGCTGACCCACAACTAGAATCTGAGGTCCTGACTACTCTGCTCATTCTACAACATCTTGCTAGAGTTTCGAAAGAGGAGGGTTATTCGGGCTAAAACTGACAGGGTACATCCTTCTGTGATTATCCCTACCTGAGGTAGAACCACATTGATTGGAATTTCTAGGCTTTCAGATCTGGTATCTCTTTTTCTTGTAAAATTTGGCCTCGAGTGCTGTAGAAAAGAGAAAATAAAAAGATTTCTGCTTCCCAGCCCATCCTCTGGACCTCATTTGCTCACCTGAAAAAATTGAGGGCTTTCTACACACTTATCCCCTCTTGTCAATTATGTACATTATGAAAATTGAATCTGGAAAAGTGTGAAGATGATATCTGATAAGATGCTGTATCAATCTCTGAACAGCTATTAACAGGTTTTAGAGTTGACATAAGGCCTTCCAAAAGTCTTCAGAGCAGAGATACCCACACCTACTACCTTTTCTAAGATAATTCTTTCTATATCAAATAAAAATCTTACCAATGTTAGATGCCACGTGTAGGTCGTATGCATAAGTTGGTCACCAAAACACTCAGAACATTCCAGAGGTGACATCACAAAACAATATGGTCTTTTTTAGGGCTCATGGTCTCTCTCTGAGCATCTCAGGTGGGAATGAGGCATCTGACAGTCAGAAGGAGCTCACCCTGGTTGGGCCCACACGGCTGGTCAGGGTCAGTGTGACACACAATAGCCCAAACACTACCCCCCTGTTTGGTCATCCTGACTCCCCCATTGACATCCCCACTGCCAGGCTGGGCTGACATCCCTGTCCTCTCTCTAGAGGTGGCATCTTCCACTTGGAATTGGGTCATTCAAGAAGAAAGAAACTCAGACTGAACTCTTTCCAGATCAAGAGAATAAATGCAGTCGGAGTTGACTTGTGACACCAACCAGTGCTCCAATTCCCTGACACCAGCTGGATGTCTTACAGTTCAATTCTGACACAATCTGCCTGGAGTTGGTGTCGGGTCACATAAATTAAAGGCTCAGTCCCACAAGACTGCCCCCACTTCAGACACCAGTCCCAAGTCCCGAGCCACCAGCACTCCTGATTATTGGGGGTTCCCACAAACCCCTCCTCAGGTTCGATAATTTGCTAGAATAGCTCACAGAACTCAGGAAAACACTTGACTGACAATTTCAGGGTTTTTATAAAAAATACAGCTCAGGAACAGCCAAGTGGAAGAGATGCTTAGGGTAAGGTATGAAGGAAGAGGCATTTGGAGCTTCCATGCCCTCTGAGGGCACATCAGTCTCCCAGCATCTCCATGTGTTCATCAACCCAGAACTTCTCCAAACCCTGTCATTTAGGGGTTTTTATGGAGGTTTCATTACATGGTCATGATTGATTAAATCATTGGTCTTTGGTGATTGAAAATTTCTAGCCCGCTCCCATCCCCTCCCAGAGGTGGAGGGGTGGCAGCTGAAAGTTCCAACCCTCTAATTATGTCGTTGACTCCTTTGGAAATCAGCCCCAATCCTAACGCTGTCTAGGGGGCCCCACCAAGAGTCACCTCATTAACAGAAACTCAGATGTCTTCCCAAGGGGCTCCTTACAAATAAGAAAAGATGCAACTACCGCTCAGGAAGTCCCAAGGATTTAGGAGCTCTAGCCAGGGACTGGAAACAAAGACCAAAAATATATTTCTATTATACCACATGTAGAAACTGCATCAGGACCACAATGCTGACATCTGGGCTTCATGAAAGAGGTAGCCAAGCCTCCCGGTCTCAATTCTGTCAAATTGTTTGCCTCTAGACACTGTTGTCAGGAGAGCCTCTGATATATCTTAAGCCTCTTATTAGGCAGAGAGCTCCAATTCCACATTATTCTGCCATATGCAGGGGAAGGGAGTGGGAGACCAGGGACAGCAGATCCAGGGACACCATGACAGCCCAACAAGGTCACCTACCCGAGCTACAAGCAAGTGCTACTTTAAGAAAATCCAATATACAAAAATTCAAAGATAGACGTAAGGAAAAAGCAAGAGGGTAATTAATCCCCTTATCAAAGAGTTCCTCATTTTAAATGAGAACTTCTCCAAAGGTTTCTTTTTTTTTATTTTAATTTTATTTTATTAATTGTGGTCAAAAACACCTAACATTAAATTTACCATCTTAAACATTTTTGAGTATACGGTTCAGTAGGGTTAAGTATATTCACATTGCAGTGCGACAGATTTCTAGAACTTTTTCATCTTGCAAAACTCAAACTCTATGCCCGTTAAAGATTAATTCTCCCTCTCTTCCCCCAGCCCTTAGCAACCACCTTTCTACTTTCTATTTCTATGACTTTGACTACTTTAGACTGCTCATATGAGTGGAATCATACAGTATTTGTCCTTTTGTGACTGGCCTATTTCACTTAGCATAATATCCTCAAGATATCTCCATATTGGGGCATGTGACAGGATCTCCCTTTTTAAAGCTGCATAATATTCCTTTGTGTCTATATACCACATTTTCTTTATCCATTCATCCACTGATGAACATTTGGGTTGTTTCTACCTCTTGCCTATTGTGAATAATATTGTGAATAATGCTGCAATGAATATGGATGTGCAAATATCTCTTTGAGATCCTTCTTTGAATTATTTTGGATATATGCCCAGAAATAGGATTGCTGGATCATGTGTAGTTTGGTTATTAATTTTTGAGAAACTTCCATACTGTTTTCCATAGCAGCCACACCATCATTTGACGTTCCCACCAACAGCACACAAGGGCTCCAATTTTTCTGTATCTTCATCAACACTTGTTATTTTCTGTTTCTCCAAGCATTTCTTTAAGTGGTAAACTCTCATATTGTTTGAAAACACAATTCGGTTTTCCCTTATACGCACACCTCCAGGAAGCATCTGCCCATTGCCGGGGCCCATCTCCAGCAGATTCAGTTGAGTGCCTTCCTCCCACAGGAGGCACCCCTACTGCCAAGGAACACAGGCCCTGCCCTGCAAGGTTCCCACGGACAAAGGTGTCTGCAAGTAAGCTTAATGTATTTTATTACTATTATATATATAATGTACATTGTTCATATTTATTATTATTTCCATTATGTTAATTTGCCTGCTCTTAATCCCCCTGCCTTCTTCACGCTTTTGGCCATCTGGCACCTATCTCCCTCCAGTGGGGTAAAATCCTTACACCAGCCCTGTCCTAAGGCCATATCTGGGGAAAGAAACACTCCACACCCTTTACATTCCTCTGTGGTTTTCTAATGTGACCCCAAAGTTATACCCATGATATCAGGGGGAGCTTATGGTACAGTTCATTCCTAGAAAGGAAGTCTTGCTATTGGATGATCACGAAAACTCCCAGGGTCCAGAAAATGGTGTGAATCATTCCTTTCCCCATCGCAGCACCACCTGGTCCAGGAGAGTCCTCCTCTGATGGGCGTCCGGGGTTCCTTCTCTTTGTGGGCTCCCTCCTTCTTTGCCTCTGCCACAGTCCTTTGCCTTTTTCTCCTCAGAGGCCTGGCTCCAGGTGAAGGGGCAGCCACCCTCTCTGTGGTTGACAGTAACGGCCCTCACAGCACAACCGTGACTCATTATCCACCACCATCTTATCAAAGACCCCCCCCACCCCATCCTGCCAGGGGGAGTGCTGAGGAAGGACAGAAAGTGAAGGGACACATGGACTGACCTGCCACATCAGAAAAGAACTTCTTTACTAAACCCAAAGGAAGAGCATTGATAAGAATAAATGAGGCCAAAGATAGCAAGGTCATGGACTCTGGCATCAGCAGACATGTGGGCAAATCTGGAGGCCAAGAATTAATTACTTCCTCTGTGTCTTAGTCATCTCTGTCTGCTGGAACAAAATACCACAGGCTGGGGGCCTGAAATGACAGACGTTTATTTCTCACAGTTCTGGAAGCTGGGAAGGCCACGATCAAGGTGGGCAGATTTGGTTGCTGAAGAGACCCACTTCCTGGCTTGCAGATGGCCACCTTCTCACCATGTCCTCACATGGCAGAGAGAGGAGTGTCTTTATAAGGACACTAATCCCGTCCTTAAGACTTCATCTAAACCTAATCACCTCCCAAAGGCCAAACCTTCAAATACCGTCACATTGAGCATTAGGGCTTCGACATACGAACTTTGGAGGGACACAAGCATACAGTCTATAACATTGTGTGACGTGGGCAAGTCACCCCACCTCTCAGAAGCTCAGTTTCCTCATCTCCAAAATGAGAAGATTATATCTAATTTGAGATAACATACATAAAGAAACTGACACTTAGTAAGCTCTCAATAAATAATCACTTTTGGCGCCCTCATACAAAATTGCCTTGCTCCTTTTGACTTAAAATCTCAAGCAGCTGACACACAGCCGGTGCTGCTGTGAAAAAGGCTTGATACTGCAGCCTATGTGAGGCCTCATTTGTTTGCCTGATTGATCGATTGGCTTTTCGTTTTTAAGGGAGGAGCATTTTGAGCCGGGCCATCCTGTTACAGGCATCTGCCATCGCCCATGGGCTGGGTTCCTTCCTCCTCTGCAGGTCACCCGCATCCATAACCCAGTACCGAGAAGCTTCCTCGAGATTGTGCCCAAAATGCCTGTTATTACTCAGATTAACACGATCATCAATCATCCACGTTCCGTGAGCATCCACAATTGGTGGGCGCTACACAGAGCACGGAGGCAGCCATGCTCTGTGGGTTTCTAATCTAAATAGACAGTTGGAGCAGAGACAGGAAAGGGCAATCGTGCATCTGAGACGCTCCAGGCTTTCCTCGCCTGCAAATGTCTGATCATGAATCACAGGGAAAAATTCAAGAAGCAGAGGGCCCATTCGAGAGCACGGGGCCCCCTGCCCTTCCCCAGAGAGTCCCAGAAACTGCATCTCTTGGTCCAGGAGTCAGAGGTGGGTGTGGTGGGCATGTTCTGACCTTTCTCTCCTTCTCATTTGTGGAGAAGGGGATGGGAAGTTGTGTGGGTGTAGTAACCAATCAAGATGCCTGTCATCTCCAGATTGTGTGACGTGTTTGGGGACATTTGTTACTTTTGCTACTTAAGGCAGAGGGTAGTTCTACTGTGGAGCCAAGGAGCAGCCTGAGTACATCAAGGCTTTGGGCCGAGCTGCTCTTGGGACGGGCTGGGAGCTCTTACCCTCTGAGGAAGCAGAAGGCAGCAGCCAGGAAGTGCAAGAGAGGCTGCAGGCAAGTCTATCAAGCAACAAAGATCAACTGTCGGAAAAGTCTGGGTGGGAAGAAAGTAGAAAAATAGAATGGCAGCTATCAAGTGTTGCTAATTGGGGTGAATGGTTATTATTGATAGAAGAACCACCCACATTTGTGGGAATACTGAAGGAACCACAGAGGTGGAAGGTGCTGGAAAGCAGGGCAGTTGGCACTCCCAAGTTCCAGAAAGAACCAGGATAGTAAAGTCTTCTTCATGAAGTCAGAAAGGACACCATGTGCAGGACTGGTCCTCATAAGTAACATCGAAACTTGGGGGTCTCTAAACCTGTGTCCCGTCCTCACAAACTTCCCCTCTGAATCCAGGAGCAAGTAGAAATCCCCACCAAAGTTCTGACTTTTTCCTCACATTAATTCATTTGTTGATTCAATCTAAGAGTGAGGCTCTATCGAAAGACATCCAAAGGAAAAGACTTTCAGTCTCTAAACAATTCTCTTTTATTTTGGAAAAACTCAAAAGAGGTGACTGTGTGGTCTCTGGCTGCACTCTGAGACAATAATTGGCCTTGTCGTCACCGGCAGGCAGAAGCGATGGGAGTAAACACCCCAAATGAAGAGGCAGACGGTCTCCACTCCACTTCCAACCAACAGGGGCAAAATGGAAGGCGTTGTTTCTTGGCGCAACTCTAATTGTGATTTATGCAATTCTGTACATTTTAATCTCAGCAAGATTTACAAATCATCAAATTAGTTATGTGTGTAATCCCTTCAATTAATTATCCATTAGTTGCTCCTTAATGATAATGGAATGCTTACCAAATAGCATGTGATCTCTGAATAGTGCCAAATAAATTAAAATTAGAATTGATTAAAATATTTATTCAAAGTAACAAGGGTTCTGTTTGCTGAGTTTCCTCAGTGAGTTTTAATGCGTTCAGGTCTCTGGAAAGTGGGTCCAAGATTGGGCTTCATCACCATAAGGAGGGACAAGCTCTTAAGGTGACCCTGTCTGAGGAAACGTTCGCCTCCACACTGGGTAGTTGAAAAGGCATAGACTCTAAGTCAGAACAACTATGCAGAAACCCTGTTCCCACCCCAGCTAATTGCACGACCTCTGCCACTTACTTCCGGTAAACCTCAATTTCTTTGGTGATAGAATGGGTGTGATAGTTCTTACAATTTAAGGTCGTGTGAGGATTAAATTAGATAACATAGGAGATGAAAGACTTCAAAACAGTGGTGGGCGGGCTTCGCCCACAGTGACGATCAATAAGTATGTATGGATTGAAAAGTTAGGTGAAATGAAATCATTCTTAACAAATTGAGCATCCCCTCTGAGCAAGGCTCTCACAAGGGGCCTAATCAGAGAGCAGAATTTGGGGAAACAGGAGCTACGATGGTAATAACAGCCAATATTTATTGAGTGCTTACTATGGGTCAGGCACTAGTATGAGCCCTTGAAGCATCATTTAATCTTCTCAGTGATTCTTAAGATATGTACTATAACTTTCAGCCCCATTTTACAGGAGAAGAAACCCAGGCATCAAGAAGTTAAGTGACTTGCTTAAGGTCACCAGTTAGTAAGTGCCAGTCGTAGGATATGAGGTCCAATTCTGCACCCTTAACGTTGTCTGTAGTATTGGGGATGGGGGCAGTGCTAGCCTGGGAGTTGGCTGCCCTGGGTTTGAATCATCCATCCCATCTGTGTAGCCCCACACAAACTACGTCACCTCTCAGAGTCAGAATCGCCTCACATGTAGAACGAGCTAACAGTGTCCACGGAACGGTCTGTTGTGATCCTGAAAGAAGGTGAGTGGGAGGGCTCTGCATTGTGCCCGGCATGCAGTACATGGCCAATAAAGTCAAGACGCATCTGATTCTGCACTGCCAACTGTTCATAAACCAGAGTCTCTACCAGCTAAAAATGCCCTGAGTCCCCCAGATAAAACCTTGGCGCTAAGTATGTTTCAGACCGTCTCATAAAGTTGAGCTGGACTATTTCCAACATTGTATCAGGGAATTACATATGAATATGGGTAATCCACAGTCACTGGGCCACAAAATCTTTTCATAGTAAGCCCCACCAATAAAATATTTTGAGCACAAACCTCTAAAGCTATATTTCTTAAGTTAGAAATTTGATGCTTTTTCTAATGTATTATTATAGTGTGCATATTATAAAACATACCCAAAATTAAAATTTTTACAGAAAAAGCAAAGAAAAAAATTAGTGTTTTATAATAGTGCTGGTTTATCTTCTTCATTAATAATACAAAGAATCTTTTGTTTCCACAAAAAAGTTATCAATAGTAATATTTTTAGTGAGCACAGTGTAATTAAATGTGCTTCCCTCTTTTTTAAAATCTTAGTTTATCACAGTGAGCCAAAAGTCAAGTTCTAAGTTCAATTACTTAAAATTTTGGATTTAATGACTGTCCTCTGCTGAGGAGGGTGCCTCACAAGGATCTATAGATCCAAATGGAAAAATACACTATCAATTGCAATTTCTAAATAGCAATACTCAATATTCAGTCCCCAAATAATAAAAAGGTTTCTGCTAAAATTTACATCCATTTTGAAAATGTTCTCTTCATTGAATAACTTTTTTTCAAAAAAAGCTCTAAACTCTCTCACATATGTTAAAACACCATGTTTTCCATGTAGCCAAGAAAATAATTGTTTTTTTCTTCTTTTTAAAAATGGCTACTAGATAGCACAGGGTAACAGCCGCGTGTCACCACAAGAAAAGGTTAGTAAATGTGGAATTCTTGGCTTTTTGTAAAGAGACAACTGCAAACCTCTCTGTGGCACAGGAGATTTTTATGGTCATTCTGCACCTTGGTACAAAGTACTACAAAGATCCTGGCATTTTCTACAGCTCTCTGACTTGTTAAAATCAGATTAATTGCATCCATAATATCCTCCAGTTCATTGTACATTTCTGGCTTCAATTGCTTTGCAGCAATAGTCTGACTATGAATTACTACACGGAGGATAAATTTCATGAGCAATGCTGTCCCCATGCCCTCACCCCAGCATCCTCTTTGTATGCCAGTCAAAGCATCCATTCTATCAAATGTTATTTTAAACAACTGTTCCATAAGAACGTTGTTTCTAGTAAAGTTATTTACAGTTGAGATCACATCTTTTCTGGCATGTTTTTCTATAATTGGTTCACAGAAGAATAGCACTTGGTATGTTTTATTATTGAAGAGGAAGCTACATCTGAATTTCACTCAGCTGGATAGCAAACTCACTTGATTTGCTTCAACACTTGTTTCTTCGAAGTTTCCTCTGCATCTATCAGCAGTATGTGCTGACTAAGGGATGAATATTCATTTCACTCAATCATTCAAAAAGGATTTATTGAGCGCTTGGTATGAGCTGGTCACTGGCCTAGGTGCTGAGGAAGTAACGAACAAAATGAAGTTCTTGCACAGCTGTGTTCCCGTGAGGGAAGACAGGTGATAAGCAAATTGTTTAAAAAGTCAAATATATGTCAGGGTAAGCACTCTCAAGAAAAGTTCAACAGGATATTGGGACAGAGAGTGATAAGGTGACCCATTTTAGGTGTTGAGGAAAACTTCTCTGAGGAGGTTACATTTCGGCAAAGACCTGAAGGTGTTGATGATGAAAACCATGGAATATTTGGGAGAAGAGCAGGTCAGCAGAGAGGCAGCAGGAGCAAAGGCCCTGAGGCAGGAGCTTTCTAGGAGTGGCTCAACCACAAGGAGGCCAGAGTGAGGGTGGGGATGTGGTAGGACCAGAGGCCAGAGGATTTCTTTCTGACCAAGATGGGAAGCCACTGCAGGGTACTCAGCAGAGCATGGCATGATCTGACTTAGGTTTAAAAAGATTTCTCTGACCACATCATGGAGAATAGACTGCAATATGGCAAGACAGGAATGGGGGACTGACTCCAACTGTCCAGACAAGAGATAGACTAAAATGGTAGTGGTAAGATAAGGTGAGAAAATCATAAGATTCTGGATATGTTTTGATGTAGACCCAAGGAGATTCACTGATAGATATATAGGATATAGGGTAAGAGAGAAAGGAAATGGGGTACTACAAGTTGTTTAACCTAAGCACTTGGAAAATGTAGTAACCATTTACGGGATGGAGAAGACTGAGGAGGGGGCAGGGGGTGGGAGATTAAGGATTCAATCTGGACATGTTAGGTTGGAGAAGACTCTAGATATTCAAATTGAAAGTGTCAAGAAACCAGCCACTTATAAGAGTCTAGAGTTACAGGCAGGCATTTGGGATGGAAACATAAATTTGGGACTTGTCAGTGTACAGATGGTATTAAAAGCCTTGTCACTATATTTTTTCCACATATTATTTCAGCCATATTCATTGCATGGGAAGAACAAGTATTTCCTCCAGCAGTATGCAGCTTTTTTTTTTCCTACTGAGTAAGAAACCTGAAAAGAAGCTTTTAAGCACTCTGCATTACACTTATTAAAGTTTTTAAAAATATTACATTGAATGGTACATTATTTTAAATCAGTGAAAAAGACTGTAGATGTCTTTATTGTCTGTTTTTCCAAGCATGATGGCTTCGTACTCTTTTTAGGTAATATCCCAAGACACTGCACAGTTAGGGGAGGGTCATCATTAGTGATAGTGGGTATAAATTTGTATTTTCCCAATTTCTTAGTGACTTCACTGAAAAAGAGATAGTTGAAGCAACCAAGATGTCCTTTAGTAGATTAATGAATAAATAAATGATGGTATATCTAGACACATTATATATTAATATTATATATTATTATTATATATTATTTAGTGCTGAATGTATATTTTTGAGCACTAAAAAGAAATGAGCCATCAAACCATGAAAAGACATGGAGGAAACTTAAATGCATCTTACTAAGTGAAAGAAGCCAATATGAAAAGGCTACATACTGTAGGATTCCAACTATATGACATTCTGGAAAAGGCAAAACTATGGAGACAATAAAAAGATCAGTGGTTGCCAGGGGGTGTGGAGTGCAGGTGCAGTATGAATAGTCAGATCACACAGAACGTTTAGAGCAGGGAAAATACTCTGTATGATACTGTAATGGTGGATGTGCATTGTATAGTTGTCCAAACCCATAGAATGTACAACTCCAAGAGTGAACCCTAACATACACTGTGGACTTTGGGTGATTATGACATGCCTGTGTAGGTTCATCACTTATAACAAATGCACCACTTTGGTGCGGGATGTTGATAGTGGTGGGGCTATGCATATGTGAGGGAAGGGGGCATAGAGGAAATCTTAAACTGCTCTGAAATAGTAAAGTCTTAATGAAAAAATTAAAATAAAGAAAGATAGTTCTGGAAGAGGAACTGTCACTGCTGCCTTTTCCTCTTGCTCACTTACTGTTGCCTTATTATTACCTCCTATGCGCCATCTCTTTTCATGTTTCTTCTTAAACTATGTGTCTACTTTGTGGTGAGTAGTTCAGTTAAGACTAGTTGCATCGTCCATAAATCCATGTTCCCTGACACATGTAAATTGCCATCCGTCATGGCACCACGCATAAAAGGAAGGGTGTCACCACAAGCCTTGAGGAGTTCTCTCTTCCCTTCAGGATACTTCCCTTATCGAATAAGAAAATTGACACTGTTCAGGTGGCAGTGCCAGTCCACGCATTAGGTATTAGAAGGGTTTAGTTTCTTTCTAGTTTTTTGGGGAAAGTAAACATAAATAGAAATTGGAATATTTTCTTCCCACCCCAGTGTATCTTGTGCATCCCTGACGGTACTCACACTAGGTATTGACCTAGTGTGTTTCACCCGCACAGAAGGTGACAAATTATATTGCTACAGTCAGAATGAGGAAGTAAACAGAATTCCCATTAACACCTCAATCATCGCGCACCCCAGTGACACAGGACAATGAAAGATCACATTGAGTTTCCAAGCTTAAGAAACAAAATATTAAAAAGCCAAAGTAGCTGTTGTTAAATTTTAAAGGCTTGCCTTAGACTATTACAATATTAAAACTGTGTTGATTTTCTTTTTGCTGAAGTAATTGGTAGTAAGTTATTTTTGTAGGCTGGTCAAAAAAGTTTTATTTTTGCATGTCTTCATGGCCTCCTGAGTAAAATTGACTATTCAAAGTGGATTAAGAACCTAAACTTTCCTGAGGAAAGTTTTACATCTAATGTATAGTCAGAAATTAAGTGAACTTTGTTTTATCCGTATCCGAAATGGAAAACTCTGAGTTTTAGTCAGCAGCAAAGTAAGCAACGTTCCCTCCTCAGAGGAAACTAAGAAATCAATATAAGATAAAACCCCTTTATTTATACAGGAAGACTGAGATATGAGGTGTGGCGAGAATGTGAATGATCCTCCTCAACTGTCTGGTTCCAAATGACTTGACTGCTAATCAACACAAGCAGGTCCCTAAGCCCAGGGTCACATTTTCCAGGCCTCCCTTTCCCTTCTTAGGAACCAAAACTCCAGAACCGGTCAAGCAACCTGCTGGGAGTTCTCTTGTGCTATTATCAAACCAAGCAGTGAGTGCGCCATCATTTGAAATGTGTTATTCAGAACTCACACCAAATTAAGGTAAACATGTCACCCGTGTCTGGGTGACTTCTCCCTGTAAAGCGGAATTTGTTGATTGGACCCCTAGGAGAAACACTGCACAGAATGGCTCATGGTTTACCACTAAACATGACACTGCATAGAGAAAGCTGCTTATTACAGAGGCCTCTATGGAATTATGGGGTTATCTACAACAAACCCAAGGGCAATGCTCATAAAAGTGTGGGAGAAGGAGGATGAGAACGGGTCTGGATATTTTTCTAAGAAGTAGAGACATCGTTCACTTACATGAGTTTTCCTAAGGGTAAGGGAACCCAAACCACCTAAAAGGAAGAGGATGGCTTCCCCCCTCACCTCGCCCCCCATGGCAGCACCACCTCCTGCAGGGTTATCAGGTTTCCTCACCATCCTGTCATCTTCTCAGGCCTGGGAGGGGGGAAGTCTTCCCCCAACTCATCCTCCCCCAGTGGGCTTAGCAAGTCGAGTAATAGACTCCAACTTTGGAGAGATGGGCAGAAGACCCACGGCTCTGGTTCGGCTGCTAACTTAGCTGTGGCTCTTGAACAAGTTTCAAAAAGGAATTAAGCTAGCTTTCTATGACTCTGCTCTCTGCCCTTCTCCGCCCCAGGAGGCTGACCCGTGTGTGTGGACTGTGTTAACAGACTCCCTTGCCCTCTGGCTTCCAGATGGGTTGAGCTAGTGGGGAGCCCTGCAAGGAGAGGGGAGAGAGGGAGGAAAAGGAGACCAGGGTCCTGACCAAGACTCTCTCCTTGACCAAACTTAAGTGGCTCCTCTGAACCTTCTTCTTAACTAGGACTTGACCTTTGGGCTTCCGGGTTCTTTGCATTGCCCGGTTTTAGCAAAACTCCCACTAAATCTGTTTAGTGAGATTCCTCACCCTCGATATCTGATCATCCTCCTCCATATCTGATCACGTTCCTCACCTTCCACCGTCCCTCACATGACATCTGATCACCCGGGTCTGCCTTCAGCGAGAATCCTATCAAGTCAGTTTAAGCAGAATCCTCTCCACCCCTGAGGTTTCCTCTTAGTAATTTTCCACCCATTGACCCCTACTCTGCTCCTTGGCTATAAATCCCCATTGCCCACTCTGTATTTGGAACTGAGTCCAGTTCTACACTGAGGTCTCTTTTCCCCTATTGGGACAGTCCTGAGTAAAATCTGTTTTCACCACTTTAACTACTGCCCAGCTCTGGTTTTCTTTAACAGTATTTATTCCCTGTGCGGTCACCTTGGCCAGGCTGCGTCCTCACCCAAAGTCACTGCTCCTCTGGAGGTGCCTGACTACATCACCTGCTCTCCTAGGTTTCAATAACTGCCGCCTCTCCTCCCTCTGATTCTCGGGGTGTTACCAGCTCCAGGTTACTGCACGAACACATGGTTCCTAGACCACAGCTTTATAAAGAGTCTCTTTGTAAACAAAATCTCTTCGAATAATTCTATTTCAGCACTCAATGTGTTTCCTCTTGGGACTGTGATAAATAATCACATTGTCTTAAGGAGATGCTGCAGAATAAACAGTCTGGGCTCCATCAGGCACCGTTAGAGGAGGAATATCTCTTTCAGAACAGGAGGGTGAACTTAGAAGGTCAAGTTTTCTAGCCATTCCTATACCATTCAGGGTCCCAGTGGCAAACAGATGGCCATACAAATTTAAGGTAAGTCCAGAACGACTTAATATTTACAAAAGAGTGGGCAGGGTGCAGGGAGACCATAGGGCATGGTGCAGCCCGTTGGGCTACTCATAGGCCAGGGCTCCCAACCCAAGGCCCGAAGAGGTGAGGAGAGAGAATGGCTATCGGAATGTGGAAGAAGAGAGTAAAGATGACAGTGCCACCTGGAGAGGAGCAACATCTTCAGTACAGGGCCACAGCCAGCCCAAGAGATGCCATGGGGGAGTGAGAAGAAAGTACACCCTGACGGCACCACCTTCCTGCCCTCTAATCTCCTGTCAAGGTTCCCCACTGGTCAAATCCAGTAAGTCAGAGAGCAAGAGAGCCCCTCGATGGGGTTAGCATCCCAGAGAAAAGAGAAGGGCAGAGACTGGATCCAAAGAGCAAATAAAACAACCAGCACAACTCCCCAATGGAAGGAACTGCCTAGATCAAAATCTACTTGAGGCACATTTTTAAAAATACACGAATTCCCCAGAGCCACCCAAAAAAATCTAAGTTAGTATGTCGGGGGTGGGGGAGCCCACGTCATCTATGTTTTCTTTTTAAAAAAATTCTTTAAATGATTCCAATGCACAGCCAAGTGAGGAATCCCTGACTTTATAAGACACATAAGTGACCTTGAAGATTTCAAAGCAGGTCACACAATCCCTTCTCACCACAAGTCCAGGCTCGACAGAACCAAAGCACCTTAAGAATCTTCTATAAAGGAACTGCATTCTGTACCATCACGGCGACCTGTCTGGGGCAGCATTTATCAAAGAGAGAGTTGTGCCCCTTTCTATCCTTAAGTACTAATCCTTAAGACAGCTGAGCATAAGGATATGTTTTGTACACTTGAACATTATTGTGCTTTGACCCTCTGAGTAGAAAATACAAGTAATATCTCCAAAAGAAAGACTTGCTTCTTTGAAAACTCCTCTTCTGAATCCAGACCCTCAACTTTAAATAGCAGCAGGCTTGAACGGCTAAAGGGGACTGTATTTCCACGAGGACCATCCGTTGGCATGGCATGTCGTTCGGAAGTTTCACTTAAAGATCATTCTCTCCATTATGATCATTGAAGTGAAGCCAAGAGGGAAAAAAAATTGACAGTCTGAACTCTAGAATCTTGGCTTCAGAAATGCCTATTAATTCAATACAATAAAACTTACAAACTCCTGGTAATCCTCAAGGTGCTCTTAAAATTGAAATTGATTCTGTGAAGCTGCTTTCCCCTACCATCGTTAAGGAAAGTTCCATTTTAACTCAACTCTTAATAGGGGGGGCATGAAGAAAAGTATTACATCCAGGAATACAGAGTGTTAGAAACACGGGGCTGGAGAAGGAGAAACAGAAGGCGTCTACACAACCCAGGCCTTGCCTTGGCCTGCTACTGCAGGTTCTGCGTCTAGCAATGGCTCATTTTCCTAGGGAAATAAACGGAGTAAATTTCTCATAATTTCCAATCACACAGCACAGGTAAATGGCAAGTTGTTTTCCACAAAAGTAGTTTTACAGTAAATGCACCCAACATTAAACAAAGCTTGGGGGGTAAGGTGCGGGGAAACAAAAGACATTTATTTAGTTACATGACCAGAATAGCAAAAAAACTTCATTTGACTGCAGAAGTTGGAGTTGGAAAGTGCGGCTTAGGTTTATCCATGTGGTAAATGGGTCCCCAGGGTCGTGGTTGGGATTGTTAGACTCCTGGGTCCCGTTCTCTGACAGTCTATTAATCTGCCATGTAACCTTGAGCCAAGGCTCTTAAATGTCTGCTATCAATTTCCCAACATAATAAATGGGAATAAAAGTATGTCCACCTTACAAATCCTATCAGAGTCAGAATTCATTCTCTACAGGTGTGTCTCACTGTACCCAGTAGATATGTCCCAAATTGCAATGAAATGCCTAGAATGAGTGAGAAATCAAACGGTTGTCAAGTGGTTTTTACTCTCAGAGTTGACTTTAAAAGCACTTATTTATGGGAGCGGCTGAGAGGCCAAGTGCTGACGGACAGCCCTGTTTTCTTACAGTAGCTAGAAAATGCTTTTGTAGATTAGCCAATAGTTTTTCCTTTCCCTTAATTCCTATTATCCCCACGACACTTCTCCACATGCCAGAGCCTTCTGCATTTACTACTTGTGTCAACAAGCACCTACTGATCATCAAAGAAATGGGCTCCCACCACTCCATGGAGTGAAAACGTCACTGGAAAGTGACTGTCCAGCCAGGGACTGCATTTCCCAGCCCCCATGAGCTAGGCTGAGGTGATATGACTGAGTTCTATCCAAAGGAATGTGAGTAGAAATGACACATGCTACTTCTGGACCATCTCTGCCTGGCCACTAGAAAGATGACAAGGAACAGAATAGGATGCCTCACTCAACAGGGAGATTCCTTAAGTCAGTTCCGGAAAATAGATGTGGACTTCTCCTGTGAGTCCTTCAGTGTCACATACTTCCCTGAGAACCAATGTAGCTGACATCTTAGCCTGGCAGGACTTGTGCCTCTTTGAAAATCAGACTAAGCCCCTATTGAATGCCTATGATATGCCAAGATCTTTCACATGCAAATACAAAATCTCATTTTTAAGAGTGGTAGAATTATCTCCATTTAAATCAGGTCAAAGAGATGCAAATGCCTTGTCCAACGTCATTCAAATAGAATGTAGCAGCACTGAGGTTTGAAGCCAGGTTTTCTGGCTTTGAACGCAGTGATGGTGGCACTATTCCACAGCTTCCTCTTCTGGACAGTGTGCCCAAAGGGATCCTCAGCCCCCACTCAGCTGTCACTCTCAAAGGCCCAGGCCTCCAACACAAGATCTGAGGATGACTAATTGCAACCCACCTGTCTCGAAAAAGCAACCTACTTGAGATTCTGAGCAAAAAAAAATGTTTCCTCCAAATCATTTGATCCACATGAATGCATGAGCCATAGGGCCTGACCATCTGTCCACCATTATCCTTGTATGACTGACCACTGCCAGGTGTCATGCCAGCCGGCATGGATTAATTAGTTAGTATAAACCAAGTTCAATGTAATCAATCATGCAAACTTGAGCCCTTAATGTCCAATATTACTAAAAGCATATCATAAACTTGGGACACTATAAAGGATTAATGACCAAAATGAAGATATGAGTAAGGCCTTGAATGCACCTGATTCATGTCTGAATCAAGTCTGATAGTTAGTTGCCCAACAGGGACTCTCCCAACTCACTATCGTTATCAATGAAAAATTCATGTGGCCTGAACACACATGGATTTCTGAGCACGTGACCCACTGCAGAAAAACCTCAGACAACCCCTCAGGGAACCCGCCCCTTCACATAATCCAACCAATTAGCCCAATACATCCCAGACCTACCTGTGAGACACGAGGAGCACACTGTAGAAGTTACCATGGCAGCCCCCAACGTCCCCCTTGAGAAGGGCTCCATTTGTAGACCCCATCCCCTCCATTATGGGACTGTAACACATTTATCACCTTTCCTTCCCAAGGAGGCTTCCAGACTGTCTGTGCTATTGATTGTTTCAGCAATTTACCAGGTAGGGAGTTACAGTTTTGTGTTAGTAATTTCCTGTGTACATCTTCCTTCACTTCTTAAAGTTTGGTGCTAATTTTATCATTGTAAGAACGCTGTGCTGCTCAGATGCCCTGATGGTGATTAGCGAGCTGATTATTTATCTGCAAGACTTATCAAAACTCACTGACTGCCAATATGTCCCTGGCTGACATCAGATACAAGATTGGGCTCCAAAAGCTTGTTCAGTCAAAAGTAAGGACTGAGAACAAATAAAGGACTCAACTAGACAGAAGATGCCAAAGGCAGGGAAGGGGAGCTTTGCATTGTTCTCTGAAGGATCACAGAGCTGGACTTCACCAGGCAGCAGGAAGGAGGGGATCGAACTCCTGCAAGGGAGACCACACAAGGCAAGCATTTACCTCCCACAATTCAGTTCCCAAGGCAGCGTTCCAGTTTAGCACAAAGCATTACCCATCAGTGTGTTCAACCAGGGAAAGTCAAGAAACAGGGATAAATGATCCTTACAGGAGAACAAATTCCAGGAAGTCACAGCTGCTGCTGCTGCTTCTCCTTCTCCTGCTTCTTTTCCTAGTGCCTCTTGGATGATTCTGAAATATTTCATTTCCTAAGCTGGAATGACTCACTGAACTACGAATTCTAATTTTAACCCCCTCCCCGACTCATGGGTGACTGAGACAAGGTACTGGTGCCCACTAAATTTCTTCAACCTCCTTCCTCTCCAAAGAAGGATTGGCAAAGAGTCTAGCCAAAGAACTGACTGTCTGGGAAATGGCCACTTAGTTTAACTTGAGCCAAAGCCCTTCAACCTATGGAAGTGTTTCCCAATCTTATTTTTATTATCACACTGCCCACCCTCTCCAGAGCCTTAGACATTTTTTTCCTAATTGCCCCATCCATGAAATTTTAATACCACAGATATATGGATGCTGTGTATCTGTTTGTGCACTGTATGTATATCTGTGCTTTATACATAAAAAGAATAAGGGTTTATTTGCCTCCCAAGAATAAATTTTGGCCCTCTTGGGAGTGTTATTGCCCCCTTTGGGACAGAAAATACAGGCTTAAATTTATACAAGGTGTGATGGTTTACTCTCAAGGCCTGTCCTTTTGAGTGGAGAAAACTGGGACCCTGGTAAATGGCAAAAGGGGCCAATTAGGAGAAAAAGAGCACAGAAAAAGCAGGGGCCCAAGACCAATTTACATCCTTTATAATATTGTCAAGGGCCGGACTTGAAACTAGGCCTTATTTACTGACACAGTGTCTGTTCGTTTATGAAAGGCATAAATATCATCTCCAATTTCTAAAACTACTGCCTTTCCCCACAGTTTGGCTGGCTTTAGAGAAAACATTATGCCAGGACTGATTCTGACTGATAAGAAACACCTTTGTCAGAGCCAACAGCGCCCTTTGCCCCTGTTCTCTTCATCTCTTCTCAGCCTGCTCTGTGACACCAGCTCTCCAGCTGTCCTCAAACCCAGCTTCAGCTCCTCTCCACGGCGCTCGGAGCCATTCAAGTTTATTGCAGCATTCTGTAATTAGCCAGGAGTATTTTAGACCCATATTTTTATTCCTTGTCTCCCTGATTGATTTTCTAAATTATGTGTCAGCACGAAGGTGTTTAAAAAAAAAAAAAAAAAAAACACTTAACTCAGCAGCAATTAACTGCAAAGCTTTTAAAGCTTAGTTTTCATTTCCTAGGTCTTCAAGAGTCAGAAATAATATCAATAATACTGAAATCAAGTTGTATTTTACCCCTGGTTAAAAAGGCAGCAAGTGACTTGAGAGGCATTATTACATAAGGCAACATATGCTATTTTTTTCCTTTTCTGCCTTACTTCTAGCTGTCAAAATTTCCTACACACACACACATACAGACACCATGGAGGAAAATATAGCTGGGCAGGATTTAGCTGAAGTGGGCATTACTCATGAAGATGGTGCTTGAGAGAATGTTCAAGATCTCTGAACATTTTTGGCATGCCAACAGTTTATTTTGGGCAATGTTTTAAGTTTAGGGCAGTTGATAGCATCCTCATCCATTTTCTAGAACTGCAAAAACTAACCCTCTAAAAGTGTAACCCTCAAAAGGGTTGTGCTCAGACAGTTGAGAGTAAAGAACATAAACAAGAAAGACAGGCCTCACTGCCTGTTTCAAACAGTTTAAAGAGCCCCCAGTTTGCAAGGAGCTTGGAGACCTGGTTATTTTGCAGTAACAGTGAGCAAAGATCCCTTCCTGGATTTGGTGTCATTTGGAGATCAGAGCTTGCCCCTGGGGTATACGTTCGGATAACTGCCCCCAAGGGTCACGCACAGCTGAGGATTCTAGACATCCAGGCAACACTGTAAGTCAGGAAGAAGGAGACTGAAATAGCTGGCGCAAGAAGAATCTATGGGTTATCATAGAATATTGCAGAAAGATAGAGGCTAATATCTGGCAAAAATGTTCCCTCCACTGCCTTCCACCTGTCAGTTACCAAGTGGCCACTTAAAGCTTTCTTTTCCCAGTGCCCCTTTCAAGTCTGCCCTGGATGTTAATTTTGACCACATTTCATCTTCAGCTTTTAAGTACAGAAATGTGAGGGTCTATGGTGCGTGTATGTGTGTGTGTATATGTGTGTAGTTTTGGGGTGAGCAACCACTCTTTGTGACTTGGCCTTAGGATCGCCTTCAGAAGATGCAAAATTAAACCTTTATTCCTCAGCTAACTTGTCTACTTGAGCTTATACACCTAAACTCCTCTGTCTCATAGCATATTTATTTTATTAAATAGAGACCTTTATAAGTCATCCTGTTTCCCTTTTAGCCTTGGCTTCCAGGACTCTCAAAGCTAAATGCTATGCTCAATTACAGTAAATGGTTTTCGTGGCCATTTTCCACCACCGTTTTCTTACCCCTGCCCCTCTCTCCATGCCCACTACATGACATTTGGCCTTTGTTCTTTTACCTTTACTTGAATATAACCTTGTAACAATAAGCTACCCTATAGCTTTTATGGTAAAAATACAAATAAAAGAAAAAACACTAAATTATCCTTAAATGTCTTTCCATTATGGAGCAGTCAAAGGCTTTACAATACACCGATGTTGACATGCTCATTAAGAAAAGCTGATCTAGGGGTGGTGCATTTTAGAGGGGCGATTAGCACACACATCAAGATTCATAAAACCTCTATGCCATACTCTGCTCCACAGAAATGGAAAGTCATTTCTGCCTCCCTCGGTGAAGCTTCCCCATCTATAAGATGCTGACAAGGCTGGCTCCTTCTCCCTGTTACACTCATGTTATGAGGATCAATGCCACAGCGTCTATGAAGTGCTTTGAGCTCCTCAGGGGACGGTGCTCTGTAACTATGATTACCATTATTGACAGCAGCAAGCAACTGCCGTAGGCTTTTCAAGGAATGGTTGTGGCTCAGGCACCCGCCCGGCCTCTGATGGGAGCCACTGACAGGCTCTCGTGCAGCCTGAGTTTTCCTTCTGCCAGCGGGCATCCTTACCACTGGCTCCAATAACCAATATCAAAAAGAGTTCTCAAAATGCAACAAGGTTTCAAGAAGGCTGAAAACAACACAGTATCACCACTGCCATTAAAGGAAGGCTTGAAACACCCACAGTACATCAGTGTAAGCAGGCATATTGTGGGCACCGGCAGCAGGTGGCATGGGGCCCGGATCCATTCAGTTAGTCTACACAGATAGTCCTTTTCCTAGTTAGGAAATGCTTTTATAGGATCTCATTCTTTACGTTGGGAAAAATATATATACGAAGTCCACATCCATCAAGCTGTCAAGGCATTTTACAACCGTTTTAAGACTACTTCTACTGGAATCCTGTATTTTCTATCTCAAGGAGATGCCCCGGCTCAAATCCATGACTGTGCCACCTGCTTCCTAACTGTGCCTGCTCTCCTTTCTCTTATCTGACTGCTGCCGCTCTACATCATTTTCAGCTTGGACAGCATTCCACAGGCAAATTCCTCTGACAGACCTCTCTGACCCCTGCTCTGGTCTGAAGCATTGCCTTTTGCCATCAGTGGAATTTTCAGACAGTATTTTTTAAATGTCATATCTTCTGATTTCTTCTCAAGGACTTCTTTTTTGAATATTTTTTTCTAAGTCTTTTCTGACCCTAAAGAATGCCAGGACAAATCCTAAAATCAGACATTCACTTGAAAAAGTACATTTGCCTGCTGTTTAAACAATCTGGGTACCACTCATGTAGTAATGTTGGCACAGTAGCTACGGCTAAACAAACATTTGAAGAATTACATGAAATGAGATGGTATCTGGGTCAGACTGTAAAGCCGAAGCAAAAAGAATAATTGAAAGAGAAGATGTACGTATATGTATACAGTTCCAAGATTCATTTGGGTGCAAGAGAAAAATACACTTTGCTTAGCATTCTGCTTTCAGTGTAGCATCAATGAATGCCAGGAAACGCGATTTCAGAATATCTGATATTCAACTGCAAACTTGCATTAACACTTAGGAAAGAGGAGGGGAACATAAAGTGACAAATTTACTTGGAGTCTTGCAGACTCTTTTTTTAGCCAAATTGCTGGTTTGAGACAGCTCATCATCTCTGTAAGAACGTGAACTGCAGACTTGTCACTTTCCCCATTCTGTGCTAATACAAGCTGAGCGATTATGCGTCTGCCCTCCCCAGTCAGCAGCCTGGTTCCTGTTCTCTGCCATGTGGGGAGAGCTGGAGAAGATTCCTCTCAGGGGACCAATGAAGGACTGTCGTCAGCGCTCTATGACTGGATAATGGCGGAATAAATGTTATGGATGAGTGGCACCTTTGCGTGGAAAGTACAAGTCTCACTAACAAAGAGAACTCGCTCCGTCGTCGAAGGTTCTTCAAGAGCAGCATTTGGATAACAAGACGCTACTCTTAGTTGCTTCCATCCCCTGGCCTGTCCTCAGGGACTGCCACCTCCTTGTCCCAGATGATCAGGCTTATTTCGATTCAGCCACTCTCTTAAACTGGGAGCACACCTCCGACAAATGCTTTCCCAGATACTTCAGGAAAAACTGAGACTATGGGTAATGAACTCTTGGGGGGTTAAGGAGTTAGCCCTGACCTGCCTCTAGATGCCCAGAAGGAGCTCAATAAATGCTTGGTGAGAAACAACACATGTATGAAGTGATTTATTAAATACTTAGGTTATTAGGTGCGTGTAATACTCTATGGTCATACGAAGATATAATTTAATCCTCATAAGCATATCACTTTCTTCATTGTAACACATGAAGGAACACAAGCAGGGTGAGTGCCTTGCCCAGGGTCATGCACCTAGTAAGAGTCCAGCTCCAGAGTCCATGCACTGGACCTCCACCCTGCGCTGCTCCTGCAGGGGAATAAGGGCCTCCCCTCCCGCGCTGACTCTGAAGCCAGCGATATGAGGCAGACAGCCACACTGAGGCTCCAAAGGAGATGCACACAATAGGAAGCTTTATGGGCTCATTAAAATCTCCCTTCTGCCTTCTCTCAGGCCCTTCCACATCCAATGCTGGCAAAGGGGCGTGAAGGCCAGAAGACAAACCAAGGGTCCTTGAAAATCCGTCTTCTTGTCCCAAATGGGCCACCTTTCTCCCTCTCTTCTCACTGACCCCATACAACACAATTGTACACATGCACCCACGCCAAGGACTACATTTCTCCCAACTTTGGCTACTGTTTTTGTCACTCCTAGCAAAGCATTGAGAAGGCCATTGTACCCTGGTGCAGGTGGGACAAGGGAAATCCTAGAATCCCTTTGTGTGCAAATTTCCAATACTGAAGTTCCTCTGGCTTACCAGGGAAGCATATAAACCAGTCTTAGAGCCAAGATGCAGCTCAGTTCAGATGTGAAAACAAGACCAGCCTGCACAGGGACAGGGGACTCTGGGGCTTGGTTGACATCAGGTATACCTGATGATGTCATGTCCTGTTGATGTGGCGGTCATATAAACCCACACTCAAAGAAACCATGGAAATTGGGCTGAGAGGAGCTTCACGGCCATGTATTCCAACCCCTGTGACATGGTGGGAGAACTTTTTCCAAACTAATTCTTGAAACCTGGTTTTGTTGCATAAAATTCTTTTCAGTTGTGATGGCATTCTTTTTCTTTGCTTTAAAAACAAACACTTGGGGCCGGCCTGGTGGCGCAGCGGTTAAGTTCACATGTTTCGCTTCTCAGCAGCCCGGGGTTTGCCGATTTGGATCCCAGGTGCGGACATGGCACCGCTTGGCAAAAGCCATGCTGTCGTAGGCATCCCACGTATAAAGTGGAGGAAGATGGGCACGGAAGTTAGCTCAGGGCCAGTCTTCCTCAGCAAAAAGAGGAGGATTGGCAGCAGTTAGCTCAGGGCTAATCTTCCTCAAAAAAACAAAAAACAAAAAACAAACTAAAAATAGATAAATCCCCAAAGGGAGTACTGTTCCATGTCCTTAAAATACGCCTGAGTTTGACAGTTCTAACTCCCTCTGTGTATTTTATTCCTGCTTCTTACCTTTGGTTCACAGAGGACAGAAGAAGGGGCGTTAGTGCCCTCCCACTCCGCCGCTGTGGCTGCCAGGCTGGCGCTTGCAAACCAGCCCCTTTGATGCACCTCTACTGCCTGGCGCCTGGGGACAAATGCCCCCTCTCTCTTCTTGCCTTGCCATGGAGAAATCTTGGAATCAGAGACTAACTCAACTTCTTCAAAATTTATTGTCACAACAACATGACATCATCAATCGATGAAATTATTTTCACATATAGACAAACTAAACCAAAGTTTGACACAAGTAGTTACGAAGAAGTCGGTAGGCTGATTGTAATGAGATAGTAGAAATCAAATTGCTCTGACGAAGCTAAAAACATCATGCAAGATAAGTATAAGCTGTGTGTGTATGCGTGTACATGTGTGTTATGAGACATACATATACATTAATAGGCATATATGTGTGTATGTACATATATGCCTATGGATTATATACACATATATATGCCTATGTATCATATATATGTAGATGAAATACTACTAGAATTGATCAAAGAGTTTCTCTTAACTCTCCCCCCAAAAATTCCTCCACCCCATTGTATTGGTCATGTTTTCCACACATGTTCAAATTCTCAATCGTCTGGGGCCAAGAGCAATTTCTTTTAGATTGGCTCTACTAGCTTTTTTGTGAGGGGATGATTGAGTGTCAGAGGGCCAGAGGACTCACCAGAACATTCCACTTGGGCTCATCCACATTCACCGCCCACACTCACTAACTGGGCAGGGAATTGCTGGCGGAGGCTGTTAAGCACTTTTTCTGTTAATTGCTATGCTCTTCAGCGATCCTTCTTGTAAATGATTTTCTTCTTACAACAACAGCAACGATCAATCAAGAGAGGTTTTCTGCAGAGAAAAGAAGAAATTCCACATTCCAATGAGGACAGATTCTCACAAATTGTAGCCGAGGCTCCCACGGCTCATGGATAATGGTTGTGAGAGCTCGTCAGAAGGCCTGGCTGTTACAGCAGGGTGTTCAATGGCAAAGCCCTAAAGACAATCGTTGACCAAGAGCAGAGGCTCAACTCAAAGTGGTTTAGTCAGAGGAATCGGGGTTGACGGACTCTATAAATTCTTAGACGTCCAGGCCACTAGGCAAAGACCATGACTTTCAGGCTTCTGCTCTGCCTTGAGAAAATCCAAGCATAGAAATGATTCAAACAGAAAATTCACCCCTCTTCCTCAACACGCGCATTCTTCCTACCACTCCCAACCATCTCGCTCCTGCCACAGGGCAAATGCCAGCACCCTTTCGTGATGAGGTTGCTGTGGACAGAGCCAGAGGTGCCTTTGGACAGCATCATTAGCTTTACCTGGTCTTCGACCATGTCAAACAGAAATTTCGAGGCATTTAATTATTTCTCATTCTTTTCTTATTTAATTTTTCCAAGTTTGGAAGTCATATGCTCACTGTAATACAAAAAACAACATAAAATTGTATGAAAAAATAGCTATTCATCTCAGCATACCCCTCCTCCGCCATGCCTACACCCAGTAATCCACTACTGTGAGGAACCCAGAGTCAGGAGGCTGGTGTGTATTCTTCTGGATCTTATCCTCACTCATGCACACATACTCATGCAGACATGCACACATACAGGAGGTTTCTGAGTTTGGTTTGGAGTTTTTTGCCAAAATTTAAAAAAAGAATCAAACTCTGTACATTACTCTTCAGTTTGACTTTTTCACTTGACAGTATCACGGACATCCCTCTGCATCGGTTAGCAACTGCTGCGTCGCTGACTAATTTAGTGTAGGGTTGCCAAACTAGGGCCTGTGAACCAGCCACCTTTGTAAATAAATGTTTTATGGGAGCACAGCCATGCCCATTCACTTCCATATTGTCTATGGCTGCTCTTGCCCCACAACACGAGAGGAAGAAAATTGTGATAGAGATTGTAGGGCTCACAGCCTACAATATGTACTATCTGGCCCTTTAAGAAAAAGTTTGCCAACCCCTGCCTTGAAACAGCAACCATTTATTTCCCCATGATTCCCGTGGTTAGCAATTTGGGCAGGGCTCAGCAGGACAGTTCTTCTGCTGGTGTCATCTAGGGTCACTCATGTGAATACAGTCATTTGGCAGATGAATAGTCCAAATGGCTTCACTCACATGTTGACAGTTGGTGCTGGCCATCAGCTTGGCAACACGTGTTCAGCAGATTTCTTCACATGGTGGCAGCATTCCAAGAGGGCAAGCCCAATGCACAGCCGGAAGCCTCTGCTTGCATAAGGCTTGTCCCATCAGCCAGAATAAGTCACAAGGCCAGACCCAGGGTCAAAGCGAGAGAGTCTACACAAGGGTGTGGATATAGAGAGGGCTGATTCATTGGGGGCCATTTCTACAGCAACCTATTCACCCTCCAAGTCAGTAGATATAGATATAATCATAAGATGTAGACTTAATCCTAATTTTCATTCTATTTCTTTCAATCAGTGTCATATATACGCACATAAATATATGTGTACATGAATTGGGTCATATATACGCTTGAGTTTTTAGGACAGTATTTCTTCTCTTTCTTTGCTTGCCTCCTCCATTTCCGTCTCCTCCAACACACACACGGGTAGCATGTGTTAACAATCTAGTGTATCTTTCCATATTTTTCTCCACGTTCATAAAATCACATACACACAATTTTACATAAACATGATAATATGATACATGCTGAGTTTTTTAATAGTATGGTCTTTTACTTTTTCTTTTTTTTTTTTTTTTGCTTGGCTTTTCTTTCCTCTTCTGCTCCTCATCTTCACTATATTACCCCCACCCCTCCCACACACACACACGCACACAAACATCTGGGGAAGGGGTTGGGTTTGGTAGAATCATTTTGCACACACTTCTTTGCATCTTGCCTTTCTTAATACTCAAAATATCTCTTAGAAATACTTCCAAATCAGCCAGAGCAGTTCTAATTCACTCTTTATAATGATTGCGTGTGCTCATTACTGTGGATTGAGTCATTTAATCTCCGTTGCAACTCTCTTCCTAGTAAGAGAAATTAAGAACCAAAAAACTCTATTTCCCACCACTGCCTTGACGTCTTGAGCAAACGGATGCCACCAGTTAGATGGTATCACATAAGGGTGGAAGGATAGAGGTAAGATGGAGGTCATTTTCCTGTCCCTTTGGGCTCTTTCTGCTGGCAAATGAGGTCATGCAAATGTTGAGTCTCCTTTCAGAGGACGCTCGTGTCCATTCTCCTGCCTTCTGGGTGTCAGAAAGTAATTGTGGGCTAACGCTAGGGGCCACTTTGTGGATTGCAGCCGTAGGTGGTCTCTAGCTTCTCAGTGTCCAAAAGGTCAAGCAATGACAACAGCGGTGGGTTCTTGACCTCAGCATCGTCGCAGGGGAGGCCTCAGAGCTGGTAGCTCCCCTGATGGGTCAGTTCTGTGATGTTCTAGGAGTCACAGCTCTTCCAAAGAGTGTACAAGCCCCTAATTCCTTGTATTAAATCCCTTTCTACCTAAAATAGAGTAATTTCTATTTCGTGTATTTTCTATCAATCCTGACAGATACATTCATCTTGTTCCAATTTTTTGCCCTATAAACAATGTAACAATAAATATTCTTAACTGAAACCTTTTATTTCTATAGAGTACATTCTCATGAGATTACATTTTGAAGAGGGCAGGTTTGAAGAGTGAGTATATTTTTGTTGTAATGAACATTTTCCATAAAGGTATTAGCAATTCACATTTCTAGTAGCAATTCAGATTTCTCTGCATGCCTGGCAGCAGTAAGTGTTATCATTGTTTTTAACTTTTGTCCGTCTAAAGTAGGATCTAAAGCAGGAGCTCACATAGTAGCAACTCATTTCCCAATTAGTGAATTTGAGCATTTTTTTACGTTTCTAGTCAATAGCATTTGCTGTTCCATAGCGCCAACTCATATCATTTTGTGCATTTTTCTTTTGGCTTTTGGGTTTTGTTTTATGTTTTTGTCAAACTTGTAAGAGATCATTGTGTATATAGATTTTAATACATTGTCTATCTAATGCACTTTTAATCTATATTTTCTTTACGTTATATAGTCAAATGTGTCTCTTTTCTTTTATATTTTCTGAGTTTTCAGTCTTAATTATAAATTTTCCCCAAATCACAGATTGTATTTGCATTTTCCCAGATTCCTTTTATAATTTTTATTGTTCTCTTTTTATATTAACTGTTGAATCCACTCAGAATTTTATTCTAGACTATGCGTTAGGGAACCAAATTGACTTTCCTCTACATGGAGAACGAGTTGGGCCAACATCTTCGATTAAATAAATCCAGCACTTCCCACTGAGTGGAATCCATTTCTGGATTGTCTACTCCACTCTCTCTTTATCATCATGTTCATATCAGGTTGGTTTTACTACAGTGGTTTTAGCATTAGATAATGTGATAATAGAAAGATCCTCTCACTATTGTTTTTCGTATTTTTTAGCAACCTCAGATACAATTATTCTTCCAAATATGCTTCAAGATCACATTATCCTATTCAAAATAAGCATACAAACAGAACACTGTTGGGTTTCTAAATGAAATTGCATTACATTTATATTAATTTGGGGGAGTTGACATTTTCACAATAATCATGTCTTCCCATCCAAGAATATGGCATAACTCTTCATTTTTTCAAATAACATTCTTTTCTTGTAGAAACTGTATCTTCTGTTAATTATTTTCATTGGTATGTTATAGTTATTGTAACTACTATTAATGAAATTGTTAAGCTTTGCCTGAGTATTAATAAAATGGAGAAAATCTATTGATTTTGTACATTTAGCTGGTATCCAAACACTTGAGCAAATTCTCTATTAGTTCTTGTAGATTTTCAGAGAAAATAGTCACATGGTATTCAAAAAGTTTTATCTTTTTTTCTCACTGCGTATATTAATTACAAACCCAACAATAATGCACTCTGTGATAACGTGAATTCTTCTGTGAGACCATCAGCAATTGAGCTCAAAGGGGAACAAGGTAACTGCTTTTCTGGGCGGGTGGAGGAGATGGAAGGCAGGTGAACAGCGAAGCCCTACATCCCTAGTACTCTCCGGGACCAACCTCCCCAATGAGACAGAAACCAAATAACGGGAAATTTCTGGATTTATTGCCAATGTCCTGGAAAGCCCAGCCCGCAGAGATCTAGGCTGGAACACACAAGTTCTATCAAGTAGGACCCGACTACAACTAGGACACAATTAACTTAGAGAGCACAGCCCAGTCCCCAAATGCCCAACCGGCTGCACAACTGATCTCATTTCACCAACTCATAAAAATACAACTCCACATTCCACGCAGTTGAATTTGGGGAATTCATTTATTGCACTATGTTTTACTATTTTTGTCTTGTTTTACTTTTTTTTGTTTTGTTTTTTGTTTTGTTTTGTTTTTGTCTTATTGCATTCCCTAGAGCCTTCAAGAAAATTGTTGAATAATGGTGGCAGGAGGAAGCATCTCTGTGCAGTTCTTGCTTGATTTTAATTGAAATAGCTTTGCATTTTATTACTTATAATAACATTTGCTGTTGGGTTTTGATAACTGATCTTCATTTTTAAGTACCTTCCTTCTGACTAAGTCAGGAATGCATTTGGTTGAAAGTAACAGAAAACCTGATTGTGGCTTGAACAAGAGATTTAGAGGTAGACAATGACTGGTGTTAGCAGCTCAGCAAAGTTGGGAATGGAATATTTGTAACTAGGTTGGCCTATTTTTCATGCTTGTTGCCTCATGGTTGCAGAATGGCTGTCCCAGCTCCAGGCATCACAGCCATGTTTAAGGCTGAAAGAAGCGGGAAAGGGACAGGATCAACTACACTTGTCCTTTTTTATCAGACTAGCAAAAGCTTTATCAGAAAACTCTCATTGGACTTCAGATAATGTGATCATATGGCAACTCCTAATAGCAAGAAACCAGTTATTCAACTTATCCAGCCTCAATAACGAAAGCAGTCAAGAGCAAAGGAGGTTGGGAATGGGTTAGGATTAGCCAACCCATAGCATCTGCCAGATAGTCTAAACCTTTTTATGCAGAATAGCTGCTGAATTCCATCAAAAGACGTTTCAACATTAATTAATATGGTCATTGGTCCCTTCATTGATGTAATGAATTATATTGATAGATTTCCTTATATTTTATTATCTTTGCCTTCCTTAGCTAAACCTACTACTTGGTCAGTTATTGTTCTTCATTGCAGAATTCATTTGCTAATGTTTTTATTTAGAATTTTGCATATATATTAATAAATAAAGTTAGTCCATAGTTTTCTCTATACTATCATCACCAGTTTTTGATATTAAAATTATGTTGGGTTTACCAAATGGGGAAGTTTTTCATCTTTTCCCTTGATGTGGAAATGCTTATATAATATGGAGTTATCTGGTCTCTAAGAATTAGACAGAATTCAACAAACAGTAAACCCATCTGATCCTAGTGCTGTTTCTATTCTCTTCCATGATAATTGTTCTACTCCAGGTTCCAGCTTCTTTGGTCAATTAGGTAAATTAAATTTTGATTTCCTCTGGGTCAATAGTTGTGCTTTCACATTTCTAATCTAGGATTCATCCTCTTATAAATGTCTGAACTGAGTGGTCTATGCAAAGGTATTCCTTCTTCCCATCCCAATTTCTAGTTTTTTCTAGGATTGTTTAGTACTTTATTTTCCAGAATATTACTAGAATATTCTCTGCAGTATGTCTGTTCTATTTCAAGACTATTCATTCATCATTCATGGTACACACTCCCAACCCAGCATTCTTCAGTAATTTTTAATTGTATTAGCTAAGTTAACACCAGCTGCTATAACAGATAAACCTTGAGATCTAAGAGGCCTAAAACAAGGTCAGTTTATTTTGCACGTGTGTAAAGTCAAATCTGAGGCAGGAGGCTCTGCTCTGTACAGTCATTCAGAAACCTAGACTGACGGAAGGGCTTCATTTTCAACTCTTTTCTTCCAAGGTCTCCCTGAGTGTCAACATCTGACTGGCAGATAGAGGAGACACAGCAGGGACCGGGTCTCATGGTGGCTCATATCTTTTCCACTACATTCCATTGGCCAGAACTCAGTGCATGGCTACACCAACCTGCAAAGAAGATGGGGAAATGCAGCTTTGCTGTGCTCCCAGGAAGAAATGGACATGGATTTTGGTGAATGACATCTGGTCATTAAATATCCATTTAATCCAGAGACGCTCAGCCTCTCCTCAAGAAACACAACCCAAAGTGATCTAATTCTTGCATCCAGCTCAAAATCCAGAAGGTCCCCAGTGATGTTCAATTCTCTCCATTGGGTTCAAAGTGGGCAGTGACCTAAGAAATAAAAAGTAAGTTAACCTCCCTACCACACAGATCCAATCTGAAATGAAAGAGCAGGAACAAAATAACCCTAGTTATTTCATCTCTGGCTAGGTGGAAAAGCTTCTCCCTCAATCTGATCTTTTCCACAGGTCTGAATTTTAATGGGAATTAGTTGTTCAAAATATTTCTTAAGTTTATCTAGAAGTCTAGAAACAGATGCCTCTCCAAACTTGCAAAGTCTCCAATTTCTGGACTCTCTCTTCCCCCACCTGCTGTCTGGAAAACCCCAGACAATCTTGGGAGGGATGAATTGAGATGACAGCGCCTCCACAGCCCAGATCCTGAGAGGAACAGAGAGCCCCACCCCTGCCACCACCACCACAATGATGGGGCTTTATGAGAGCAAGAAATGAGCATCGGTTATAAGCTTCTGAGGACTTATCTACTACAAAACATAGTGTTTCCTTAACTACATAATGAAGGGTTCACTGCGAACTATTTTTTCTCTCTTCCTTATCTTCTATCTTGCTATTCTGATTTTCCATTTGTTTTGTTTTGTTGTTTTTTTATTCAACTATTCCCTTTAGATGTGGGTTATATATTCCCTGAATTATTGCATAGTTGTAAATATCTTTCCTTCCCCATGGGGTACGTACGGTATTTCCTTGGATCGAAGATTCCATCTATTATAAGATGTACCATTGTCTTATGTACCACTAAGAAAGAAAAAGTGCTCCCAATTAAATTATAACATAATGCTTTCTTATAACAGAATTTTATTTTATACTTACTGAAAGAGCTCTTTCAGTCTTACTTAGACATAGATTTTTATCATGTCTTACTCTTGTGCATTAATAAAAAGGAAAATATCAGCACGATAAATTGGGTAGGCACTTCTAAAGCTTCTTCACTTCCGGAGTTCAGACATCCTAAGCTACTCACCAACTCAGAGTTGTCAACATCTATGTTTTCCACACAATATTATCTTCTCCACCATCAAGAAAGTTCTTTTTTCTTTTTAAAGATTTTATTTTTCCTTTTTTCTCCCTGGTCCCTCTAGGTGTGGCATGTGGGATGCCGTCTCAGCATGGCCTGATGAGCTGTGCCATGTCCGCGCCCAGGACCCAAACTGGCGAAACGCTGGGCCACCGAAGCAGAGCGCGCGAACTTAGCCACTCGGCCATGGGGCCAGCCCTTCAAGAAAGTTCTTGAAAGAGTGCTCCATTATTATCTCCAAGATTTTCCCTCAAGCTACTAACTCCCATTCTGCAAACTTTCTTGTCAGCATTTTCATGATCTTCTCAGAAGGTGGCAACACATCTTCACACAACAGTCCCAGGCCTCGTATTCCTTCCTGGTCACTTACTGGTTTGTTCTGAGGTCTGCCCCAGCCAGAAGTGGGCTCTGAACGCTCTCCAGCCCCCAGCTGAGGCCTCACTCAACAGAGCTGCAGACTCACCGCATCAGACAAGGTAGAAGAGCTGGAGCTGGCGATGGAAGGTAGGTGGAATACAGTCCAGTTACCACCTTTCCAGAAAGTCCTCAGCTCTTTACTTTTATGGCGGTTATAAAAGATGGAGACTATCTGAATGGAATGTAAAGAAATGCTCAGGCTACACATACCATTCCATTCATTCCACCATCAGAAGGTCTCCAGTGGAACCATCATCCTACAAGAAGAAGTTCTGAATTTTAACAATTTTCTGCCTATGAGAACCCACTGTGGGATACGAATAGATGCTATGAAACAAGATGATTAGGTGCTAAAGCCTAGGAATGGCTTTGGTACAAACACATTCCACCTCCCTAGAGTAGAAATTCACATAAGGCCAGCAAAAACAACCCCAATGTCTCAGAGGATTCATTCATCCAGAATGTGGACTGGCCAGCAGGGTTTAAATGGTGACACCAGAGTCCTCAGTGCAAATGTGGTCACATCTTAGTCATGGGCAACTTACTTAACCTTAGTTTCATATTTCTCATGAGTCAAACTGAACAGACATAACCTACCTCGAATGTGCTGTGAAGATTAAGTGAGATCACATAAGAGAAAATGTCTCACCCAGGGATAGGCACAGAGCTGTTTTGGGTTTTTTCGCTGTCTCATATTTTATACATTATACAAAATGTTTATATTTTTTTGTTGGCCTTATATTCTCAATGAATGTTCGTTCCTTTCTACTGCTCAGGATATTCTTGTGTAAGCTAGGGGGCGCTGTAGCGTGAGCTGGCTGGGCTCCCCAGGCTGACACAAGTTAGTTCTTGGCCATGCATGAACCAAATCACTCTCCAATTACCCCCAAAGTTTTCCGAGTTCCCTGCTGAATGCAAGGATGGTGGCTGCTTCTCCTCATCAAATTTTAGCAGCGACACACATCTAAAAGTGCTTAGCACAGGGCTACACACCTAAAAGCACAGTCATTCCTCGGTATCCACTGGACATTGGTTCCAGGACCCCCTGTGGATACCAAAATCCACAGATGCTCAAGTCCCTTATATAAAATGGGGTAGTATTTGTATATAATCTACACACATCCTCCCATATACTTTAAATCATCTCCAGATTATTTGTAATACCTAATACAATGTAAATGCTATGTAAATAGTTATTATATGTATTGTTTAGGGAATAATGACAAGAAAAAAAAGCCTGCACATGTTCAGTACAGATACAACCATCACAGGCCTTTTGATCCGCAGGTGCGGAACCCCCAGATAGGGAGGGCCAACTATACCCAGTAAATGGGACCTATTAATCTCTTTCCATCCCACCCTCTGCCTTGCCCCCACCTTGGTGGTTTCTCCTGTTCAGCAGAGGGAGGACAAAGTACCCAGAAGCATTGTGAAGCCAGTGAAGAGAGCAAGGGAATAAGAAAAAGAAAGAGATGTGTGTGTTGGGGTGGGGCTAAGGGGTTTGAAGGATGGGCCATAAGGAAAGAATAGAGAAAATCCCTGATGTAGGAGAAAAAAATCCTGCAGCATTCCCTGGAAGACAATACAGATGACCACATCGAAGACATGATTCTGATTTAAAAGTTTTAGATGACACTGAACCTGCAATCCTTAACAACAGACTCTGAAAATCACAGAAGTCCACCATTTTGCTGGCTAATTGTGTCCTGGTGTACATTTGCCCACTCTGGGATGCTTAAGCTCAAAATCTCACCACATTTAAGGAACATATGAACAGAACTGGTGGGAACTGCCACTCAGAGACCTAGAAATAAAAGTTCTCCAAGATGAGACAGCACCAGACCCCAACAAGCTTGGAGCAGGAAACAAGTGTCGATAGCGACCCCTGCAGGTTTCTGCCTAATGGGATATGGAAAGCCAGCCCCTGGGACTTCAAAATAAAGTCTCCACTTTCCTGGGAAGAGTATTTATGTTTAGCATCAAATACCACGTGCAAAAATAAAGACCTTGTCTCCCGGGGCTTCCTCAGGTGTTTCAGAAACAACTCCAGCCAAAGCTCAGGACATCCATGCTGCCATCAGAAGAGGATGCAGCTGAGGAAACTGGAAGGTAAATGGTTTCCGGTTGCTACATGGCTTCAAGTTTTCCTCCATTTGATTAGTTCAGCTGGTAAAGGCTGAGTTGTTTAGAATTCTTTTTTACCCCCTAATGGAAAAGTAAAACTTCTTCTATCCAAAATATTTAGAAAACAAAATCATCCTCCAGGACTCTCAAAGTTAAATCTTGGATTGAAATAAAACATACCATAGGATTTGTCTTAGGAAGGATCAGCTTCCCAGCTGCAGCCTGAACGAGCTCCATTTTTAATGGTGCATAAAAGTGTTTCGTGCTGTCCTCAGAGACGAGATCTCATAATTCCTTTGCGAACTATGAAAGAAATCTATCAAGAGGCCTTGTGGGCAGGAACACAGATTTAGGGGGTCAAAACACCAAGCATTCTCATTCATGACCTCACCACATGAACCCCTAATTAAGTATGGGTGTCCTAAAGTGAAAAATACTTTCATAACTGAAGGGCGACCTCGTCCCATTCATAAGCAGACCGCAAATCAGTCATAACTCCCCAAACACCAGGAAGGAGCTGCTCAATTTGTATTTGTGTTGAACTTCAAGTGTTGCATAATTTATATCTAAAATCCACTCTCATACATCTACTGAAAGACCCACTCTGACCTTCGCTCCCAATCCCAACTGCATTAAAAGAAACTATAAATCACCGGAACTCGGGCAGCCAATCACAGCCCAGCTGTGTCAAAGCCAGGCAGCTTGCTTCCCTTGATGCGTTCACCACCCCCTAGAACAGGTTATAAAAATTGTTCATAGTTTGAGATAATAATTCAAAGGCTCTTTATTTTACACTGTGGGTCACTGTTCACCCAGGCGGACTAAGTGAGCATATAGACAGATGGAGAGGCTGGGTTCCACAGAGCCTTCCATTCATCCCCACCTCGAGAAGCCCCCTCAGATCCACGCTCACACCCTGCAGTAGACCTGGCCTCAATTTAACAGAGCTCTGCTTTCGTCTCAACAGAACGTAAATCCAAAGGTACGATCCTTATATCTAAGAATCCCCTTGACTGTGGATCAAAAGTGAGAATATATTTTTACAGGAAGCCCACAGTGTTCTTTCATTAGCTCAGTGTTCTTTCATTGTACCTTAAGGCAAAGCTTTGCCTTGAGGGACATTTTTTGATTCCTAAAAGACAACATGTTGTTTTCTCAGTTTTACCAGGAAAGGAAAGCTTTGAAAATTTCTCTCGATCCCTGGACGCTGTTAAATCAGTTGTGGTGATCATGCAGATGATGTAAAGTCCACCCCTGCCCCAAATCACTGTCCATACAGAGAACCAGAAGCCCTGCAGCGAACAGGTGCGGCAAAAAGAGGCTCTTCCAGCAGTTTCCAGGGAGATTTTCCAAAGAGATCCAGAGGAAGTGCGACAGCTTGGGATTTTCCTCGGCAACCATGGTGTCATTTGTGTCTTAGAAAGGGCTTGGTCCACCCAAGGTGACAGCAGAGGGCCAGTAGGCTGGGACGATGGCCAAGATTGCTTCATACCAGGCGTCCCATGAGTCTGTCTACAGAGAAGCAATATTCTTGGAGTTGACATTTGTCTGGCCTGTTCAAGGGACTCTGGGTCAATGACCCCCACAGTGGGAAGCTTCACTTGTCCCCACAATCTGCAAGGAACACGTACTATTGACTTATGCAGCAAAGGCACACACAATGGTAAGTGTCCTAAATGCAGGCTGGCCACCCTGCCAAAAAGAAGGCGAAGGGGCTTGGAACATACCTCTTTACCCTCTAGTTTATCAGGAGGCTTGAAGTTTCCCAGGCAGGACATAACACAACAGGAAAAAAATCTTCTGACTGGGCCACCACGTCAATTAAATGGCCACCACCAAAATTAAATCTGCTATACAAGATACATGCCCTAGAGAGAGACTCACACGGTGTTTGATTTCCTTCCTTTTTGCTTTTTTTAAGCTATTCTTCAGCAATCACTTCTTTCTTATGACACCCTCAAATGCGGTGAAGGGCTCTGTAGAGAAGAGCCGGGTTAGCAATTTGTCTGCTCTTCCTATATTTCTGGGCCCGCAGATCTTCCCTGACCTCTGCTCCCCGGGGTACAATTCCTCATGGGTAGAACGTATAAGAATACACATAAGAGAGCTGTTCAACGTGGAGGATGTTCTTTCGTTCTTCAATTAAAGAAGGAACAAGGGAAACGTCGCCCTGGGAGAGGAAAAGCTGATTGTACATGAAAAGGCAGGATTTTCAAAATGTTTTTTGCCCTTGTTGTCCTTTAGAAAAAAAATTCTTTGAGTTTCAATTGTCAGAGCCAGCTACCCTTAGAAGGAGAAGGCAGAGAACTAAATGAGAATAAGAATCAAGAACTATTCCCTACCACTAGACAGGGTGTGATGAATGGAACCAGTAATGAGTAAGAGCCTGGAGAGGGTTAAAACAAAGCCCCAGTGCCTGGCTTCTAAAGGACAGAGCGGTACTCAGCTTTATGAAGAGGAAAGGCACCCTTGGCTGTGGCGGAGCATCCCATCAAATCATAATATCTGGAAAGATGTTAAATGAATTGTCCGTGAGTCCGTTTGCAGTCATGTGGAACAACACAAGGTAAAGGGGAGCCCCAGGCATGGTTTGGTAAAAAGCAAATTGCTATCAGCCCAACTTCATTTGGCTCAGTGATAGAGGGACAGGCAGATGCTGGGAAGCAATAGACGTGATCTCCAGAAACTTCAGTTAGGCTCTGGGTGCGCTTACTGCCACCAGCAACATACGGAATTGGCCTTTGGATGAGTGAGTTAGGGGCAGTGGCTGGAGAGGGCAGAGTGCCCAGCTTGGGGAATGAAGAGGGGACAGAAGGCAAAGGACTCCCCACCAGGTAGAAGAGAGGTCAGTTCACCTCCATCCTGCTTCAGGGGTAGGTGGCCAGCAGACCCAGCTCTGGGAGCGCCCGGAAATTCGGGGCTGCCGCCCGTGAAGGCAGCAGGGTTTCCCTGGGCTCCACAGAGTTACTCTACTTGGCATCCTCTGCTTCCTCCCCCTCTATCCTGTTGAATTCACTGCTTCCTCTTTTCCAGGTTTTACAGCTGCTCTGGCCAAGTCAATGCTGGGAAGAGAAGTAAGAACAAAGTCAACTGCTTATTTAACTCTTTTCTAACGTAGAAGAACGTGTCTTCATTCGGTGCTGGTGGCACCTCCAGCGGCTTTTGTTGATCTTGGCAAAGCATCAACATTATTACTGCTTACTTTTCTGAACTTGCACCTAAATTAAATATTTACTATTTAATAAACATTAACCATTGATAAAGTGACCATTTGTCCAATTTGCCAACAGTCCTAGTTTATGCCTGTCGTCCCAGCAAAATTACTCATACCTCCGCTCTCAGTGATGTACGGTCCGAGTCTGGATGACATAGCATGCGCTCACCTGGCCCTGGGACCCAGGCAGGGCTTCCTTCCCCACTGGCCTCTCCTCTCCTCAGAACCACCTGCTTCTTCCAGCCCATTATTGTCAGTCATACCAGAAATCATTAATAATGTATTATTTATATCCCACTTACTTTCAAAAAGGATTAAAGTGGTATACAACGCATTCACTCAATAAATATTTACTAGAAGCCTAAAGTTCCATGAATACTACCTGAGGATATATATAGATATGCTCAAAATTGTTCAAATCAAGGTTAAAAGTGAAGGCAATGAAAAACCATACAGAGGGGGACGATTACTGAGTTAGAAACCGTGGACGAGAGAATAATTGTAACTCTTTCTATATTTGACTTTGAGCTTCCTGGTAGTAAAACCAAAAAGTAAATTACAACGTACAACATCAATCATATTGCCTAAGGAAATATAACTTTGACAAAAAAGATACTTTTTCTCCTAATACTAATTCTCACAGAATTTAACCACTCATTCATTCAATAAATATGTATTGAGTACCTACTATGCCCCAGTTAGTGTTCTAGGTGGTAGGACACAGAAGTGAACAAAACAGAGCAAACAGACAAAAATCCCTGCCCTCAGGGAGCTTACTTTCCAGTAGGATGAGACAGACAATAAGTGAAATATGTAGGGTGTCACATAGTGATAAGTGCTGTGGAGAAAAACAAAGCTGGAACAGAGATTATTAGAGAGCTCAGAGAGGGCCCTGCAGCTTTAATAGGGTGGTTAGGAAACCCCTCTCTGGAAAGGTGACATTTGAGGAGAGGCACGAAGGGGAGGAGGGAGGGATCATGTGGACATCTGGGGAAGTCTTCCAGACAGAGGCCGTGAGATGGGAGCACCTGAGACCAGTGTGGCTCCAGCAACGTGAATCAGGAGCAGACTCCAAGGACATCCAGTCAGAGACAGGAAGGGAGGGACAGAAAGTGGAGATCTTAGGTTTTTTCCTTCCAATAAGAAAGAAAGTCACGGGAGGATTTTGAGCAGAGAAGTGTCATGACCTGACATATTTCAAAGGATCATTCTGGATGCTGTGTTGAGTCTATTTGTAGGGGAACAAAGCACAGAAGTAAAGAGATCAGTTAAGAAGCTTGTGAAATTTTCCAAACAAGAGAAGTTGGTAAGAAATGACCAGATTCTGGATGTGTGGAAAAGGTAGAGGCAACAGGTCACACGTGAGGTGAGAGAAAGAGAGTGGCCCAGACGGTTCTGAGATGCTTGGCTGAGCAGTGGAGTTGTTGATTACTGAGATGACAAAGACCGAAGGAGGAGCAGATCCTGGGGGAAGATGAGGAGTTTGACGTTGGCCGTGTTAAATGGAATACACATGTTGGACACCCTAATAGAACTGTCAAGTCAAGCAGGTGGCCTGGGTTTCTCATGAATCCTTACATAAAGGACATGGAATAGTAATGTGAACAAGCTCTCAAACAATTATTTTTGCCAAAAGTACAGAAACACTCACTTTTTTACCATTTTTATATCAATCTGCAATAAAAATCAAGGGCATACTCTTCTATCATAGCTAAGTGAAGGCATTTGTGGAAGCGGCCAAGTTAGTGTAGTAAAGGTCCTAAAAGATGCTGCCTTCGGGAATCTAACTTAGAACAAGGTAGAGCTTCCTGGAGCTGGAGGAACGGACAGTCCACACAGACCTCTGCCCGTCTCAACTATCATTTCAGATTTGCCTCGGGCAGGACTGAGCTCTCTGATTGTACTTATTCTCTGGGGTAGAAGGTTAGGTGGCAGGGTTGACATTTTGCTACAAAAAGCAAAAAAGAGACTGATAAATTCTTACCCAGATCAAGGCCCACCTCATTTTTACTTGAAGGCAGGTCACTAGGATACCTGAAAGACCTTCTAGAATTTTTCTTTAAAGGGAGCTGTGAATTTACTCAATGGGCAGATGAATCCCAAGCTGAGAATGATAAGCTGGTGCTTAGCAACAATTTGGAATTTTTCAAGTTAAGATGTTGTGTTTTCCTGGCAAAAGAATGGATCTCAGACAGTGGCTCCTACAGACAGATATAAGTTAATCCTTTCCCCATTCAAATAATAAAAGTGTCTATAATTCCTCCAGGCCATACCAGTCTGGAGAAAAAGAAATTGTGCAACTGTCAGAAATGCAGCAGAATTATCAAAAGTACCAAAAGCAACATAAATAGGGAAAACTTACATCACAGTTGAGTTTTGCGTCTGAAAGTATAAAAATCACAGCCTTGTTAAATCCCTTGAAACAAGGGACTTAGTCTAATTTATGCAAGCAATCTGTATCCCCAGAACCTCCTAGAATAATCCCAGAACATGGTAGGCATTCAATAAAACTCTGACAAAAGAATGAATCAATCAACATTAAAAAAATAATAAAAACAAAACCTATGAGCACCATCTTGTGGAAGCCCTTACCATGACACCATCCAACATGGTCACCAGGCTGAAGAACGGACACTGAAACTTCTGTGTGACAGAGTCTTAGGCGCCACGGACTATAGGGAGCAGCAGGCTAAGAAACTTGTCCTGAAGTCGTGTTTGCAAACCAGGTACACTTTTTAGTTACACTCAGGTGAGGCTGATGGAGATTATAGGGGACTACAAAAGCTCCCCCAAGCCAGCCCTTGGCACTGTCTCTGAATACAGTGGAGAGGTGTAAATCCCAGAAGTAGTGTTTGACTAGTTCCCCCAGCCAAAATTTTTGTAATAATCTAGGTTCAAATTCTTCCTTTGTGCTTTGAGACGTCCTTGGGAATCAATGATCCACAGAGCCCTTTGGACACCTGGGAGCATCCTCTGTCTCTCTGCTTCTGCTACACCCCTCCCCCACTCACTGAGGCTCCTACTGTCGCCCTCTGAAACTTGTATGGATTTGGCCTCTCTTCTATTTTTTCCAACTTTCTCTACATCAGAGGAAGGAGGGAGGGAGGCAGAGATAGTTACCTGGTCACCTTCCGTTTGCTTCTCTCCTACAGGACCACTAAGCAGAGGTGGAACCAAGAACCATAGAGGTTCTCTGTGTCACATGCCTCTCCCACTGGAGTCCCCTTTTCAGTCATTCCCACCCCCTTCCCAAGAGCCTGGCACAGCCCACCAAGAGACAATATGAAGAAAACCAGTAACATACACTCCTGGTTCACAGAGGGTACTCATAATTCTTCAGGTTTTGTGGAGACCTGGAGCTTACACAATTTGGACTCTCTTGGAGAAAAAGAGTAAAATATCATAAACACAAATCTAGGAGCAAAAGTGAATACTTATTTAGAATGTGAGAAGATCACTGGCACCTCAAAGATCCAAGTCACTTTCTTCTGAACTCTGACAACCGACTAGAAATGCTTACATACAAATGGATTGCAACCCGGCAACCTGGGCCACACTGGAACTCCCAGCAAGTCCACTCAGAGCGTCCAGAGCGTCACCTTCATTGGCTTCCTCCAACCCTTGACCCCAGATCAAGACCCCGCACCTGGATTCTGTCCCCTCAGGGCAGCTCCTTGCCTCCCCCACCTCCCAACGGTACTCCAGAGGCATACTTAAAGGGGAGGTCCTCCAGGCTGCTTAGGGGCTTTGTCCTGGGGACTAACCCTAGTGAGGCCACTCAGGGTGCCGCATGGGAATACCCCCCTTCTCCCGGCCAGCCCACCCTGCAGCCCCTGGACCTGACCGAGTTAGAGGGTCTCTGCTCCGGGAGTCACAGGCCCGGTTTCCATCTCAGTACCCACCCACCAGCTCAGCGCTGGGCCCCGGGATCGGGGGAAAGCTGACGTGGCAAGATTCTGGAATCCGAAAAACAAAGCTATAAAATTTACATACCATTAAATAAATAATAAAATCAAATACAATTCCACCAGTCTTTGCCGCGCCTCCTCTGCCCAGGAGCCCAGGGTGGATGCGCAGCCGGGCGGGCGCCAGCAGACTCCGGGTGCTAGCGGTCTGCCCTCCACCGTCCCCAGTTCGGGGAACACCTGACGCAGGTGACCATGACGCAAATAATGAGGAAAACTTTCCGGCCAGCCACTGACGCTGGACCAGGCATTTCCGCCGGGAGGAGCGGGCGGGGAGCGGGAAGACGAGAGCAGGTCCGGAGGCCTGGAAACCCGCGCACCTTAGAAGGGCGCGGGGGAGAGAGAGGGGCGCCGTTCCCGCCGAGAGCTGAACCGCGCGCGGGCAGCCCGGGAGATCGCGCGGAGCGGCGCCGCCGTCGGCTCGGGTAAGGGCTGCGACGTTAGCCGCCGGTGCTCCGGGAGGCCCGCGCCTGCTCCTCCAGCCCCAGCCGCCGGGAGGGAGTGGGAGCTGCGTCCACGGTCTGGGGAACAAAGAAGCGTCAACACGCGCACTTCTTTGTTTCCCTCCCCTTTCTCTGCCCCTCCCTCTTTTGGCCGTTCTGTTCCCTGCTGTGACCGCGCTTCTACCCTCTGTGAAGGGTGGTGTTGGGTCCTGACACTTCTGCAAATAAAGGAGGACTGGGCCCCTTCCCCTCCAAAGAGCCCTGGCTCTGAGTTGATGGAAAAACTATGCGTGTGAATGGTAGAACGTCTTCCTTTTCAGCCTGCATAGACTAGTCAACTAAACAGGAAAAAATTTCCCATATCCCAAATTCCAGCCTTGTGCACAGACTGGCTCCTGTGACCCAAAGCAAATCACCGTTTCCCGTGTCATCTCCCTACCCCCCACCACCTTAAAATGGGAGAGAAACAGTGGTCCTAACCTTCCAGGGAGTTGGTCAGATTGGCCCATGTCTGGTGCTCCACTCTTTCTGTGCCAAGAGGCGGCTCAAGGTCATCCTCCTTGAAAGTTCAAAGCTGAATACATTTGAAATTCTATTTATAAAAAAGGCCTTAGGAAATTGTGTTTTAATGAGCGCACTGGGGTGTCCATACCGCTAAAAACTGCACTGATTGGTCTAAGGGAGGTCAACAGAACTTTGTGACTTCAGCGTTTGCCCCGTGGCATTTTTGAATGTGGATCCAGATCAGTGGGCATGGCGCCATCAAACTCACCCAAGTAGGCCATCAGGTGTTCCCCCAAGAGGGAAGGCAGCTGCCTTCAGCCAAGAATCCCCCCGCCCCACCATTAGTTAGAGAGGTGATAAACAGCTATTGAGGATCATATAGCCCCAAGAAGGCCTTGTGTTTGCGGAACACTGTAGAACACCCCTGATCCTTTCCAGAAATGAGACTTCTCCCCTTGCTCCAGACAGGGTTTCCAAACCTCTGCTGGCAGCATCCAAACTACACCCCAGGGCCCTATGGCCCACCCTATTCTCTTCATCAGCTTCAACTTTGCCGTCTGAGCCCACTTGCAACTCATCTCTTGGCTGTCCCTCCATAGCAGTAAAGAAAGTTAAGTGGATGGGGGCCTGAAGAGTCCAAGCCGAAAACTTGACGTGAGGTCGGCCCCCCTGGCCCTTTTTCCCCATGGATCATCCATTCAGTCCACAAACTTGTTGAAATCCTGCACGTGCCAGGCATTGTGCGAGGCTACCGTGGCATGGGTGAGGCAGACGTGTGAACAAAAGCCAGCAGCACAGTAAGAGAAGGACGTGAGAGACCTGTGAGAAAGGACAGACCTTCTGGGAAAGCGTGCACGTCTTCGCAGAGGAGGTGACTTTGAGTTGGGTTTTAAAGAATGAACACACTTACTTTAAAATAAGAAAATTCCAAAGCAAGGCTGGGACCCCAAAAAGAAATCTTCCTCTGGAAGAGTTGGTAGAAATGTATACTGCATGCTCCAGAAAATAAAGCAGGACACTGAATATATTGGAGGACAAAACCAAGAGGAGACGGAAGCAGGGCCAGGAGGATGGCCAGGCAGGATGACTGCTCAGTAGACGGAGCCCTCAGTCCCAGCTGTGAGAGCCTTGCAGGGCCCAACCGGACTGGAGTCAGTCCGTGACTGGCCCAAGGCCTGGCCTTCTAAGTTGACTCTTAACGTTCAATAATGTAACACTATTCATAGGGACTCATTCTAAGTATATCAAGGACTGACAGGAAAAACATGAGCCGTACAGGTAGTGTTCTAAATAAGCTGGCCTGTTCTAGAACCAAATTTCTCTCCAGTCTCCTATTGGAAGAAACACACACAACTATGGACCAAAGCTTGAGGCTGCTCTTGCACCGGGAGACAGGCTGAAGCCCTCCCCTGCCGTCTCTGCTGCTGCAGCTGGGCCTGACGTGTACGATAAGTAGTAGCAAATTCCTCACCCTTCACAGTCCTCAGCCAGGAGTCCTCAACGCAGCACCTGCTGGTCTCCTCCCGGAGCTGAAGGTTTTACCTCATCTCTTCACTTCCAGGTTGTGTAGCTCAAACCCTCTTAGTCTAGAAACGTTTGCCTACGTTCTTCCTGTCCCACCAAAACCAGGAGGTGCTAGTTTTGAGTTATTCAGTTTTTCATGTTTAATCCCCTCAAACTCCAATTGTGGAGCCAGGCATCATGCCCTTTTAGACTGATACCTTCACCTTTTAGAAGGGGATGCTTAGGCAGCACACCCCAAGTCCTGAGCCTGCCTCTCAGCTCCAGATCCATGGAAGATCCCCAGGCCTCTTTTCACTGGTGGTTGTGATAAACTTCAGCTTTATCTTGGTTCACAGCTTCAAGCCAGGCTTTTGGAGCTCAGCTATATGAGTCTGGTTTGCACCCACCATGGCCATGCACTCAGTGCCCCAGGAGCTACGCCTGACCACGTTCACTGACACTCTCTCTAAGGAAATAAACTGTCAGCACTCCTCACCCGGGTCATAATCTGCTGAACTCCTGACAGCAGGTGGAGCTCATCAACCCTAACCAAATCAGTCTGTGCGACCAGCTTTCTACAGGGTTTCAGGGATTCTAGAAGCCCTGAGGAGAGATTCAGGGACAGCTCCCAGGTGGCACCTGGCGCTGGTGTAGAACCCACTATTTCCCAGGACCCTGTAGCCTCTTGGCTGTGCAGGTTTCTTTCCTTAGGAGGGGCTCTCTGCCTCAGGGGTATCCCTGTTTGAGTAAGCACATGGGTCCAATATGGGATAAGGGGACTGCCAAGGTCACCTACTCTCTGTACAAAATTCCTGACTCCTGGGAATTTGCAGACTCCAGGCACCATCCCAGGCTCTGCCACGAGAACAAATGAGCCATTCTGCCAAGACTCCTGAGGATTCCAGCCTTCCCACCAAGGACAGCCTCTAAATGACCGTGTAATTATGCTTGGAAGAACCCCACAAGCAGTCCTAACAAAAAGTTCCTTTGGTCTTGGTCTTACCAGCCTTCCCAGTGACTAATTGGGCATTTTCAGGTCGTAAATGACCCCCTCCTGTCTCATTCTGTCCCTCCCTGGTCTCTAATTGAGATCTAGAATGCTCGCTGTTTCTCCACTCCACCATGTCAAAACTTAGACTCACTAGCCTGGGCAGCTGAACTTGATTCTTTAGGGAGGTCAGGTGGGGGGTGGGGGAGCCCCGCTGGCCAGGCAGGTAGGAGAGAGGAAGAAAGGCTGTAACACTGGGCAGTAATGGCGTAGACCGCTCCATAAACAAGCTCCCCTCACCTTCATCCTCTGCACAGAATTCTCTTTCCATTTCCTTCTGATGGCTAAAGTCTGCCCCCTCCCCAGCTCTGGGACCTCCTCTGGCTAGCTTTTAACTCTGTGGGGACTGCCCATTTCCCTCATGGGCCCCACACCCCAGAAGTCAGAGGGTGGCATTTTCCTAGCTCCCTGTTTCCTCTCCTTCCAGATAATTATTCTTCCAACTCGTGTTAAAATCCTCCTCTTTCATTCATGACATAATCACACTACGCTGTATTTTAATTTATTTTTCTGTCTCCTTGCTTAAGCAAGACACTTTCTTGAGGTCTATAGGTGTACCTTATGCAACCTTGCAGCCCCAGTGCCTGACAGCGTCTGTTACATAGAAAGTCCTCCATGAATATTTGCAGTAAAAAAGAGGAAAAGAAGAAAGGAACATGGGATAGGAAGGAAGACTTGGAAGCCTATCATTTTCAGTAGCACTTTTAAAAGGTCTGGGAACACACTGAATGATAGAATCAGATTCACAAATATTTAAGCAGCCTTGAAGGATGAGGCAAAACCAGCAAGATGAAATTTAATATGGATCCATATAAACACCTGTATCAGGTTCAAAAAATAAACTTAAGTTTGGCACATGAACACACACAAAAACAGGTAAAAACATAAAAGCTACCTTTAAACATTTGCAGCCTGCTGTGGAGCAAATCTGTTGCGTGTAACTCCAGAGAGCAGAACTGGGAGGCTGGTCAAAAGCCCAAAGGAGAAAGATTTAGTGCCAAAAGTCTGTGTAATTTGCTATTTGCTAAATACGGTGCCTGGCACATAGAAATGGTGGCTGAATAATCCCATATCTATTGCCGTGTTATTTCTTATCATTATTATTACCAGCATCATCGTTATTTATTATTCATAAAAGTGGTCCAACAGTCTGCCTCAAGAAGCACTGAGCTCCCCTCCCTGGAAATCCAAAGTTATCACCAGGTAGCCACCTGTCTAGGGTGTTTGTAGACCTGATTCCCAACCCCTGGCCTCCCCTTCCCATAATCCTGTGATTCCAAGAACAGTGCTCTGTATGTCCTGGGTAGTGAAAGCCACAGATACAATTCCTGGCTGAGCAAACCGTCTTTTATATAAAGAAGCTTTTGCACGGCCCACATTTGCTGCAGTGTGCCTCATTCAAGCAACCCCTCCGAAGCATCTCTTTGATGTTGAAAACTAAAATTGCTTTGTGTGAAAGCTCCTTTAATCTTATATAGATACAAATGCCTTGTATCTTTGGGGATATGCCAAACCGCTCTTAGTATTTCAGAATTAATCTCATTAAAGAAAGCTCTGTTTAATCCCCACTGCTGCTTGCTAGAGATATTGAATAGTCCTACACCTGTTTCTATTGCCACTGTCCTGTGCACCCTTCCTGGATTTAGTGTGGTCCAAGAAAAAACATCAGCGAGTTTGGGCTGGACAATGACATTCCCACTTTTGGTTTAGCACTGTAGTTGTAGAAATGTTCCTTTATATGTCTTTATCTCGATTTCTTAATTAAAGAAAAGGAAAAAAACAGAAGGTGTAAGAGGAGCTTGCCTGTTACAAAGAATAACAAATGGAATAATGAGTTGCTTCATTAACTATCCAACTCATTATAATTATGACAAACCAGTAATGCTAAATATTGCTTAGAAAAATGGAGTTCATATAAGGTAACCCTCTATTGTCTCTTCCCAAAGAATATAGGAAACCCTTGATTAGATCACCTGGTTTGTACAACGTATTTCATATATATATTTATATATAAATACATGTATTATATGACATATATATATATCTCAAATGAAATTACTGACTTCCTCCCTCCCAACACACTTCTGGATCTTCTCCATTCAGAGCCATCAGTGAGTGTTACAAATATGCAACCATATGAAATAATCACTCATTTATTTATTTCAACAAATATTTATTGACTGCCTACTGTGTGTCAGGCATGATTCTAGGTGGCAGGAATACGACGGCAAACAAGAGAGCAAAGTTCATGTTCTCCAGTATACAGATCAATGAATATGATACAAATAAAGAAAATAAAACGGCATGATAAGATACACAGTGATTGGAGGTGACGGGGGTAGGGGGGGTGGGGTGGGGTGGGGAAAGTTTAGATCAATTGTTTAGGGAAGGCCTCACGGGGGAGGTGACATCTGAGCTGAAACTTGAGGAGGAGGAGCCAGGCATTTGAGGATCCGGATGAAGAACTTTCTCAACAATGGGAGGGACAAATGGAAGGGCCCTGAGGTGGGAAGAGGCTGTAGCATGTGAGCAAGAGGAGGAGTGGGATTCCAGGAGGGCCAGGAAGGAAGCAGAGGCCAAGATGGGCAGGCCTTGGATGTCTTTCAAAGTACAGTGGAAACCATCGGAGGGTTTTAAGCAAGGGAGCAACATGATCTACTTTATGTGTTTAAAAGATCACCTCTGAAGAATGGCTTGTTGGAAAGCAAGAGCCAAAACAAGGAGGTTGTCGTAGAAGATGGTGCATTAGACAAGAGTGGTCACAGTGGTAGAGAGAAGACTGGATTAGGGACTTTTTTTGGAAGATGGTGTCAAGAGGACCAGCTGATTGATTAGCAGGCTTGGGAGGACGAAGAGAGAGGAATCGAGGATGACTACAAACTTCCACATCTGATCAACTGCGTGAAATTACATCCAACTTTCTCAGTTCACAGCGCCCCTAGTGTCTCAGTGAATTTTTCACAGTGACCCCTAGGCCGAAGGAAATCCATAACACTTTTCATTTATTAGTTATCCAAGTAACTTAATGTTTGTGTCACATCCTTCTGTCGCATATTTTTGTCACAACTTAATACACAGAAATTGAAAGAAAAAATAATGCTTTTATTTCATTCTTAAACAGCCATGATGACTTACTTTTAGAATGTGTGTGCCCATTGGGCATTGCTTGATTTCTCCAATCTTGGAATCAGATTGCGCATGGCAACCCTCATTTCCTGATCTGCACTGATTTTTGTGTGGTACTTGCTTTTTATCGCAACAACTGCCAAAAACCCAGCTTTGCAAAATATTCCATCATTGAAAGGAATACAGCGTAATCTAAAGATAGTAGCTCATACAACACCCAACAGATGTCAAGTATTGACGTTTTCCTCAAAAATTTAAGATCATCATGGCATTTTTGTGAGTTCTCTCTGGTGCCCAGGGGCCCTTGGTGCTCACATTGGTCAGACCATTCAGTGACAGAGGTGGGGGATGGCAGAGGAGGCATATAAGAGAGGGCTGCTTAGGTTTGATTTACATGGTGGACATTCAAGGAGAGCTCCTGACCAAGGAAGGTTAAGAAAGAAATGTGTACTACAAAAACAAATTCTACTCAATATTCTCATAGGAAAAATCTCCATTATCCCGTATTCTTAGGGAATGAGGTGTTCGCTGGCTAATTTTCTGGGTAACCAAGAGCTAATCAGAAAACGTTTTTCTTTCAGCTTTATTATTGAAAACTCTCCTGGCTTGGACTCAGTTCCCTCCCAGACATTGTAAGTACTGAGCCGTGAGCATAAATGGGCATAGGTGCTGCTGCTTTGCTCCAGGTCTTGAAGAGTGCACAGTCATGATTACAAATAATTTTTAGTGTCCTCCCTGTTAGCCACACGGTGATCCCAGAAACAGCAATGTCAAAGTGGATCTCCATAAAGTAGATTTTATGTTCCTGCAGTAGCTGCTTTTTAAAGGCATTGCATCTCCCATCAAAAGCACAGCATTAGATAAATCCTAGATGTGACCAGCAAGAGGGCATCAAAAGAAATGTAAATGTAGGATTAGAGCCAGCCCAGGTAGTCTAGTGGTTAAGGTTCGGTGCTCTCACCACTTCAGCAGCCCAGGTTCGTTTCCCAGTCGTGGAACCACACCACTCATCTGTCAGTTGCTGTGCTGTGGCAGCAGCTCACATAGAAAAACTGGAAGGACTTACAACTAAGATATACAACTATGCACTGGGCCTTTGGGAAGGAAAAAAAATGCAGGATTAAAATCCCTTATCTACAAATTCTGTAATCCAAAAGTTCTAAAAACTGCAAATCTTCTCGATAAGTTCATGGCAAACTCATGTGGCCACAAAACTGACCTGCTAGAACTCAGTTGGAAGCAAAATCCAACCCAAACTGATGTGGGGCTGTTTTAAGTTTTTCTTTATCCCATTTATGGTGAAATTTTACATGTTTTGCTGCAGAAATACTAGTAAGATTCATACAGGGTGCTGCCCCAGACCCCTCTCGGGTGGTTATATATATCTATGATATGTTCACCTCAAGGCTGGTCTACATCAGGAAAAAATCTGAAGTCTACAACATAACTAAGGGTTTTGAATAAGGGATAGTTAGTCTTTAGAAACACAGGGCTGGAAGGAACCTGGAGCTCTTCTAGGTCAATCCATTAATATCATAAATGAGACAAGAAGCCTGGACACATGTGTGGGAGGAGCAGGGAACATGTTCCAAATCACATATTCAGTTTGGAGCGCAGCCAAGACAGGGCTATTTCTCCTGCCACCTGCTGCCCACAGCCCCATAAGGCAGCCCAGACATGCTCATATGTGTTGAGAACACAGATACCTCAGGACCCCGTTAGTGTCAACAGGCCACACGCAAAATGTGCTTCTACTGAGACCCTAAGCTGAGCTATCTGAAAGTGAATATGTCATCAGTTATAACAGTTATCCATAGCAATCAATAATCCTGCTCTGTTTCTGATAATTTTGAAGATTTGAGGGAAGTCAATTCCAAGTGAATCAATAGGACTCTTGAAAATTTGTCCAGTATTTTCAAATGACGATATCTTTTCATCCAAAGGAATTTCCTTTTAGCAACTAGAAACTCTAAATATTTTTTTGTGTTCTTTTAAATAATTGCCATTAGAGCTGCTAAATATTTGAAGGTATCGCTAAGAACTTGAGTTGTAAATACTAGAAAGGTGACATATCTAGCTCATCTCCTCTTCTGCAATGTGGTTTAGACTTGGAATTGGACAGACGTGGTCTGGAATCCCAAATATGGTGCTGAGGAGCTGTAAGGCCAGTTACCTAACCTCTATGCGACCTGGTTTTCTTAGTTGAAAAAAGGACAATAATATTTTACCAGATTTTTGTAAACCTTTAAATTTAAAAAATATGAAATATCTTATTCTGTTCTAGGCACACGGTAAGTGTGCAGTAATGAAAGAAACCCAACTTCCCCCTTCCTCCCTTTTCTCAACCTCTTTACCTTATTATGGAGAATGATTGTTTAATTAGAACGTGTGAGAGAGGCTGTAGGAACAGTGCCCTAAATCAGTCCCCTCCAAAGAACACCAGGGTCTCAGCCCACATAATAGTCGGTGTTGGGAAAGAACACTGAACTTGGCAGCACAAATGTGTGTCCGAATCCTAGTTTGGCCACTTATTACTTGTCCGACGTTAACCAAGTCATAGATCCCTCTAAACCTTAGTGTTGTGGTCTGTAAAATGGAAATAATAGTGTTTGCCACACAAGGCTGCCATGATGAATAAATTCAGTAGGGCACATTTACTTGTTTAGCAACTCAAAGCATTATACAAATAGTTGAAGCACAGGGAAGAAGGAGAGTAGTTCCCCAAATCTGGAAACAGGAGAACATTTTCCTGATTTAAATAAAAGGAGAGAGAAGGCAGATGTGGCATCTTATAGCCCAGTGAGTTTGATATTTGTGCTAGGCAGACTCCTAGGGCATTTCCTGTGATAGTTAGGGAGCACTTGGGAGGGGTGACAGGCAGCATGGATTCTTGGAGAGCAACTCACATGGAACTGAACCTCTCTGACCACTCCTTAGAGAAGGAGGGGAACCTTCAAGTGGACAGCAGTCTCAGGGAGCCAAAGAGGAAGGGGCTCAGAAAGTTGAGGGTGAAGGGCTTCAGAGAGTCAAGAAGGCGTAGCCTAAGAGAGCTTAGTGGGAGGGGCCTCGTGAGTCAAGGGGCAGGGCTCAGACAGCCAAGAGGGAGGAGCCTTGGGGAGCTGGGAGAGAGGGTCTCAGAAAGTAGAGGGGGAGGGCCTTCAGGGAGCCAAGGGAGAGGGGCCTCAAAGACTTGGCCCAACCAGCTGTCCAGGAAAAGAGCTGTGTTCTTCAAGGCCTTCTCATTTATTTAGCAAAAAATGTTTGTAGTAAGATCCTCTTTCTCCCCGCTTTGGTTAATTTTGATGCTCAGAAGAAAACTAATTTTTTTTCCTCAAACTACTTTTTGTCACTGAGATCCTCTAGATAAAGATTATCAATGCTTCTGTTTCCCTTAAAAACTGAGCCCCATTTCCCCGTCCATAAATGGGGGATAATTATGCCAATTATGCCTCCGTCAGGGGTTGTTGTGAGGGCTAAGGGGACCCGGCACAGTGGCTGATGTGGAAATGTTAGCTCCCCTCTCCCGCATCCTCCCCTGAGTGGCGGATGGAAGAAGATGGCAGGGTCAGCTTAGCCACTGTCCTCAGCACTCTCTGGTTTGAAATATGTATCCATGGATGATTTGGATGAGGACACACACATGATAGGAAATGGCAAGCAGTCCAATATAAAATTATTGGGATGAGCTGGAGAAAATGTGAAGTCTTGGGGAAAGGAACCCACTTGCCCTTTTAGAGTGGGAGCTCTGAACACGCTAACACATTCAGTGTTCTCAGACACACCACATGGTGTTGCGGAGATGGCTACATGCTCAGCCTGGGCCTTGGGCTCTGGGTTCTGTTCTAAGCCATATGTGTTAGAGAGCTAACATACTACAGCACATCCAGAGGGCAGCCAAGATGGTGGAGAAGGACCTAGAAACCACGCCATCTACTCAGTGGTTGAAGGAACTGTGAAAGGGAGAAATCATGATTCACATGTTCATTCAATAAATATTTATTGTTACCTCTTATGTGCTGGGCACCATTCTAGGTACTTGAGCAAATAACAAAGATCCCTGCCCTCAGGGAACTTACATTCTAGAGAGAGAAATGGACAATACACATCATAATGAATAAAGTAGTTAGTATAGTAGAAAATGATAAACACTCTGGAAAAAGGCGAAAACGAAGAGTAAGTTAAGGGAGATTGGAAGTGCCACAGTTGGGTAGGTGACAATAAATAGGATGATAGGCGCAGGCCTCACTGAGAGGTGAGGGAGTGAACCAGCCAGATACCTGGGGAACATGCCCAGAGGACAGATAGAGCAAAGCCTCAGGTGGGACAGTGCCTGTCATCTTGGCAACAGCAATGACAGCAGTGTGGCAGGAGCCAAGGGAGGGAGAGAGCAGTAGGAAGGAAGTGGGAGAGGTGATGGGGGCCAATCAGGAAGGACCTGCAGACCCTGGAAGGGCTTTGGCTTCTTATCCAAGAGATGGGAGCCATCATAGCATTTCGCACAGGGGAGTGAGGTGATGTGACTTACATTTTAAAAGCTCGCTGCCGTGTGAAGAATAGACCAGCCAGCAGGTGACTACAGTAGTCCAGGCAAGATGTGATGTTGGCTCGCACCACAGTGGGAACATGGAGGGGATGAGAAGTGGTGAGATCCTTTGAAGGAGGAGTCAGCCTGATTTCCTGGTAGATTTGATGTAGGATGAGGAGGAAAGAGAAGAGTTGGTGATGACTCCAAGGGCTTTGTCATCCGCTGAGAGGTCTGGATCTAAGTTTGGGCACGGTGAATTTGAGATGTCCTTAGACGTCTGAGCGGAGATGCTGAGAGGGCAGTCACAGAGCCGAGCCCAGCGTCCTGGACAAAGATCTGATTGCTATCTTCCAGCACTTAAAAGGCTGCCGTGTGGAAAAAGAGGGAGAACTCTTCACTGAGTTTCCCTGAGGGACAGAAAGGGCCGATGAAGGAGTGGAAGTCAAAGTGAGGAAGGCTCTCACTCAATCCAAGGACTTGTGAACCACGGCTGTCTGAAAAGTGAATGAGCAGCCTCAGAAAGGTTGTCTTGTGTTTATAAATAATAACTTCCTGAAATCATGGCTGACAGAGAACAGACTGACCCATTATCAGGGAGGTTCTGTCCCAGCAAACAAGACATCACCGTAATATTCCCTTGGGCCAGGCAGCCTCCCCAAGGAGGGGTTCCAGTCTCCTGGGGATAAGGGAGCTCACCTCTGACACTCCCTGTGGGCCATCATTTCCCTGGGGCCCAGCCACCAGGCCCAAATCTTTAAACCTGTCAACTTGGCTGCAGTCGGCACCAGGGAGCAGGGTAGTAGAAAGCAGTCTTTCTCCCTCTCCCCATGCCATGAGCAAATTAAAGCCTCAGAAGGACACACTCACACAAACACACACTGACACACACATACAAAACTCGCCTTCCGAGCTGGTTAGGAATGTGTACAATAACAACATAGCACATGTTTGTGCCCAGCATGACTTATGTGTACACATATTGCCTCATTGAATCCTCACAGGAGGTCAGTACTACTGTTCTCCCCATTTTACAGATAAGGAAATTAAGTCACTGGAGAGTTAAGAAACTCACTCAAAGTCATACAGTTCGTATGTGGCCAAGCTAGATTTAACCCTGGGAAACCTGGCCCCAGATCCTAACCACCATGCTGTTCTGCTCTTTCGGAAGTTTCTTTCTCATTCCTGCTTCAATTCTCCCTTTCCATTTTCACACAGACCCCTCCTCCGCTGATTATCTAAAGCAGTCGTGTCAGAAGCTACGTTGAGTTATTGACCAGGGACGCGGCCACTCTACAAAGCTGTGCCCCCTGCTGGAGCGCAGGGGAGCTGCCAGGGCTGGACCTGGAAGGGTCCATCACAGGGGGCTGCAGGACCCTTGGTGAGGGGAAGTCAAGCAAGGGCACCCTGGCTGGGGTAGGGAGCCTCATGCTGAACCCAAGGCCTCTCAAGGGACCTTGTGCAGGGACCAGAGGGCACTTGGGGTTGTTGGAGCAGAGCCTTCATCTGCCCTCCTTGTCAGGAAGGAGCCAGAGCCATCCTTTCTTTTGAGAATGTAAAGGCGGAGGATGGTGGTGACAAAGAACTGCCCTTTGATGCTGGGAGACCAGGGTCAGATGAGGTCCTTGGGCTGCTTCCCCACAAACATACTAGTTCTGATGGTCCGGAGAGCGGAGGAGGGCCCAGGAGGAGGCGTGAGGGAAGGAGAGCTGTGCAGGCCAAGCTGGCAAAAGATGTCATTGCCTGTCTCTCCATCCCCTCTCTACCCGGGGCCATCACTTAGGGCCACATGAGTCATACAAAGCAAATCTGCTCCTTCTATGGAGTGGCCTGTGTTCTGTCCCAAGGACTTTGTTCCCACCCAACTGCAAGTCCCTTTGCATGCACTGGGTCTCCAAAGCACGAAGCCTTTCAGCACGTCGGTAAGGCCATGGCCCCAGTGAGAGGGACAAAGAACAACTCAGCTCCACCCTCCGATCATGGAAACCAGAGCAGAGGGCCTGCAGACCCCTTTACCTAAAATTACACTGCCAGAACGTGGAGCCCTTCTTAGGGCATTCCTCTGGAAACCAGAAGTGGTCGTTGGTCTGCCTTTTTTCAGTGATATTAAGTCAACCATTTACAGAGTATTCTGTTCTGTTTGTTTATTTTAGTTACTCATGTCTTATTTATTTCAACTAGGAATGTTTCAGACAGACATCCTGGCCTCCACCCCTCAGAAAGACAAATGGTATCCAAAAAAACCTGCCTGCAGAAAAATCGGTCGGCCTCTCTCAGTGCCGTGTGGAAGGGGTTGTGTGGATGGAAATCTACAGGACTATGGCCCTGTGTTGACCTCTGATGTAAAGGTTTGCCCTCCTCACTAGACAGGTGCAAGGACATAATCAGTAAATATACTTGGGAAAGCACATGGCACGTTATTAATGCTTTTCTTTGCTCGTTCATTTATTCCCTCAGAAGGTATTACTGAGTGTCTATTAGGTACCAGACACCACGCTAGGTGCAGGTGTTCAGTGGTGAACTGTGTAAACACAGTGCCTGGCTCCATGAAACAAACAGCCTCCTGCAAAGGCCCCACCTCTCTACGGGGCCAGACAGATAAAGCCAATGCACCAGGAGGCAACGTGCGAGAAACATCAGACCTCTTCGTGTGTCTTTTGTTTTCCCACTTTTGAGCGAGACATGCTCTATTTTTTTGATGGAGGCAGAGAACCACGGCTCTACCATAAGAAGAACAACAGTACACGTGTGATGATGAGACTGCCTGAGAATGGAAGTGGGGACAGAAGCAGAAACGGAAAGTGCTGTCCCATTCAAAGAGGGCAGCCTCCACTCAGCATCACTGTTTCCACGTGGAAAAAGCCAGCCCAGGGTTGCCCGAGACTCCGATTTCCAAGAGAAGCCAGAACCATTGATTTTTTGTGAATTCTGCCAATTCTAAATATTCCCTCTAATTTTTTTTTAAAATTATGTAAGCTGAACAAAATGTCTGCCAGTCTGCTTTGATCGAGGCGGCCATTTTGTGAAGCTAGTCTAGAGATGAATGAGTATGATCAGCTGGTTGTAATCAGTTATTATAAAGTCGATGTTTCCTCTTGTGACTGCAGAAATTAACCTGCAGTCTGTCAGAAACCACAGTCAAAATGAGTCAAGATTTGAATCAGAAGTGGAAACCAGGATGTTTGCCTCAGATACTGGATATCAGTTTGCCATTACTATTTATTTCTGCCTGATGGCTTTTTTTATAAATTTCTAAGAGAATTAAAAGGAGATGCCTAGAGTGCAGTTTCTTTTCTGATCTTTGAGAGGAGAAAGCAGCTGACTGGAGCCTTTTTACAAGGCCTGATGAGAAAATGGAAAGAAAAGACTTAACCCTGAATGACAGCATGCCATTGATAAAGTTGATAAATGCATTCGGGCTGTCCAGGGGACTGGCTGATTTTGATTTTTTATCTTAAGCAGCTGAAAAATATGAAAGGGAGGGATCCTGAAGTGTAAGCACACCTTTGATGGAGCAGCCTGTGCTTTCACATGCTCCTTCACCCCTCCCAGGTAGGGCTGCACAGACCCCTCCCCAAGCGCCCTCACCATCCCCAGCCCCTTCTGGCTTCCTCTGGCTTACCCAACGTCCATTGGAAAAGGGTGGAGGTTAGAAGTGGACAGCTATTGTAGGTGGTGTGTTTAGGTTTTAGGTCAAAATAAGCCTGGAGGGAACTCGTGTAAAACAGAATCGGCTCCCATAGCCATAGATATAGGCCCCAAAGCTTTGCCGTGGCTCACCCTTTGCCGCAAAAGCAATATCCTCCAACCTCATCTCATGTATGATGCAGACCTCGTCTCCTCCCAAAAGCATCGAGGTAGGCTACAGGAAAAGACATGCGTATACCACAGAACTGTAAAATGACGGAGAAAAGAGCAAGTCAACTGCAGGCCGGCTCCCTGTCTCTCTATTTCTCGTGTGTATGGTAAATGGTCACAGGAATCCTATTGTTCCAGAGTCACTTTCATCATATCACCTTCCCAGTCACACCCCCAGCAAAATGCTTAGCAATGGGCTTGCAAGCTCTCCAGCACCGGGCTCTGCCTTTACTTTTCCACATCATGTCAGTTGGCCTTGCCGTGGGCAGCTCTGGTTGCTCCCCACCCTCCCAGCCCTCTAAACTGTCAAGCTGTCCGTGAGGCTGTTTCTTCCTCTTTCCCCAAGAATCTTGCAATCACTTCTTTTCCAGATTTACATTTCATGAAGCTGCCTGTCATGGGTGGGTTCTCTGGAAATAGACTCTAAAATGCAAACTGTTGAGATACAACCTATTGAGATGTAAAATGTTTATGAGGGAGCAATGTCTGAGAAGGGAAGGGCAAGGAAGCGGGACTGGAAGAGGAGGTGGTACTGTGGAACAGGCTTGGCAAGCTTGGCCAGCCTGCTGGAGGGCCCAGGGGTGAATGCTTCTTCCCAGAGGTGTCCTGTCTGGGTTCAGCTGGACTTTTACACCCCCACCTTGCTTAGTCCCCAGATGTGGGCTGCCCCGAGAAGAGCATGACTTCTGGCAGGTGACTCTCTGCAGCTGAAGTAGATGCTGAAGGAGCGGGTGGCTGGAGATTGTCTGTTGACTATACTCCCCACAGCTGGGCACCAAGTCTTTCTTTGAAAAGAGGTCTGGAGAACACAGCTCTACGTTTGCCATATTGATGCCCCAGGTTAATCCTATCAGAATCCAGTAATCTAAGGGCTCTGGCAACCCCGTGGGTGGACAGATAAGCCCAGTGACCCATTATGAATGTTTACACATCACACCCCTCATCTTGGGCAGCATGTTGCACGTATGCTAGAAAGTGACCCTAGTTATCTTATCTGGCTGGTTCCCTATGACAGAGCTTCCCAATCAGAGATCTCAGAGATCTGGAAAAAAGTAGGGCAAGATATTTATCTCTTAAGTCCTCAGAGCAAATGAGAGGGTTCTGGGCAGGCTGCCTCCACGATGAGCAGCCTGTTCAACTTATCCCAATGTGCAGAATAAATATTATCATTTTTAAAACTTTGGGATGCCCTGCTCTAGAGACATCTGTTCTTGTCCCTTCATTCCGTCACTGATCATACATTTATTGGACATCTCTTCTACCTCAGGTACCAACCTAACCATTGGAGACTGAGTGGGGAACAGGTCACATAAGGTCACTGTCATTGAGAAACTTACAGTCTAGTGGAAAAGAAAGAAGGAACAAGTATGCACAGAAGCAGAAACAGAAATAGTGATGAGTGCTATAGGGGAGAATAACAGGGTGGGAGTGTGGAGGTGGAGGGTGAGAGAGAAAGTCAGACAGCCTGGCAGACACCGGATCCTGAAGGGCCCTGGAAGCCATGGAATGACATTTACATTTCATTCTAAGTGCAAGGGAAAGCCACTGGGGGATTTTTATATTAGATCTCATTTATGTTTTCATAAGAACACTGTTTATGGAGAATGACTAGCAGCGAGGCAGCAGTGGTCACAGGAAGTCCAGTTAAGAGCATGTTGCAGTAATCCACACTAAAGATGGCAGGGTCACTGTGGTAGTCACAGTTGGAATGGAGAAGAGTGGAAGATTTCAAGATATATTTTTAAACAAGAGTCAATCCTTCCTGCCCTCTTTTGGAAAGACAGACGTGCAAAGTATTTAATATAGCAAAATCATTACTTGAATGAACATATAGAAGGTACAGATGGAGCATAGGATGGAGCATGGAAGACTTCCTGGAGCAGGCAAGGTGTTCACAGTTGTGTCAAAGCTGAGGAGTTAAAATAAGTAAGCGTTTGCTGAGTGAACTCTCGGTGGGTGATGCCTCCTGCCAAGGTAACAGAGCGTGTGGCAACCGTGAGAATGTGCCTCGCAGACCTCCAACTACAGATGCCTTTGTAGGGGAGCAGAATTTGCTACCTCAAAAACGTGTCTCTTTCGCTTGATTATTTTAAGAACTAAGACTCAGGAAGAAACTTTGAACTTCCCCCTAACAGCCGAAAAGAATTTAAGTTAGAAGGCCTGTTCCAGGAAGGAGCTAATCCATAGATAACTCTAGTATAATATGAGCTAGGCGTGGTAGACAAGGAGGATCTCAGCAAGTCCCATTTAATCAAAGTCCTCTCCATGTCTCACCGCTCTGCAAAGCATGGCAGACACTTGTTTATCGAACATTTGCATTTCCTTCTCCATGTGAACTTTCCTCCCCTTTGAAGTCCCAAGCTACTAGCCCCAACATCCTCCTTTGTCTTTAGAAAAGATGGTATTTAAGGTGGTGGCTTTGGCCAATTTGGTGAGTTACTCAGTTTCCCTGGGTTTCTCCCATGTATACATGTTATTAAATTTCTTTGATTTTCTCCTGTTATTCTATCTCATGACAATTTAATTCTTGGACCAGCCAGAAGGACCTAGAGGGTAGAGAAATATTTCTTCCTCCTCTACACTATCACCGACCTAGGCTCCAATCACAGTGTCTATACCAACCCACCTCTACCTCTGTTAGCACCTATAAACATAGCTTCCCTACCTGCCACACAAGAGCGGCCAATAAGAACTGAAATGCCAGGCTTATGGCAAGGAAAGTGTTTTTATTTCAGGTGATATCAGCCAGGAGATGAGAGTGAGCCCTCAAATTTGTCTCATTTCATCTCATCTCCCCAAAAGATGGGAGGCCAGGGGTTTTAAAGCTTTGTGAGGAATGTAGCTGCTTGTAGATGGGAAGTGGAGTCAGTGGCCTTGCTGGTTGGAGCTTTCCCACCAGCCTGCATTTGGCCTTGGGTGGCTGGTTATAGGGAGGAGGAGGATAAGGGAATTTGCAGGTGGGCGACCTTGGCTGTTTGTCTACATGGTGGATAGTGAGGATAGTGGATTCTGGAGCCAGGAAGCCGGGGAGTAAGCAGGGAATGAGTGTTTTGTTTTTAACTCCATATATGTTGGGTTAATATAGGGGAACTGATATCAGGGCCAGCATCACCTCTTCTGTTGTGCTTGCCACTTTGTGTGAAGAAATCTGTTTGCAATGACTGTTTTTCTTCCCAGATTTAAACTCCTGGAACAGTCTCTGTCTTGTTTATTATGGCAACAAATATTTCTTGATGAATAAATAAGTCTTCTCTGATGATTGCACCACTAAACACCGATCACTCCTTCCCTTTCCAGCCGTCCTCCTTTACTTCATATGGTGTGGTAATTTCAAAGGTGTTGCCTTTGGGTGTGGTCTCTCCAACCAGCTCTTGGAGGGTAAAACCTCTGTTCCCTCTTTTTGTGCCCTTTCATGGGCCACCATGTACTGATCTGCATAGTCAAAGGGCCATCCAAAGACTACTGGATGAAATGAGGGAACACAAATGAATTTACATCAGTATGCAGTGGGAATTACTGACTAATGGGATTTTATTCCTCTCTTGGTTACCAGGATGATGAAGTGACTTGGCCTGCTGCTGAAGGGTTTCATCTGCTTGAGGCTTCCTCAGCATGTCTGCTGAAAGTAATCAGCCGCCAGGAAGATCACCACCTCCTCATCCTCCCACACTTTCCCAAAATTCCACACAGATCTTCTCTTCAGAGGAGGAGGATCCTGAGGGAGATGAAAGCTCAGGGGAAGAATCTCCACTTCCTGAAGAGGAAGAGAATCTGGAGGAAAATGGCAATCTGGAAGAGGAAAACTATCTGGAGGAAGACGAGTATCTGAAAGGAAAGGAGTATCTGTATGAGCAGGAGTATCTGAAGAAGGAAAAGGATCTGCAGGAGGAAAAGCGGCTAAAAGACAAAGAGGGTCTGCATGAAAAGTTACTGGAAGAGGGTGAGTATCTGGAGGAGGGGAAGGAGCTGAAAGGAAAAGAGTATTTGTCCAAAGGGGAATGTCTGGAACGGGTGAGCATCTGCAGGAAGAGCTCCCAAAAGGTGGTAGCACTAGTTTGCCACAATGCCCGGGAAAAAAGAATCAACTGACATATAGCCCAAGCCCAGATGGTCAGCCCTGCCCACGGTGCGGACAGAGGGGAGCACTCGTTACTGACCAAGTTACACTCACAATTTCAACAGCTGAGCCCCAGGAACTGTGCCGACAGAGTGACAGGGTGACTTGACGACCATCACACGCCTGGTGGTAAACAAACCAAAACAAAACACACACAAAAACACCCCATAATTTGTATATTTTCTTTTCCTTATTGCACAAGTAATGCATATTCATTGTGGATGTTTGAGAAACTATATATAAGTAAAAAGAAGAAAGCACAACCATCCAGAGACAACACTCGCTTTCACACTTTGGTTAGATCCCTCCCAGACTTACATAGTGTTGGTAACCTGCTTTTTAAGGTACACTTATTTCTGTATTTATATATTGTAATTATATATAAATATTATGTACCTACATGAATATCATTTCATATTATTAAGTTTTCTACAAATCATTTTAATGGCTACATTGCATTGTATCATATTTTCAAACCATAATTTTTTTTTCCCGAGGAAAATTCACCCTGAGCTAATATCTGTTGCCAGTCTTCCACTTTTTTTGCTTGAAGAAGATTAGCCCTGAGCTAATATCTGTGCCAATCTTCCTCTACTTGAGATGTGGGTCACCACCACACATGGCTTGACAAGTGGTATAGGTCTGCGCCCAGGAACTAAACCCACAAACCCAGGCTGTTGAAGCAGAACTTTAACCATTCAGCCATGGGGCCAGCCCCCAAACCATAATATTTTTAATCAATCCCCTATTATTCATCATTCATTGCTTCTGATTTTTTTTTTTTTTTTTTTTTTTTGCTGAGGAAGATTCGCCCTGAGCTAACCTGTGTTGCCAATCTTCCTCTTTTTGTATGTGAGCCACTGCCACAGCATGACCACTGACAGACGAGTGGTATAGGTCCACACCCAGGAACCAAACCTGGGCCGCCAAAGCAGAGCACACCAAACTTACCCACTAAGCCACCAGGGCTGGCCCTTTTTGTTACTTTTTAAACAGCACTTTGATAAACCTCCTTATAGCTAAGTTTTATCAATGACCTCTAATTATTTCCTAGAATACATTCCCACAATCTGTTGCTAAGTCAACAGACTCTAGTATGGTTCTCAGGGTGCCCATTCAGCCCCTGGAAAGCATCCTCTTACCCAGCTGGCGAGTATTTAACTTTGGAGTGATTTCTCTCATCCTAGGGCCGACATTTTTCCAAAACTGTTTCTGCAATTGGCAACTTTTCCTTAAGTTGGGTTTTATTCTTTGGCTGTGGCCTCCTGCGCTGTTGCTAGAAGCAGCCAAGATGCATTCACATGTAGTCCCATGTGGTGTCTTTCCTTGATGTCATCACTGTACGGCCACATCCAGGTGCAGAAAGTTAAAATTTCAGGTCCTATGCATCCTCTTAATGGTGACGTAGAAGTAGAACTAAACTGTTTTTCTGGATCAGTTCTGTTACCACCTGCCAGCATCTCAGACAGCTGGAATCTTTAAATCCCAATCTGATTACACACAACCTACATCCTAAAAGCTGGGTGTTCTCAGCAGCCACGCACCATTTTCTCTTTATGTTCCTCTCCATCAAATCAGATGGATCCTCCTAGATTCCTACAACCCTCATGGAAGTTTAATTGGGGCATTGCAGAGGTAATCGCTCTATTGCTGGGAAACTCTCTTTTCTGTGTGCCGCTACCATTAGGCTCCCTCTCAGAATCCTGGTATCTCTGCTGTTCAAGTACCAAGTGTAATTCTAATGCTGGAAAATAGCATCAAGGCCATTTCTTTTGCACAGTATGAATCAAGCATTCTTAACATGTCCCTTCTATGTGCTGGACTTTTGTAAATATATTACCCACTTGAGTAGGACAAATACAATGCTGTCAAGTGAATGGAACTGTGTATAAAGCAAAAGCTTTGAAAATAAATGCCCTGCTAGCAAAAATTGAAGAGGCACTGGAAAAACTGTAGGGGAATGCTAAAATGCCTTTAAAGGCACACGGAAGACTGTCTCGGTCTAGGAAAAACCCGGGTACCAAGCCAGATTCTACAAAGCAGGTTATGCTAAGAAAGGGTTTACAGGAAGATTCTTAACTTTTCAAAAGAATTTATATCAGTATTTCTTTATGTGGAGTATTTTTCCAATACCTTTAAGATATAACTTTGTCCCTTGTTTTGAACCTCAGTGCCTAACAAGAGGGCTTTCCTGACTCATAGCAGATGCTCAGTAAATGCAAATTGGATCAAGTTCAATTTCATTCATTTCATAAAGTCAGGCATACACACATACACACACACACATGCACACACCATTTATTTTTAAAAACAGCTTTATGAAGTAATTGGCACCTATAAAACGAGCCCTGGAGATGAAAAATGAGCTTCCATCTCTAGTGCTGATGGATTAATTCCTAGAGGTTAGCAGTGGAGCACTATGTCAAGAAGGATTCTGAGGCCCCATTTGGGCTCAACAGGGAGGAGTGCCACGATCAGCTAGTGATGTCTGCCACAGGATCAGGCGAGGAGGGAGAAACATGAGTGCCATTATTTGTTTATTTGGTGGCAGATATGAGTCTGTCACAAACAGCACCATTTACTTCCTGTCTCAGGAGCTTGACTGCCTAGCTTTGAATGCCAGCTCTCTCCCACTTATTAGTTGCCTAAGCTTGGGTGAGGCACTTAAACCCCTCTGTCTTCGTTTTCTTACCTGTAAATTAGGAATAACAATAGACCTATCTTAAAGGATGTTTAGGAGGATTAAAGAGGTTAAATTATGTAAAGCATGTGAGCTATGCCAGGCACATAGCATGTCAAGCCCATGTAAGTGTTGCCTATTATTGTTATTATTATATTATGTTGTATTTCATTATTCCCCTACCATGGACTTGTGAAGGGTAGTTTACACTCCCCCAGTCACACATCCCCCCTTTGCGAAGTGGACACAACAAAAAGACAAGAGAAGATGCAGTGAGCTGGGGTGTGGAGGGGCCTGTGCTCCCCACCCAACTCCTCTGCAGGCAGCTCCATTTCAGAGACTCCCGTTGCCCTGGGCAAAACAGGGTAGGGTCAGACTAACAACTCCTGCCCCTGTCTCTTCTTTAAAGAGATGATTTTTCCCATTGTTTGTGGGGAAATCCAATAAAATCAGATAAGCAACTTAAAGATAAATGAAGCGTCAATTGCCACTGAATAATCAATAACCACATATGACTGATCTCCTCCAGAGGTTCCAGAGAGTTTCTATAAAACCTGGGTGTGAGCGCTGTGCTGGCAGTCAGAAGACCCAGCACACAATGGGGCCTTTGGCCTTGGGCATCTCCCTTAGCTCCTCCAGGTTTCAGCTTCCCCACATGTAAAAATACCTTTCTTCGCAGTGTGATTGCAATAATTAAATGAAAGAACATATCTGACATGCTTTGAAAGCTCTCCCACACCATACAACTGTAAGGTGTAAAAATGCTCTTCGAATCTCACAAGGTGCAGGAAAGTGCTAGAAGGAAGAAGTACAATCGACGTTACTATCATGCTGTCACAGAACATGAAACCACCCCAGAATGAAGCCCCTTTTGTTTTTTTAGAATCCAAGGCCTTCTTAAAAATGAACTGTGCTCTGTGGCAGATAATGCCATAGAGAAGTCACCGTATATTAGTTTTGATTCGTAATGGTTTCTCTTAATAGTATTTTGATACACATCTACTGGATTTGATTTTCCTTACCCTTGCTAGGTCCTCTTCCATGGCTCAGAGTGCTGTTTGGCCTAAATGCTATAATTCAGTTGCCATTTCCAATTGAGAGTTGGTGTCCCAACAGCCATTTCCAACAGGAAACCTAGCAATTCTGTGTATTTAAGGAGAAAGGTTTGAGATGTACTAAGAGGCAGGGATGGGAGAGCCAGCCATCTTGTCAAGCAGGAAAGTTCACAGATTGTGACAAAGCTTCCCAAACAGTGTGCCTTGAGTTGGCAACTGGTGGACAGGAGATGCTGAGACCCAGAACCAGCCCCCCCACATCCTCCACTCTGCTCCCGTGCAAACAGCATCATTTTCTGTGCATATCTTGCCCCGCAGGTCAGGAGCACAGTTCAGTAGCATAGGGTGTATATTGTATATTTCATGATCTTTGTCTCCTTTAATTGTCCCAGCCACGGTTTACCACCCCTCACCCACTTCACAACTGAGGAACCTGGAGTCAGCGGGTACGTGACTACCCCAAGGTCATGAGAGATAATCAGAGGAGCCAGGAGAGGCTCCCAAGACCTTGCTTCTTTCCCTTCCACTCGCTTCTCTTTCTTTTCTCCTTTCTTTCCTCCTGTCATCCTGTTTCTGCTTTTTAATAAATTATGTGCATATTTTAATTTTACAAGAGTGACATAAAAAGAAGCAAAATCTACTTTTGTTCTTTTTTCATGGAAAATTTGAAAAGTAGAAAGTAGGAAAACATCGCCCAGCCTACCAACAGCCAAATATAAATGAAGCTGATTCACATTTTAGTGAAATCTATTCTGTCCCTCCCACCCATATTTTTTGCATATTTGGTGGTGATGGTCCTCGTTTTGTTTTGTTTTTACCGTTTTAAAAACATGCTGTATATATAAGTTTATGTTTTACTTTTGTAACTTAGTATTGCCTTTTCAATTTTTGCCCATGTTGTTTGCTTTTTGTAGACATCATTTTCATAGCCACATAATATTCCACAACAATATTCTGTCACATGAATAAACTATGGACAAGTGTAAATGTTGAACATTTAAGTTTCAAATTCAAATTTTCTGATTCTTATTTTTTTACTGCTTCCACTGGGCCATTCTCTATCACTAGAATTAATGGTATATGTTATCCCAATTGTATGTGAAGTTCTTAATGTCATATCATTCAAGGCAAATAGGTGACTAAATGATACAAGCAGGTTCTTTAAAATTAAAAACAATGTTTTAAATATTTATATCCTGGGGCTGGCCCTGTGACCTAGTGGTTAAGTTTGGCACCCTCCACTTTGGCGGCCCAGGTTTGTGGATCAGATCTCAAGCGTGGACCTACACTACTATTCAGCCATGCTGTGGCAGTGTCTCACAGATGAAATAGAGGAGATTGGCACAGATGTTAGCTCTGGGCTGATCTTTCTCAAGCAAAAAGAAAAGAAAAAAGAGGAAGATTGGCAACAGATATTGGCTCAGGGCTGATCTTCTTCAGCAAAAAATATATACATATTTATAACCTCTGAACCCTCAGGCACCTCTCCTGTGCTGATATCCTTCACCCCGTGACAGAGGAGGTCTCTGTGATAACTCAAAAGATCAACAAAGCAGACTTGAATTTCCAAAATCCATGATTTCATGAAAATTATCTCCTTGAGTTCTCTTTGATTTTATAAAATTTCAGCGTCATAATTTCTAAAGGAAATCATTGAGATAGACAACACTAGGGAAAAGTAAAAACAGAAAAATTCTATAAATTGGGGCCTCTCCATCCCAGTCCCAGCATCATGTGCTTAACAACACACTTGTAAATAGAACAAAGGATGCTTTCTTTTTTTCCAATATTGTCTTTCTGTTCTTTTTTCCAAAAGAATCCAAGATGACTTCTTCATCACAAACCCTGCCTTATCTTAACGCAAGGTAATAGCTTTCTTTTTGGATAAATCGGGTGGAAATTCATACTCAGAGATGATGTTTCAGGAGCCTTTGCAATCTTAAAGATGGGGAGTCAGGGGTGGTGAGGATGGGGTGGGGGTGCGGGGAGCAGGTCCTTTGAGGAAGGAGGGGTTCAGTCGGGGGCTTTCCTGGAACTCACACACAAAGGCCCTTCTAATACTGCTCCCCTCTACCACTCAGTCACTCACAGGGTGAGGGATGGTCCCAAGACCAGAGTCATGGGCACCCAGGACTACAGAGATGAAAGGGGAGGGGTGATCTGAGTCTGGAGGGAAGGTCTGAACTGGGAAGAGATGGCAAAGAGCCCGCAGGCAGTGCTCACAGTGAACAGATGAATGAATGCCCAAAGGAAGTTGCCATCTTCCTTGCTCAGGCATATTTCCAAGGGTTAAATTCTCATTCAGTGAGTATTCATTAAACTGCCACAGGGCTTGGCACATCCCAGACAGTCGATAACATATGGAATAAATGAGTAAATGCCTTCTCTGTGCCAGCTCTGTCGAAACCAGCATAGGAGTACACAAGACTTCTGATTCACAGTCCTTGTCCTTGTGGCTCACCCCCTACCATCTCTCCCCAAAGGATGCCTGGGGGAAAGGGGTCATCCGTCTCCACTGGTGAAGTCGGTTGACACTAGATGCAAAGAAAGCACAAGGCCAGTTTGGTGATGGGGAGAAGCAGGAATGAAATCCCAGCTCTGCTGCATGGGGAAGCCAAAGGCTACAACTTGAGGGCACAGGGTTCTGTGTAGAGCTGCCCCTCGACCTGGCGAGGCCAGCCCCCAACTCCTGGAGTGGAGACGCTGGCCCTTCCATTCCATGCTTCACACTTCCGGAGGCTCAGCAACACGGATCTAACAGGACCGCCCCCACTAAGGCAAAGTGTGAGAGGGAGCGGCTTTTCGAAGGCCCCTTCACCTCAGTTACTGACACATAGTGTATGAAGTAATGTGGCCGTGAAGGGGCCTGACAGGGACGTGACCACCTGAAAGGTTGTGATTGAGAACAGGGACTCTGGAGCCTGACTGCCTGATTAGAATCTCAGCTTCTTCACCCAGCCAGCTGTGTGCCAAAGGGCAGCCACTTAAACTCCTTGTGCCTCAGTTTCCTCATCTGTAAAATGGGGACAGTAACATTTGTGGCCTCACGGGGCTGGGGTGAGGATTTAATGAATATTAACTCATGGGACGCTCTTAGAACAGTAGCCAGCACACAGGACATGCTCAGTAAGTGCTGCAGGTTGTTGTTATTCTCCGTTCTGTGCCCCACGAGCCACCACGTAGAAAACTTAGCACGCCTGGAAGGAAAATCATGATGCCTACTCAGCTTTATTCCAAACACACGCACCCATCCGGTCCTTTATTCATAGTACAGCTGAGTGGGTTTCCTGTTCCTGGGGTCCCGAGGAGAGCATGGGGATCAGAGAGGTCCTGGTGTTTCCTGACACAGGATTGCCGAGACACTGGACCTTCCACAAACCCCTTTAGGCAAGAAGTGTTACACTCGCGTCTGTTTGTTAAGGCGGGGGTTGAGAAAGGGGAGCCGATTCAGGTCGGGGCTTTCACGGGTCCCCTGTAAACAGCAAGGCTCCTCTCCCACTTCCCCATGCATACCCTGCGGTCCCCCAGGCCTTCCCCACTCTGAAGCAGCTGCAGAAGCAGGCCTGGAACCGTCAGAGCTTCCTGGGATCGCAGATGCAATGGCTCCTCCTGGCACCCTCCCCATTGCGGATGGAGAAGGGAGCTGGTGTTTGGCCCAGGTAGGCGGGAACCCTAGGGAGTCCTGCTTCCCAGGTGCTGAGCTACAGTGGAGCCCTGGCAGGTGCCCTAGAAAGCCCTGTAATGTCCCAACCCCAGGACAGGCGTGGCAGGGAAGGTGCTGGGTAAACATACCTGAAAATGGAAAGATAAGGGTGGCCCACCATTACCTTCAGTATAACCCCTGCATTGGTTTGGCAGCTTTGACTTCTCAACGTCCTTTCATGGGGACTTTCATCATCTGTTTGGGTCCCAGTGGGCACCTGATGAGTGAGGCAGGACAGGCATTATCCCACTGGGAGGATAAAGCCCAGGGGAGTCTCCTGATCCGGCCTTGAGGCCTGGGACAGAGCAAGAGTTGATACTTGCCTGAAGAGCTCATCTGTGTCCACTAGTTCTTGATCCCTCTGGTTGACTGACCTAGGACCTGCCGTCTTGCCACTTGACCCCGGATCCCCTTTTCAGTGGTGCATCCTGAGAACACAGCCACTCTGCCCCAGCCCGCAGGCCGGCACAGACCCAGGCCCTCCCATGGGTCCCTTGGAAGTGGCACAAGATCTGCCTGTAACTCCCACCTATGCTGAAAGGAGGAAAGCATTCCTATGGCACCTCCTGGGTAGAACAAGTGGCCTCCTCCTCTCTCCTTCAACCTCGTTGCCTCCAGCCTCAGCCTGCAGCCCCTCACCCCTCCCTGTCCTGCATTGGGGGACCCTGACCCAGATGGGGAACGGGCCTGTCTCATGAAGGGCTGCGGAACTTCTTACTTCCCCTGTAAGAACAACTGCCACTCTCATTTTGTCCTCGCCTGTGGGGACCTGTGGTGGAGGTATGATTATCAAAAAGCCGCAGAAACTGAGGCACAGAGAAGTTAAGTAACTGACCCAAAGTTACTCCACTATAGTGCAAGAGCCAAGATTTAAGCTCAGGTCACCTGACACCAAAGTCTATGTTTTTTTCTACCAACCATAGTCATTGCCCATTTATATGTTGGGCATTTTCTGTTACGCCCATCTCTGCCTGCCAGTTGGACCAGTTTACATGAGATGACTTCAAGGCCAAAACACCCCAGAGAACCCTCTCATTCCTTCGAATTACGGTTTCTTGCCCCCAGTTAAAAGTCAGAGATTCCCAAGGAAGGACACGGTATGGGTCTGCATGTCGGTGTCGTCCCTTTTGATCCTGAGCTACCAGACAGCAGGGCCTGCCCCTCACACTCACCACCCCGTCATCAGGCCCTGTGGAAACCTTCCTCAATGATGGTGGTGTATGTAGCGGGCAGACTAGAGGGCGCAGACCTCAGTACTGGATTTTAAGCTGCTGCGGCATCTACTGTGGTATTTTTTCCACTCTGCCTGAGGCAGCTGTAAGGCAGGAAGAGCCACTGGAATGAACAGGGTCAGAGCCAGGAAGGACAAAGAATGTTCCAGAACATAGACTGTCAGTTGTGGAAGCCAGACTCTTTGGTCTTTGAAGGCACCCTCAGATCCTTTCACTCTAAGTGAAGGAGCAGTTGTCAACATGGTGCTCTGCTGTCCAGAATGGCACAGAGGCCTATTTTCCATGATCCACAAGCTGGTCCCATCTAACCTTGTGACATCCACCATCTGGAGCAGGCGGAAGTCTGCAGGAGCTGGAGAGCAGCCACCACCCCAACTTCCCAACAAGCCAGGGCACTGGGTTCCCAACCTGGCCCCTGTTTGGAAAGTGACTGGCCCCTGTGCTCCCCTGTGACAGGAGCCCAGCTGCCGGCCCCTCTTGGGTGAGCACCTTCTTTACCGTCCCTGCTTCTATCTCTGAACCTGGCAGCAAGTCTCCTCACTATGACACGACACCTCCTGCATCCTCCGTGGAGCAGGATAGAGAATTTCTGGCCTGGCAAGACCGGAGCACACAGACGGAATGGATCTATGACAGCCTGTCGGGTAAGGAAAACTGTGCCCTGCTGGCTCCCCGGGGGGAGGGGCAGGAACGCATTCCACTTATGTGAAATATTGTGACTTGACTACTGACTCTCATGCTAATGATATAGACCGCTTCCTGGGCCATTTGAAGTCATGTTTTGGGTAAGAAGTTAAACTCCTCTCCTAGCCCTGCTGCCCCCTTCTCCATCCCAGAGCCCCTAAGAGAATGAGCACCAGCAAAGTGCTGAAACAAATCGCTTCTTCAGTCTCTCCCTGTCTCTTCGTTAGTCTTCCTGTCCTTGTTCCACATGAACACAGGCCCTATTTCCCCAGGGACACAGGCCATTTCCTTCCTCGATTACAGACTAGTTCCCTGCGGTGACAGGCCATACCGAGATCATCTCATGGACAGTAGCAAATGGGCCTCAGGCCACCCCAGACTCTGTCTCAGCAGGCAGTCAAAGTCAGCTCTGATTCAAAACCAGCCACAAACATCCATGGTGTGAACTTTTGTGGCCACAACTGGGAGACACCCTAGAGAGAGTTCGGCAAGATTGCCTCGAGGATCTTAATCCTCTACCCAATTAAGGCTAAAAGCGCCTCACTCTAGGATCCTGGGGATGGAACACTGAACAGCATTTCTCACTATTATTAATAATTTAAATCCAGCCTCAGTGAGATTGATCCATCACAGATTCACAGATTCATCTCACATCTGTAGTCATGGCAGCGGTAAATTAGATTCCCCCATCGCTTCACCTCCCCGCCCCATCCGTGTCTGCTATATGTTGTGGCTCAAATGTGGTTAAATGAAATCAGGAGCCAGCAACCCTATGAGGGAGAATGGAGAGGCACAGGGCCGGCCCAGGTTCAGTGGCATAGGCAGCACACGATGAGGAGTATTCTACAGGCTAAATCGGTTCATGGGAGACCTTTGTGAGCACGTGTGGTCCGAGGGAGCCCTGAGAACTGGAACCCTTTCAAAGTCAGTAAGCATGACAGCTGGGAAAAATCTGATCATTTATCTAAATATTCCTAAGCAGAATTCTGAAAGTCATTGACTGGGTAATCACCTGTAAAGTGCCAGTGCTAAGCTTGAGAGGATGTGGGAGAGGAGAAAAGAGACAGGAGAAGGCTGGGGAGTGGGAAGGAGGGGCTCCAGAGCCTCGTCATACCGCTGTGGACCCACCTCCAGAGAGAGCCCCTCCTGAAGTCGTTATTTTATTTGACCTGGTCATTCGTGATCCTTTTGGTCCCTGAGCTTAACTGACAGAGCTACCCAGGTCTGTACGTAATTTAGCTTGTAAGCACTCTGCATATTTGGTCTGTAGGCGCATGTTTTGCAGCTAAGTGTCTTTCTACTACTGAGTTCCTTAAAGCCGATATATTTAGTGTTTATTGAAAGTCTAGCCCCACACTGTAAATGCTAACTGATCAAATACTGCAACGTGGGTGACCTGGACTAAAGGTGTGGACTGCGATGGAGCCTCTAAATCAGGGTCAGTGACACACCCCAGGTTCCTGCAGTTACCTGAAGGGATGGTGGTTACAGCAGAGACTGAAACACAATGAAAAGCAAGGAATTCTCTAAAATTTATGGAGGTTTTTCTACTCCCTTCTGCCCATGGTTTGCAATCTATCTTTCTGGAGAGCGTTGGTAATAATTGGATAAAATGTGCCAGTAATTGGTACATAACTGTGTCTGGCCAATGGACTGGAGCAAATATGTGACAGAGACTTCTCTGAGAGAGTGAAGAGCTGTGAGAGAAAGTGAGGAAGCTGCAGGAGGAAACCAGGAAGTATGGTGCTCCAGGAAAGGAGAAGAGCTCAAAACTGTGTCCAGAGGAGGTAGAGGAAAGGGACACAGAGAAAACGATCTGTGTGTGATGGGGATGCGGCCTATGCCAAGAAGGACAGCCAGTCCTTCTGCAGTTGGAGTACAGAACACTAAAGATTCCCAAGCATGGTGGATGCAAAAAAGAATCTGCTTTCAGCCTAGGGCGGAAGGCACCAATCCACTTGCTGGAGAAACTCAGACAATCAAGGCAAAAGCAATCCAAAGAGCTGGCAGTGTGGGGCCGAGGCAGCAGGAGCAAGCAGAGATGAGAGCAGCTGTGGACACTGCTGCTCCTTGAGGTCCACGGCTGTGCGTCCCCATCACCAGGTGCCTGTAAAGATGCAGATTCCCAGCTTTCCTTATCAGGATTCCTGCCTGCATTCTTAACAAGATTCCCAGAGGATGCTTAGGCACAGGAATGTTGGAGAGCCAGATAACCTCCAGTGTAGGATGTATTTCATGGGTGCTAGGTTCCTATTTTTAAAGCATTTTTTTATTATGGGACTGTTCAACCCCAGTGGGCCAGAAACAGCATTTCACGTGGCAAGGCCCTTCTCGACAAATAAAACTTTGAACCAAATATGGAGAAAAAACACCCAAATAAATCCTCAAAACCTATTACTACAGAGAGTAGCAGGTCTCACAAGGAAGGAATGCCAAAGCCACTGGAAATGCCTCATGACCCATGTGAGGAAGCGTTCTGAAGGAGGACCAGAAGGACTATTGATGGCCTCAGGTGTATACCTATCCAGGCACAGAGCAGAGTCATAAGCAAAGTAGACCGGAAGTCCTAACACAGAGCATTCTAGCCCCGCTGGTAGAAACCCTCAAGAGCTGGTGCCTGGCACATAGTAAGCACCTATAAATATTTATTAAATATTTGTGAAATTGTTGTCGAATGCTCATCTGATTCAAGATCAGATATAGTGATGAGAGGGTGTTTCCTACTCCCAAAACACAGCCTTGCTTGGAAGGGGGCTGTGTATGGAAATATGCACACATCGAGACACTGTGGGCATAGAAGTGTGGGTGGGGATACGCAGAGGGAGGGAAGTGCCATCAGTGGAGCAGTTTCCTTCCAGCCACCTGGCCAGATGGGGAAGAAGAATGGAAAGCCCCCAAAAGTGCAAACTAGTGTTTGCACAGAGATTCCTTCAATGCACTCAGATTTTGAAATCATGTCCAAAGGTTAAAAAGATGAGAAGGTTACCGACAGTGAAGGTAAGAAAATGGCACTGAACTTTAAAAATAGTGTCAGGAGAGTTGAAGCCCAGGATAAACTAATTCTTACCAAAAAGTGATAGTAATAGTAATAATATTAATAATAATCCTGCAGGCAGCAACTAAATAAGGGGCCCTTTTAAAATGGGATAGGGGCAGAAAGATCAAGGCAGACAGGGCCACTGTTTAGTGCAATGTTAAGGAATGATTCAGAGGAAGTCATGTTCTTCAACTGCTATTTAATTTTTACTTCGCTGTGAAGGAAAATGATCATCAGATTGAAAGGCGTGCAAAAAAATTACGCAAGACGTAGCAGAAACCAAAGATTGGTGACGAGATCAGAAGAGAATAGTAACTTCTGTGTCCTGGCCTAGATAAACACCCTAGAATACCCATAGAGAGCAGAGACCTTAATCGTGTTTATGGTTTTTGAGGAATTGCGGAAAATTGGGGAAATGAGTCTGCGACCAATCTGGGTCAAATATTGCGAGCAAAATGACTATGAGAAAGCAGCATAGGCTCAGTCAGAACAAATCAAGTAATGCTGGATGCTAGGTCACCTTTTGACAAAGTTATTAGATGAGGGAGCTGTGGTCACCCAGCAGGCCCAAATTCCACAACATTTCATTTTCAAAGGCTTTCTCATGTTCCTGTGGACAAGATAGAGAACTGTCAGGTGGATGCTAATGTCAGATGGCGGAGCAATAACTGTTAAATAACCACCCAGAGATTCTGTTTAAGGATCAGGGTCAACCCGCTTTCCAGTGGGGAGCCATAGGGCTCTGTCCAGTACGTTGTACCATGGACTTGGACACAGATGTAGGGGGCCCGTCTGTATTCGTAGAAGACCTGAAGCTGTTGGGTGATGGGGATAATGTGATCAGATTCTGGCAGGCAGAAACATTGGCCCAGGACTGACTGGCTAGATAAAATATAATGGTAATTTACATGAGAACCTGCTCTTAGGCCCACAAAAACAACAGGATAGAGAAGTACAAGATGGAGAGGCCCTGTTTGTTGCAGATGCTTTACTCAATCGCAAGCTCAATAAGTCAGTGGTATGACTGATGTGGCTGCCAGAAAAGTTAATATAACCAAATACAATTGAAAGTTTATAGAAAGGGGGGTTCGTCCTGCTCTAGCCTGTGTTGGAGGGCCAGGCTCAGGACAGCCGTTCAGTTTGAGGGACCACGCTCTGTGAGGGCTACGAGCACGTGGCTGGGGCTCAGAGGAGAAGGGGTGTCAGACAGACTTGGAGCCTACGTCATACACGGAACTGTTCAAGCAAAGGGGGATGTTCAGTCTGGAAGACACGTGACTCTCAGGATAACTGCCTTCAAACATTTGATGATCCGCCACACAAAACCGAGGCCTGAACTCTCCATCTGCACTGAAGGGCTAAAACAGGACCACTTTCAGGGAAATATGTTAAGAAAAAGACATTATTCCTGACAGTCAGAATGAGGCCATGGTGGAAAGAGGTTTCGTAAAGCTGGAGAATTCCTTATCTGTAGATGGGTCAGTCGCAGCTGAAGAACCAGCAAGCACAGACACTGCGTGCGCGCGCCCAAGGCTTCTCATCCCGGCACCGCAGACCCGGCTCCCATCCCGACGTTGCCTGGGGACAATGGAGTGGTTCACCTTTGCGTTTTCGTCATGGGCCTGCTCCTCTGTGTTATCAAGAATGGAATGTGGAGAGGGGACACTCAAATGTTTAGGAGTAGGAAGAGGGAGGGGTAGGGGTTGGGGGAGGCAAAAAAAAGGGCAGGACTACAAAATTCCAGAAGACATGAAATAAGGGTAACCAAGAACTTCCAGAAGTTCTAAAAAAATAGTGGCCTCCCGTTGCATATCTCAGTGGATCTGTACTAGACAGCCCCTTTGTTTCCCAGCCAGCCCCCACTGTGCACCTCTCGGGGAACCCATGGCGACCGAACACCAGCACCGCCCACTTCCTTCAGTGACAGACATACCCCATAATGTATCTACATGGCCTTGGAGCCACTTGGCTCCATGCTTCCTACAGCTACTCCTCCTACAGACAGAGGAATATCTCTGAAGTACCCACCCCCCAAACCCAGCCATCCTATCTATCCTGGGGACCCAAACTGGCACCATGGTGACCAGAGAAGAAGGCCACAGAGGGGCTACATTTCCCCACCAGTAGTTTATTGTGGTCCTAGAATAAGTTAGCAAACTAAAGGAGAGGAGGAGGAGCAGGGGGCGCATCTGGTGTATGCTGGCACTGCCTCCAACTGGTTTTTCCCCTCCGTTGATCAGCCTTGGGGGCCAAGAAAGACCCTCAGACCCTAAACGTCCAATACGAACTCACTGGAAAGTGTGAGGTCAAAATCATGAATGGCCACCCTCTTCTGTCTTTTAACAGCAGCTTCAAAACTGAGACTTACAAGCAAACACGGAAGCCCAACAATGATGCTGATGTCTGATTTGGAAGGTATCATTTTAATTTTATAATTTTATGATGATTTTAAACAACTTGCAGAAGTTACAGATCTATCCATGAAAAGGTAAGAAGCAGAGAATGAGCATTCCCCCGGGCCAGAGGGAGTCTTCTTTTGACCATTTTAGACTAGGGCTGCCTTAGTTTAAGGCTTGTGGCCAAGGCATTATTCCTAGGGCTTGATGGCAAGGCTCAAGGCTCAGGGAAGAAACTGAGCCAGAGGGGAAAGTACTTTCAAATTTGAATTAAAATTGAATTTTGGAGAGAGGAAACAATATTTACTGCTGGAGTTTGGAGGGAAGACAACGGCTTATTATACTCAGTTCATTCCATGACGTTTACTGTACACCTACTGACATTCGTTGTACACCTACTGTATATTGGGCAGGAGAGAAAGAGGAACAAAACCCACCCACCCTCTCAGAACTGAAACTCTAGTGGGCATGAAACATGAAGGAAGGGAGGGGAATCAATACTCGTTGAGCATGAGCTACAGACCCCAAACTGCTGCAGGTCATGGAAGCCTCTTATCCCAAAACATGCGCGCTCCACCCTCGCCTCCCCAGCGACTTAGGAGGTGATTTTTAACTTGATTCCCTGGGGAATCAAAAGATCCGGACTAATTCCCCACACCACACTCCCTTAAGGATTGTTCCTCTTCTTCTTCAGCGTGTGGTATCCCTGAAGCGCCACAAGAGCAAGAAAATGGTGAGTCCCACATCCTATACCCAAAGATGACGGCTCCCTGCAGAGTGTCCTGTTCTAAGGATGGTGCCCCTGGTGGGCGGGTCGCTTGCTGGTGCAGCTTGCACCAAGTCCTAGAGAGGACCTTGGGACATTCTGGGCATGCAGCCCCCAAACCTGGATGTGTTTCCATGTCCTTTCCTGAAGAAGGGGGATAGAACAAGAAACAGAAAGAGGGTCTCTGGAGCGAGACAGAATGACCTGGGACAGGACCAGAAGTCCATCTCTCTGCTCAAGCTCTGGTACAGGGACTCCCACACTTAAAGAGGGTCCAGTTGGTTGCTGGGTTCCCTGTGGTCTGGCAGCAAGGCTTGAGTGGGACACGTGGACCCCTCCAGATAGACTCATTCGATGGCACCTTGGAAGAAGGTAAATTGGAGCCCCCACAAACGGTACCCTTAAAGACATTAATTTTTTATTAGGGATGGGTTAGTTAAATCTTGTGACGGGGGAAGGACAAGGGAGAACCCTTATGGTGGCAGAGTCCCACCTTGCATACATCACTCCACAAAACAAAAGCCCTGCAATTAACTAGACCCATCCTGTTAGAAAACAATTTAGGGACTATGACCTGTTGTCTTTCAGCAGGGTGGGGGCTGGGAGGAGAATCAGGGCTTACCTACACAGGTGGCTTATCAAACAAACTTTCAAACTCTGTCCATCCCATCCACCACCCCACCACCTCCAGAAGGGTACTGATCAATAGAGTTTTCTTCATCTTATTCCATTTCCAGGAGGGTTTAGAGCAGGGCTGCTCAAACTTTAACAGACAGAGCGATCATCTAGGGATCTTGCTAAAGTGCAGATTCTGATTCAGTAGGTCTGAGATCCTGCATTTCTGACAAGCTTCCAGCAGCAGCTGCTGTTGCTGATCCATGGACCACACTTTGAGTAGCAAGGTTTAGAATGCCTAATAGATTCATGCCCATAGCAACCGCAAGACTAGACCAAGCCTTGATCCACCTATCGAGGATAACAGGGAATCCACTACATAAAGGGTCAAGGAGGTGAAAAGAGGACTGAGTTTCATCTGTGTGCTCATTTGTCAGTGGAGCTGGGTTGCTCATTTCTCAGAGTTGGCACCCCGGCTAGTTGCTTACTGCCTCTCCCCTCCCTGTCCTCATCTGTAATGTGGGGATGTGCTCTGCAGGGCAAATACACACGGCTGAAATGTCTATCCCAAATTCAGGAACTGTGGTCTGTCAAGAAAAACTGTTAGAGGAGAGACATTGGTTGGATGGGGAAGAATTAAGAATTATTGTTAATCAGACCCAGAGAAGACACGCTCCACTTTAGGGAATCCCGTATGCCAGGCATTTACCCATCCGCACGCTCCTCTGAGCTATCCTGAAGGTGAATCCTATGGTTCCCGTTACACAGAGGAGGGGACGAGATGCATAGGGGCTGAGTGACAGGCTGAGAGTGGCCCAGGTCCTGGATGACTGGGCCACCACTCAAGAACCTGGCCTGACACTCCTCTGCAGTCTCCCCACCCCCATCCTCCCATAGAGCAACTTCAGGGGAAGAAAATGATCTCATTAGAAACAAAGGTAGAGGTTGACAGAAATCCCCAAAGGGAAGGTTAATTAGGAATCAAGCTGCCAAGCCACCCTCTTCCCTTCATAAACACCTACTGGTTCTTCCCCTCAAATTAACTATATTATTCGATAAAGCCCATTAAAATAAGGCAATCACAACTGATGGGGATTTGCTAAGCTATCAGGGCCAGGGCCAGACTTACTCTCAATGCAGGCCAGGCACATACTCACAGAATCCTACACGAGGCTCTGCCTCTCGGTGTCTCCAGACCCTTGTCCTGCCTGTTCCTTCCTGTCTGCTCTCCAGGGACAACCAAAAGGAGCTTCCTGGGTGCTCTCGTGAATTCTCACAGAGCCTCATTGGCTTTTCCTAAATGGCTCTTTAGAAGTTCTCTAGGCCATGTCCACGCAGACATGGGGGCACACAGTGTTTTTGTCTTCTTCCTTGCCTTTGCCAGTTATGAGGACCCCAGTGGGGAAGGCATGTCCTGTGGGAACTGCAGGGGGGACCCTCGAAGCCCGGGGTCCACCGCAGACAGCGGGTTTCTGTCAGGAGCAAACCGAAGCAAGGGTAGGAGATCTGCGGGTGGGAAGGCCCATGGGCCTGGTCGGTACAGACAGACCCAGCTGAGAGCAGGTCTCCATCCCACCAGGGCCCCAATGGAGTCGGCATTTTTATTACTGAACCAAAATTGGGAAGAAGTACAAAATCAGTGTGTGTGGAGACCACAAAGAATGTCCCTTGTCCGCCCGCAAAGGTGTGATAGGGACACAAAATCAGACAGAAAAAGTCAACCTGGTGGATTTTCAGGGCTGTCTGGATGGCCCAGCTTGACGGGCAGGTCTCATCCCGAAGCTGAGACAACAGGCCACCATGATTTCCCCGGGGGCCCAATTATCCTGTGAGAGCCCTTCCTCTCCGCTTTCGTCTCCGGATCCACGCATTCCCAGGAGCAGGGACACGCGGCCCAAGCTGTAATTATCAACTCCTCCATTCAGTTTGCACCCTGTCTCGTTGGAGGCTTTAAGCCCCTCTCCTGGCCCAGAGAGTCACCAGGCTGTGGCTGACCTTGAGAACAAAGGCATTTGCTATCACTAGTAGACTTTTTTTTTTAGCTCACTGGCTTGGGGATTCATCTCTTACACTTTAATTAGCAAGCATGAACCATATGCAGTTCTGGAAATTGGCAATTTTTGACAAAACTGGCGGGAGATAGGAATATTTCTCAAGACTTCCAAGGGAAAATTACACTCAGAATAAATCTCTCTCAGAATAAAGTCTAAAATCCTTCCTGCAGCCTGCAAGGTCCTCCGTGAGCTAGCCCTGCCCCTTGTCCCTTCCTGCCATCGTCCTTCACGCTCTGCTCCTCTCCAGGCATACTGTGCCTCTTGCAGTTGGTCAAATATGTCAAGTACACTCCCACCCACTCTCACCTCAGGGCCTTTGCACCTCTCAGCTCCCTGCTGGGGAATGCTCTTCCCCAGCTGTCTCCCTTCCTTGCTTCATTCAGGACTCACTCAAATGTCACCTTGTCGCATGAACCTTCGCCAGCCACCAGGAGCACACAACTCACTTTCTTAAGTCAGCTACTGAAACTGACCTTTGTATGCCTATTTTATTAACATCCTCAAGTTGAATTTTAGGTAATTTTGTGAATTGACTTAGTCTTATTGATGATGATGTGTTTTCATTTCAAAGAGCAAGGATGAATGTCATAAACCTGTTTCTGTTTTTGTCTTTTGTTTTGATTCCTTTTCCAAATGCCTTTCCCTTTGCTGTAACTTCCAAAATTGAAAGCCATGGAGTTTGTTTCCCAAGGGAGCTTTTGGGATCGTGTATTAAATGAGCCCATTGAAACCCTGGAAATGGAGAGCTTCAGTAACAATGTAAGTTGGAGAAACACTGAGACTCCCTTGCTCCAAATGGTGGAGCAGGGGGGCTCGAGGCCGGCGGGCACTGCCCCTTGAGCCCTGGGATTCACAGCTTCACTCCATTGTTAGCGCGGCCCTGGTGAGCTTTCATAAAACAGACCTAAGTTTAAATGACACACATTAACTCAAGGAGGGTCAGAAGACCCGCACTTCCCAGAGCCCTGTTGGTAATAGGAACAAACACCCTCGGAGTTGCTTTTGAAGGCAGCAAAGCCAAAAACAAAACATCAACGTTACCTAGATATCAAGGCAAATCATTGTTTGAAGAAACTCTATGTAAAAATGAAGTTAGATCCTGGAAAGATGGACTAGATATACTTTTCCCACTAAATACAGCTACCCTAGACGTGATATGTAAAACAAACATAAGAAGCTTCTGAAAGGCAGAGAGAAGGCAGCAGACCAGCTAGGGACCTTGGGGCCCAAGGAATGACATGGCGGTAAGTTTCCTGAGTTTTCTTTTTGCTTCATATATCCCTGACTGGCTTCTAGAAGACGGCAGCCCAGAATCCCCAATGAGCACAGACAGCGAAAGCCCTAAGAAAAGCCTGCTGTTTCTCACCAAAGGACCAAGAATCAGGTGGCCTTGCAAGACAGAAGCTCTAGACAATGACCTCCACAGTGCCGGCAAACACTGCAACAAATAGCCGGGGGCCGCCTCCCCCAGACCTGCAGTCTGTGACGACCACCTTTCAGAGGGCACGGAACCAGCCCTGAGATCCAGTGGATGTCCTTTCCCCCAGCGGTACCCAAAAACCAGAGACAAGATGGGAAGTCATAATGGTTTGAATAAGCCTGACATCTACAGTGTGTTGTATTGTCTTTACTGCATGAATTTTTTCATGCTGGTACAGCCTGGTGGCTCCAAGCTCCTGTGCCAACTTACCTCTAAGACTTGCAATACATGTCGATTCAGGTGGAAGCATTATTATGCATCCTTTTCATTAAGGCTAAGACACTTCCTCAGGGTTGTAGATCCTAACTACAATCACAGGAATAAAATCTTGTGTCCCTGAAACTCAAAATTCAGCAGATATATTTTTCTAAAGTTACCTAAAAGAAGACAAAAAAGAAAACTAGGTATTTAGTTTTTTTAAGAAAACTTTTTTTAGTTGGAGAATTTTCTGGTCTCAGTACATATTTAGGTCTAAATTCCTTACTTTCTACACTTGCTTCTATACACATTTGTTAATAAGAATTGCTTTTCAAACACTGAAATACCACATCGAAGGGAAAAAAAGATTAGTTGAACTTAGATTCGCCACATTGGATTTACTAAGACAAGAAAGTAAATTCAGACATTTTAGAAAGATTTTTCAGCTGGAGTTGAAATCTAAAGGAATTGATTTAATTAGAAACTTACAGGGCCAGCCCCAGGGCTGAGTGGTTAAGTTTGTGCACTCTGCTATGGTGGCCCAGGGTTCACCAGTTCAGATCCTGGGTGCTGACCTAGCACCACTCACCAAGCCATTCTGTGGTGACATCCCATATAGAAGAACTAGAATGACCTGCAACTAGGATATACAACTATGTACTGGGGCTTTGGGGAGGGAAAAAAAAAAAACGGAAAATTGGCAACAGATGTCAGCTCAGGGCCAATCTTCCTCACCAAAAAAGCATTAAAAAAAAAGAAGAAACTTAGATTATTCAGAAACCTTCAGCACACCAGTCAATTGAGGTTTTGCTGTATCGGGCAGAGCGGCAGTCGCAGGCCGAAATGAGACATCTCCCTTGTTGCTATGCAAAGTTCTGGATGAGCACGGCACATTGGGAGGGTTCCTTGTGACAGGGGGGCTGCATGGGCCAGCTCCGGTCACAAGCACCTTGTCTTGCCATCTCAGAGGCTTTGCCCAGGTGACAAAGTACGGCACAGAGTTGAGGGGTGCTTTCCCCCTGCTTTCCATACCACTCTGCCCCCCAGGACCGGAAGCTTAGGAGGATGCTGAGGAACCTCCTGTGGCCCAGTTTCTGGCATTCTCCTAACGGGCAGCTGTGCAGCCCGGCGAAGCGGTACTTCTCCAGGCAAAGTTGTAGGTGGCAGATGTGAACAACGGGGGCCAGAGCAGGACAGGAAGAACGGAATGAGTGCCACGTGGTACCCGCAGCTGAAAGACTTGTTTGTGTGGACTTTTAAGGTCCCTTTTGGGGGAACACCAGAAACCACTGGGGTATAAACTAGGGAGAGGCCACTGAAGTCCTCCTGTTTGAATAGGGGCTATCAACCCTTACTGTGGTTATTCTGACTATTTGACTCCTTTGCTGTTTTTGGTTTACTTTACATGCTGTTTTATTTCTATGACACACTCATGCACACAAACCCTGCTGTGCAAACTCTTTTGGTTGCAAGAAACACAGATTCACCCAGGAGGAGTCTCTGCACACGGGGGAACTCATCACTGGGGTGCCCAATGCGCTCACTACGACAATGAGGATAGTTCCACTCTATCGGCTCGGGAAGCAGGTGTGACAAACCGCATAGGACATCATGTTGCTCACGAAATCGAGTGGAGCGGCATAACTCAGATGGGACGAGAACTTCAACTGGGCCACCCAGTGGCTCTCTTGTCTAGTGGACCACAGTGGGCACCATATTTTCTCATGAACAAAACTTAGAATCCAAAGGGGATGGTGGAAGATCTCTGGCCTAGGCAAATAAGAAGTCACTCCATCCCAAGGGAGGGACTCTCAACGATGAGGAATTTAGAGGCAGGAATTATTGTCAACACGGGCCTTAACCTCAACCCACCCTGAAGCACTGATTCCAGTGTTAAACGATAAACTGAGGCAAATTAAAGTTTTTAAGAGTTTATCAGAGTGTGTATCGATTCAAATGGGGCATCACCAAACAGGATGTGGTGAGGAGCACTCCACCGACAAAAGCTGGGGACAGACTTTTACAGAGAAAAGGCAGAAGCAAAGCAAGGAAATTATTGATTGGCCGGAGGTAAAAGCCTTATTGTCGGCAGCTTGTGACAGGTTGGGCTTGGGTTTCAATTTCGTAACGTTGAGGCACTTACAGGCTTAGATTTTGGTTTACTTACACAGGCCACCGTGGTATTAGAGCCACCTCAAATCTACTGGCCTCCTTGTTCAATTAGTTTAACACTAGCAATGGGAAGAGGAGTGTGCAGAGGCTGGGAATCAAGCAAGCCAGACCTGAGGCACCCCAGTTTTCCTCCACCCTAGACAAACCGGGCAACCACATGCTACCTTCTCCCATCCCTCCCAGGTCACACGCAACTTTGCATACGTTGGTCTTCCACTCACTATAGGAGGCCAATAAGTTAATGGCATACTGTACATTACCCAATGTTGAACAACCACAATAACAACCTCAACCTGTACGTGAGCAGGGCAACACGCCAGATCCATGGATCTCCTCGACAGCAAGCCAAACTTCACCTTCCGACAAAAGGGATCCCCGAAAGAAACTCTTATGAGGACCCACCTATGGGTCAGTGCTGGTTAGCATCATGGACTTAGGATAGAATGGTCATATTTACGAAATAAAAAGTCAGCTTGCAGGGCCAGCCCCGTGGCCTAGTGGTTAAGTTTGGCGTGCTCCACTTCAATGGCCAGGTTCATGGGTTTGGATCCACAGCAATGCTGTGGTGGCAACCCACATAAAATAGAAGATTGGAACAGATGTGAGCTCAGGGCTAATCTTTCTCAACCAAAAAAAGAGGAGGATTAGCTCAGGGCAAAAAAAAAAAAAAGGAGGGGGGCAGCTTGCAATGTCATTGCTTTGGAAGAATTTTTAAACACAGAATTGTCTACTGCAATAATGTGCTGGGTGCTACATTGCTTTCCTGAAGGCTGTCATCCTTCACAGTGAATGAGTGAGCAACCACTGGGAACTTGGCCATTCCTGGAACTCAGAAAGCCTGTGATGCTCTTAAAACACAGAGGCATTTTTACATTCTATAGCCATCTCCACATTTGGAAAAAGAGGGTAATTTTATGCTCTCAGAAGATTTCTTGGTATGCTGCTGTTAAAAAAAACTCTTGAGGGGCCGGCCTAGTGGTGTAGTGATTGAGTTCACGCACTCCACATTGGCGGCCGAGGGTTTGCAGGTGCCGATCCCAGGCGCAGACTTAGCATTGCTTGTCAAGCCACACTGTGGCGGCCTCCCACATAAAACAGAGGAAGATTGGCACAGATGTTAGCTCAGTGACAGGCTTCTTTACGCACACACACAAATATCTTGAGGAAACTGGGGAGTGAGGAGAGGGTATGATAATAATAGAAATATCCTTTAAAACAAATCTTGCTAGCCACCCTACTGTTCCCACTGTTTGTGTTTTCCGAATAACATGTTGAAGTCTCACCTGGCACCTTTGGGAGTCATAAAAGTGATTAATTAGTCAATCATAATTCCCATTTTCTGGATATTTCATTCATTGTAGGTTTTCAGCAGCTCCTATCAGTCAGTGTTTAGGACCATGATCGAAGCCATGGCTGCTCGCAGTGAACTGGAAGAGGATGTTGACATTCCCCTGACTGGCCATCTGGAGGGTGAAACCAGAAGGAAACTGGGAATTCTGTAAGTGACTGGAGAGGTGGTGTTACTGGTCAGTGGGTTCAGGCAGGCCAGAGGAGGCAGCAGGGAAAATATAAATTGGGCCACCAGAGAAAAGAGCAAGGCCGGGGCCAGTCAGGTCTCCTGAGGCAAAGAGCAGGCACAAGCCAGGCACAGGACAAGGGTAGGACCAGGGGTCAGGAAGATAGAACGATCTGGCTGCCCAAACTCAAGAGAAGGAAATCTACAAGCATGGGAGGTGCAAGATAGGATCAAAGGCAGGCAGCGACAGAGGTTGGAAATCCAGGACAGGAAAAGTCTTCAAAGGACCATGAATTTGTACAAAAGTCTGGGGAGCAAGGCTCAGATCCATGGGTCTTTGCAAAGAAGGGACAATGGGGCATCAAGATCATGGGCACCTGCCCAAGAAATTCCCTGGCTTTATCCTGGGCTGGCCGATGCTTTTCCATGCTCCCTGGAGGGGAACAGCCACAGGCTTCACTGACCTGGGAGTTGTGGCCAGAGACCCTATTTGGAGTGGGAAATCACAGACTCTTGCTGGTACTGAGTCTTTCTAGTTGGCATGGTCCTAAGTCACAAAATGTTCTAGAACCCCGTTCGTACACCCGGCCCATGATTCACGGGAGCCCCGGTTTTCATTTATCCTGCTGTCAGAAACCTTGGTGAGCGAGGTGCGTATTCAGGCCTCCCATGGGTCCGTTGCAGACACTCAGCAGTGGGACCAAGGAACAGGCTGTGGGGGTGGGGGATGCCCTGCATAACCTCCTTGGCAAATTGAGGCTTTCACAAAGATCAGGAAAAGAAACTGACTGCCAGCAACTTCTGCTCTGGACTCAGTAGGAGTCCAGGGGCCAGAAACCCCCAAAGTTTCTCTAGGAAAGGGGAAGGCGAAATACACAGAGCAGAACACAAAGAACATCCAAGCTATCAGACCCTTATACAACTGCAGAAACAAACACTGAATAACATCCTGGTGAGTGATCCAGCCTCGTATGTGACATTTCCCCCATTCCTTCCCATTTAAGCCTTTGTTGGAGGCTCATTCCAACCTGATTGCACTCAACAAATATTTCCTGAGCACCTACCGTGTGCCGATCTACTGCATGCTGGTCTATACAGTAGTGTGTACCCCAGAGTCTCTGCCATTGAGGAGCTAGCTGGTAAGGATTCCACCAGGTTGCAAAGGTGGGCAAAGGGCCAAGGGGAGAAGCTTCCCAAAAGGACATTGGATGCCTCTGGCTGGATCCCCTCCTGGGAATTTAACTCTTGCATACATTTGACATCCTGCTCTCAGCCTGCGGGACAGCCTCATCCCACCCACTCCTCGGTCCTCATTCTTTCACAGGTGATAGTAAGCTCGGTAACCGCTTCAATTTCATTCAAAGCTTTGCAAATAAAGCAAATAACGTTTGGTACAGACAGGCCATGAAGAGCTCATTCTCAAGTTCCACTGTTGCCTCTAAAATATAAATAGTAAACCTCCACTAACTTCCAGGTAAAACAGCTCAGCCCTTTCCAGCCAAGGGTATTTGCTTCCTGGGGTTACTCAGGGTTAAATTATTATCCTCTCTCCGAGGAATCTGAACTGAGAACTCAAAATCTGTCACATCAAAGGCCTTCTCAGATCCAGTTAAGCCCTGGAAGCTCACTCTTTCTCGTGAATTCCCTTTCAAAGGGGCTCTGATCTGAGAAACAGGGAACGCAGCTGCCCCTGGCGTCCACCCTTGTTTGGGAGTAGAACGGTCCAAGCTATTGGAAGGTCAGGGTGACTCGCTTTTTATATTGACTTGAGAGAGGGTTAAGGTCTTGATTATTTTGAAAAGCTGTGCCTTAGTGTGGCTTTCAGAAAAACTGGGTCCAAAAGCAGAGCCATCAGCCCAACTTTCCATCTATGAAAAAGACTGAGCGGGCTCTAGCACTGTCTACACATGTAAATGTGAAGTCAGTCCCGGCTTTTAAAGGTAATTCACATTACTTTTAGGTTGAAGAAAAATTTTGAAAAATACAGAGAAATATTCACCTGGTTTATGAAGAAACGTGAAAGTAAGGACCCCTCTACCATTTCCATCGTGTGACTGGCTCTCCTGTGTGAGTCTCGCTGCCTCTCACCTTCTGCCGTGTACCATAAAGGAGGCAGAAACCCCTGTCCCCTCACTTGAGCACCTGCTGAGCTAGTAAGGTCCCAGCAGCCAGGGATAAAATACCGAGCAAGATGGACACAGTCTGGGACCTTAACGGGCTCCTCCTTTGGTGGGGGTGGTGGGGTGGATGGGTAGGGGTGGGGAGGATAGACAAGGAAGCAGAGAGTTTGCATATAGAATGGTCACCACTGTGGTGGGGAGGGGATGCCATGGGACCACACGGGAAGGTATCATTGTAGATTTGAGGGGCTCTAAGAAGTCATTATTAACACAGAGTTTGGGAAAGAAAGAGCCCTTTTACCAGATACTGAAGGCTTTTGAGGTCCAGCTGTTCAGATTTCCCAGTCATGGAGGTTGCCAGTTTTAGGGTCTAATCATGAAAAACTTGGACCAAGAGCTTAACCTATCAGGCTACTTGATTCAGAAATTCAAAACCACCATATGGAACATCTTTCAGGTTACTGGATCCAACAAACATAGAATTGGCAAGCATACCCATGGCAGACATAGCTAATCAGTCATGATACTTTTTCTTGCTGAGCCAAGGCGGCCTCAGATTCCCTCCTAAGACAGTGCTCCAGTCCCCTAATACCAATTTATGCCCCTGACCTAACTCTTATGGAATAACTGCTAGGGGCTAAGTACTTTCATATGCACTCTCTGATTCAAATTAATCTTCATAATCATGTGAAGTAGGATAAAGAAACTAAGGCTCAGAAAGGCTAAGTGACTTGCCTGAGATCACCCAGCTATTGTGTGCACATGAGCCACACTCTGCCCAAGACCTCTCAGGACAAAACTAGTATTCATGCCATTGGCATGTTCAATGAACAACGAAAGGCTAGTGTGACTGGAGAAGAAAAAGTGGGAGGCTTCTCAGCCTAGGTCTCATGTCCTCGTTGGAGTTAGTGCAGGGAGAAGAAGGAATCACCACTTTCAGTTTCTATAGCGAGAGGGCCCTGCCTCCCACCAAGACTCACACAATGTGGTACCCCCAAAACAAGGAGGGGGCTTCATGCTTAGCAGCCAAAAACACAGCAACAAATGTCTAATACACTTATTATGCTATACTTGTCACTGCCTATATTTCTGTTCCCTCTGGGCTGAAGACATATGTGTCTTTCATTCCTTGGCTCTTCAGCAAGGCATGCAGTAGGCACTCAATAAGTGTTCTTTGAAAAGATGTAGGCATGCATGATTTTTTTGCACCTTTTGGGAAATTGCGGCCTTTCAGGACACTCTACTGTCCCATGCCCAGGGTAGAACTTCCAACTGGAGAGTGGAATTTGATAGGGCCAGATTCCCCATAGTGCCTCACCACCACCCCTGCCCACTCCCTGCCTTTCTGGACAACTGAGGCCTAGAAGGTTTGAACTTTTTTATATAAAAAAGGTAACATTTCGGGGCTGGCCTGCTGGGGTAGTGGTTAAGTGCCCACGTTCCACTTCAGCGGCCTGGGGTTCCCCGGTTCAGATCCCGGGTACGGACATGGCACCACTTGGCAAGCCATGCTGTCGTAGGTGTCCCACATGTAAAGTAGAGGAAGATGGGCACAGATGTTAGCTCAGGGCCAGTCTTCCTCAGCAAAAAGAGGAGGATTGGCAGCAGATGTTAGCTCAGGGCTAATCTTCCTCAAAAAAAAAAAGAAAAGAAAAGCAGCCTAAAGCCTCCCACTAATAAAGGCAGAGCCAACGTGCAACACAAACCAGAATGTCTGTGATTTTAGCATTCTGACAGGGAAAAGAAATGAGCATATAGAGGTCCTCTTTTATCACTGCCATTTCAGAAATGCACGCTCTTAATTTCTAATTGGTGCTCAGGAACAGAGGCTGGGCTCACTTCAGCTTTTCCTCTCTGACAAATCATGACGATTCTGTAAGCTAGCCCTGCAGAAGGTGCTCCTCAGAGGGAGACTGAGACTCGCTCCCACACTTCTTACAGAGATCTCCAAGCGCCCCTGCCCCTGCCCGCCTCTCTCTCCTCGCCTTCCTGAGGAAAAGCTCCCTCTCGGAGCTCTGATTAGTGGCCTCTGGAGCTCCTCAGAAGTGCCGTGGTCCTTGATTCTCCTCCCTGACCCCATCCCACCCTCTCTGCATTCTCACTGACACCCCCTCAGAACCTTCCTCTCTCCCCTGGAAGATCTCCTTTGTCTCCCGGACTCCCATTTTCTCCTCTCTCAGTCTTTTCTTCACATTGTTTCCACCATAATCTTTTTAAAACTCTTCATTGGCCCTCCATTGCCTCCAGGAAAATGCCCCTATTCCTCCTGCAATTTAGAAGGCCTTCCTTTTTTCCTCTCCAGACACACTGGCTTTTTTGTTATTCATCAATAGGCCAGGCATCCACGGCCACAGGGCCTGTGTACTTGCTGTTCCTCCGCCTAGGGCAGTCCTCTCTGCCACATCCTTGCGGCTTACTCCCTCACTTTATTTGGGTCTCTGCTTAAATGTCACTTTCTCAGAAATAGTCTCTCCACTGCTCTTTATAAACCTGTGTGTGCACATACTCATGCACACGAGCATGCACAGCATTTTCCATCCTTCTCACCCTGCTTAATTTTTCTTCAGAGCATTCCTAGCCATCTGGTGTAGGACACTTTTATCTGTTCACTTCTTCAGCATCTATTTCCCCTGCTAGAATGGACGGCAGGGACCATGGCATCCCTGATACCTAGGGTAGTTCTTGGCACACAGGTGCACAGTAGATCTTTCCTGAGTGAGTGAATAAAGGAATGAACTAGCCCTGCCTGCTCTCCTGAGTCACCTGGCACCACTAGCCCGTTCCCACTCCAGCCTTCAACCATACAGTCCTTATGCTGGGAACTCCCCCTTGCACTTTAGAGACTTAACTTCCATGAGAAGTTCCCCTCAACCTCCAGGACGGGTTGAGTTCCCTCCAGGGAGCTCCATGGCACCCTGTGTGTTGGTTTGCAAACTCAGGAGTTAGCCCGGTGAAATTTAAAACTGGCCCCCGTACTCAGAGGGCAAGGAGAAACCGAGGAACAGGCAGACCACTCCAGATTGGTAAGGGGCAGGCTTCCGAAGCAAGGGGACTGACATAGGAGGCTTCTCTTGGGTGGCCACAGGACAAGGAGGTCTCCGCACCCACTCGCCAGCATCTTCAAGTTTATCTAGAGGCCCTGCCTGGCTTCAGTCACATATTCAGTCCAGATGGTCTCAACAACACATTATTCTCCAGGCTGCATCCTTGAAAACAGCTCTCACCGTGGTCACGGTGGGGAGAACGTACATTCCAAGGACAGGGGAAAGCTGAGCAGCCTCCAATCGCAGTCAACTAGCGGTCACGTCCTCTCCATGACCTCTTCCAACACTGTGTTGACCCCCAATGGTGAAACAACTAAGCTCTCTTAACTGACCTCCCCCTAAACTAGTTGTTGAGAGACCCAGCCGCCTTTTACCGTGAAGAGTGTCCTGGCTGATACTGACCAGCTGGAAGTCCCTCCTCACTGCTCCAGCCACGGCTGCTCCCGCTGATTGTCAGACACCGACCCAGAGTCACTGGGAGCGAGCATTGTCCCTAGTTTGTCCATGGTAGTTTAGTTCCAAAATTCAACTGTTACTAAAATGAACAGAAATGAAGATAAAAAGAGACGTTCTTGCTATGAAAACTAAATTGAATGCTTTAAGAAAACTCAATAAGAAAATAGCTTTAAAAAAAATTTCTTTGAACTAGATGTGGACCAAAACATACATAAAAGATTGGAGAATATATAGAAAAATTTTTTAAAGTTTGTAATTCTGCATTCAGACTATTTAGAACTCGCCAAGACTGAAAATTATAGATAATAAATTATGAATGTGGTTTGAGCAAAAGTGATCACAGAGCCCATCATCAGACCACACACAAAGGAAAGACCTTGCCCTGCGTTTAAAAATGGTACGCTCATACACATTTATGTTTTAAGTTAAAATAACATGTTTAAGATCTGTTTCCTTTTTTTAACAACTCCCCACGATAGCCTAAGTTTTCAGTTAACAGAATTAGCAGCCATGCTTGTTATTGGCATGTGGCTGGCATGTTCCCCCACACACACTCCTCACATCTCTGGACTGGGTGGTCTTCACCATGGTATCTAGCATCCAACACTGGGCTGGCACACTGTAGGCCCGTGATAAATGTGTGTTCAACGAAAGAAAATGAGAGAGCTGGAAATTCAGCCCCTACATGTCTCTCTCCAAAGGCTTGCTCTTTCTACTCCCTGGCAGCCTCCTTTACTTGGGGGAATATGGCCCATATCTTAAACCCTCAGGCACCTTAAGAGAAATAGATCTAAGTTTTCTTTCTCTTTTCTACTAAAGTCCTACTCAACACCAAAGCTGCAGAGACTATCACATTTCGTTTATTGAGTCAGCCAGCACAAGTCAAGGAGCCTGTGAGAGAAGTCAAAAAGACTAATCGTGTTGTTCGTCATAAGAAGAAATTAGAAGTAGATACAGAATGGGTAAAGGTCGAGACTAAGGTAAGTGAGGCCATGCACTGGCATTTTTACTTTGTGTAGGTTTTTTTGGCTCAAGTGAGACATGTACAGACCATCAGGGAGCTGTCAGGACCAATACACAACGTGAATACAAACAAGAAAAATGTATCCAATATATCCAATATAGAGAGTCAAGGAAGACAATCTGAAAAGGCTACATACTGTATGATTCCAGCTATATGACATTCTGGAAAAGGCAAAACTATGGAGACAGCGAAAAGATCAGTGGTTGCCAGGGGTTGGGGTGGAGGGATGAATGGGCGGAGCATAGAGGATTTTTAGGGCAGTGAAAATACTCTGTCTGATACTGTAGTGATGGATACATGTCATTATACATTTGTCTAAACACATAGAATGTACGACACCAAGAGTGAACCCCAGTGTAAACTATGGACTTTGGGTGATAATGATGTGCCAGTGTAAGTTCATTGACTGTAAGAATGTATGTTATGCTTTGGGATGTTGATAACGGAGGAGGCTGTGTACGTTTGCGGGGACGGGGGTTTTAAGGAAATCTCTGTACTTTCCGCTCAATTTTGCTGTGACCTGCTCTGGAAAGCAAAGCCTATTTTTAAAAATCCATCACACGGTGTATTTATAAAGATGGACACTATAAAGTCATGAGTGAAAACTAGCCTCAAGATATTAGAGTCATTCAGAGTGAGCTACTAATCAGGTCCGGAGCTCAACAAAGGGGCCTTGAGGCGGGAATTAGAAAGACGTGATAGACTTCATGCCTTCTGTAAATAGATATTAGAACCCGCTATGCCCCAGGCCCTCTTCTCGGTGCTGGAGATCCAAGGATGAACAAAACAAAGGCCCTGTGCCCCTGGAACTTATGTTCTGGTTGAAGAGACAGTCAATATACAAAAGTACTGTTCACTGCTATGTCAGGTCTTGCTGGGTGCCATGGGGGAAAGGCAGTGTAAGGAGCTCTTGAGTTCTTGCTCTGAGAGAGGAGTTGCTCTCATACCTGCAGAGCAGTCAAGGACATGCTATTCGAGGCTAGGTGTGCATAAAATGAGGGGGTGAGCCCTGTGGATACCTAGGGGAAGGCCACGCTGGGCAGCACAACAAGTGCAAAAGCCCTGAGGCCTTTGCCTCAAGGACAGCTATGAGCAAGTGAGAGAGGGATAGGGAATGTGCTTGGATGCCGAGATCAGGTAGAGCCTTGTGGGTCATAGTAAGACTTTGGATTTTATCCTAAGGATGATGTGACGTCATTGGAGGGTCTAGAGCAGGGGAGGAACATCATATGACTTATGCTCTGGAAGGATCTTTCTGCCTGCTGTGTGGAGAATAGGTTTAAGGGGGTAAGAATAAAGGCATAAAATCCAGCTGGGAGCCCAGGGCATCAATTCAAGTGAGAGACAATGAGCATCTCTACTGGGGTGGTGGCAGTAGAGGTGGTGAGAAGGCCGATTTGGGATATTCTTTGAAGGAAGACTCAAGAGGGCCCCCTGTTGAATTGGAGATGAGGTGTGAGAGAAAGAGAAGACAAAAGGATGAATCTAAGAATTTTGGCCTGAGCAGCTGAGTAAATGCAATGTTCTCATTTACTAAATTGGAGAACACAAGAAGGCTAATGGAAACTCACATCATGTAACACCGTGCAGGTTAGAAAGCACTTCCACATATAACGTAAACTTAGCTTTTCCCGACAGTCATGGGGGGTAAGTGTGGTATCATTATTTTCACTTTACAATTGAAATGAGAACCAGAAAAATTGAAATGACTGTCGCATGGACATAGAGCCCACATTAGTCAGGGCAATGCTAATTAGCTGCTGAAACTAACAATTCCCAAAGCTATCAAATGCATGTTTCTTGCTCAGTCATGTCTGATTTGAATCTCATAGCTCTTTGAATGGCTCTCTTTAAGGCTGGCTCTCAGAGATCTGGGCTCTTTCATCATGGGTCTCCACCATCTTGGAGTTCTTTGTGTCCAATTGCATGGACAGGAAGTGAAAACAGGGTCCCGGCTTAAATTCCGCTAACCAAAACAAGTCACATGATCCTATTTAGATGCAAGAGGGCTGGGAAGTGTACTCCTGCTGTGTGTCCAGAGGAAAATGCAAACAGTTTGCACTAAGTAGCAAAGCAATCAAAAATCTTAAAATGATGGAGGCCAGCCTCGTAGCGCAGGGGCTAAGTTCGCAGGTTCCACTTCAGTGGCCCGGGGTTCGCCAGTTCGGATCCCACGTGCAGATCTACGCACCACTTGTCAAGCCATGCTGTGACAGCCATCCCACATATAAAGTAGAGGAAGATGGGCACGGATGTTAGCTCAGGGCCAGTCTTTCTCAGCAAAAAGAGGAGGATTTGTGGCAGATGTTAGCTCAGGGCTAATATTCCTAAAAAGAAAAGTCTTAAAATGATGAGCGTGGCCTCACTTGTGGCAGAAATGAAAGAGAACCAGAAACTGACACTGTCAACCAAGGTGTGAACTCTTTCAGCCTCCAGAGAAGGAATGGAAGTTCAGTGTCCCCTCACCTCTTGAGCCTGCATGTGGAAGGGAAGTCAGTGGGACCAGTCAGAACTCCTATGGACAGAGGGGTTAAGGGAGAGTCAGGGGATGCTCCAGGTCATAACAGACAATGAGTGATAAGGGTGTTGGCAGCCCTCAGAGAAGGCTTTCGGCTCTCTCATTCCCCTGGCCTCCCCCCAATCCATTAATGAAACCTTACTTGGTTTCTTGCTCCAATCAGCCTGGTGAACTCCCCCTTCTTCCCACACTCTCTGCCTTGTCCTGCCTTGGCTCTGTTGCTCCTGTGTTCTCTGTCCCCCAACCAATCTTGAACATCCTCCCAGGGGAAGGTTTTCACCCAGATCTCTAACCAGAGGATCCTTCATAACCCACCATCCACATCGGGCTGCCCAAAAGGCCCAAGAGGAGTGGGACATTTGCTTGTGTTTTGGTTTTTATAAATGGGCAATCAATTCCAAATAGTTTGCTGAATCAGGTAGCACTGTTCATGAATGTGTGCTGATGCTCAGGCAGAATCCAGCCCAGCCAGCCCGGGAGCCAGCAGCTCCACAGCAGTCCAGGATTGCTCCCAGACAGACGGCAGCAGGGCGATCTCACGGACAGGTGGCAGCTATCGCACAGCTCAGGGTCCTGCCTGTGAGGTGCTCTCTTCTCCCCAGTAGAACTGAAGGACGGGCCAGAGATGTAGTCTCCTTTCTTATCTGTTGTTGCTTAACCTCATCCTCTGTCCCCAAGCAAATGATGATGAGAGGTAGGCTTTGAGATGTGCCATTGATTATCTATTTCCCAGTGAGAGAAAATGGGACATCTCCCCCTCTGTGTCCGAGCTCTTCCTTTACCATGGAGTGTTTATCTTTAGGAAAATATCATGACATGACAAGTGAATTTGAGAAGCAGAAAGCATCTTGACAAAGTCTGGCTTTCAGGTGGCTTTTGAAAAGAGGACCTAAAATACAAATATCCTCTCCCATGAGCAATATCTAGAAGTTTCTTACAAGCCTTCAAAAACAAATCAAGCATGGATGTCCTTACAAAGCACTTTTTTAGGTTAAAAAAACAAAAGAGCAAGATTTATAGACTGAATGCGCGAGGTACCTGGGAGCTTAATGATGGGAGGCAGCATGTTTCCACAGACAAGCCCGCAGGCCTTACAGGGGAAGGAGGGGAGCTGATTGCTGGAGTCTGGCTCTCCTCTCACCAGATAACTTTGGGTAAGTCTTTTAACCTCTCTGAAATAGTGCTACTTTTGGGGGTCATTGTGTTGTGCAAGGAAAGCGTTTAACGCAGTGCTGGTGTGGAGAAAGAGCTCCCAATGTGTCGGCAACACAGTGAGCATCACCTTGCAGAGTGGTGTTCGCTGGACACCCAGCTTCCTGGGCATTTAAAGGCTGTGACCTAGAGAGCCCACAGCAGCCCCTCCCCACACAGAGGTGCATCTCTTTCTTTTATTGTCTTAGATTTGGGCATTCTGCTGTAAGCTTTCTTGAACAAGGGATGCTTCGACTGGAAAAATAATAGTTTGAAGGGCCGGACCTGTGGCTGAGTGGTTAAAGTTCCACATGCTCCGGTTCGGCAGCTTGGGTTCACAGGTTCAGATCCTGGGTGCAGACCTACACAGCCATGCTGTGAGGCGTCCCACGTACAAAGTAGAGGAAGATTGGCACAGATGTTAGCGCAGAGCTAATCTTCCTCAAAGAAAACAAAAAAAAAAAAAGGAAGATTGGCAACAGATGTTAGCTCAGGGCAAATTTTCCTCACAAAGAAAAATAATAGTTTGAAAACCACTGATCTTACTCCTGATTAGAGGAATGTGGGACTGTAGATGACCTGAAGAGTCTTCCTGCTACAAACACCCGGGAAATTTAGATGAAATGTAAAAAGCGTCCTTTTAAACACAAAGAAGAGTGTGTCAGAAAGTAAGGGAATAATCAATACCTGAAATAGAAACGGAAAAACCAAAAGAGTGAGAGTGTGAGCAGGGTGTGGTGAGGTGGGGGTGCTTGGAAGGGAGGGGTGGGAAGAAGAGAACAGAGAGTCCTGTTAATCCAGGGGCCCGGGTTCTACACCCCTGGGGACACGAGACAGCTGGAGGACATGCATCCTTTTCAAGGGCCCGTGAAACAGCTCCAATAATTGATCACACACCAGGCCACACAACAAGTCTCAGTGAACACTGAAGAGCTGATATCGTAGAGACTGTGCCCTCTTACCCCAACACTTTCTAATTAGTAATAATAATAGCACAACCAAAAGCACGTACATTTGCAAATTTAAAAACACACTTGTAAATAGTTTCTGTGTCAAAGAATAAATCATATTGGAAATTTGAAAATACTTAGAATGGAATGAAAGGTAAGTATCTTCACTTGTGGGAAACAGTTGAAAGAATATTTTGAGACAAATGTTATAGCTTTAAATGTTTATATGAAAGAAGAAGGAAGAGGAAGGGGACCATGAAGAAGAAGAAAGATGAAAACCAATGAGCTCAACATTCAACTCAAATAATTACAAAAATAAAATAGAGTAATATAGAAACCCACAGAAAGTAGAAGTATATCAATAATAAGAACAGAAATTGATACACTAGAAAACAAGGAAATAATAGAATAAATAAACCAAAAGCTGGTTCTTTGAAAAGACTAGTAAAATAGGCAAATCATCAGACAAGTTTGATCCAGAAAAAAAAGGAAGAAGGTATTAATAATATAAAGAATGAAGATGAGGACACAACTACAGAGATAGTGGAGGATTTTTTTAAACATTATATGACAAAATTTTTATGACAAATTTGAAAAATTACAAAAAATGAACAATTTCCTAGAAAAATATAACTCACCAAAACTGATTAAAGAAGAAATTAAAAACCTGAAAATACCTACGTTATGGGTTGAACTGTGTCCTCCCAAAAAGATATGTTCAAGTCCTAACCCCCAGTGCCGCAGAACGTGACCTTATTTGGAAAACTGGCCTTTGAGGATGTAGTTAGTTAGGATGAGGTCATACTGGAATGCAGTGGGCCCCTAATCCAATGTCTGGTGTCCTCATAAGAAGACGGCCACGTGAAGACACAGAGACAGGGAGAAGCCAGGTGAACACGGAGGTGGAGATTGGAGTGATGCACGAATAAGCCAAGGAACAAGGATCGAGGGCCATCACCAAAAGCCAGGAGAGAGACGTGGAAGAGATGCTTCCTCAGAGCCTCCGGAAAGAATCCACCCTGCTGACACCTTGATCTCAGACCTACGGCCTCCACAACTGTGAGAGAATCAATGGCTGCAGGTGTAGACTGCCCAGTTTATGGTACTTTGTTATGGCAACCCTAGGAAACGCATGTAACCAATAACCATTAGAGAGACTGAAAGATAGTTTAAAATCTACACACACACAGTAATCCATTTCAGCCTCCTCATCACATGGACAAGTACTGAAGCCCTGAGAGGTTTCCTCTTCAGATTCCCCAGGAAGCTGATGGTGGAGATGGTGTGGTAGTGATGGGTAGGGTGGCATGTGGGCAACAGAAAGTCAGTAGACAAGTCCCAAGTACTCTAGTGCCAACACCGTGCTCTGAACTGGGACCATCAGCACCGTGCACTTTCCATAGGCTTGTCTCTTCTTTCCAGGTACATAAAGGTGATGGAAAATTAATTCTCTACCCCAGTGAGAAAGTCTTCCAAATTCTCTTTCCTGACGGATCAGGCCAGATATAGTATCCACTGGAGAACGGGTATACTCATATTGACACATATGGCACCTAAAATGTCTGTGATTCGGGGTTGAGGCATGTGTTTTACTGAGGCCTGTGTCCTCCAAAGGGCTCTGCCTTGTCCAGGGGTCCCAAGGGACTGCTTGTGCCTTAACCATCTCCCAGTTACCCATCAGGAAACCTGGCTATGCTTGTCCTCAGCACGAAAGAGACAGTGTTCACATACATCATTCTGGAAGACAGTAAAGAAAAGTATGTTCGGGCTCTTGTCAGCAGCTCTGGCCATGCCACCTTCTATGATGAAAACAGAGAAATCCGGTAAGCTTGGGTCATGAGTCCCAAACCATCCTCCCCATGCAGAGGCAGTGTGGTTAAGGTTTGACTCCCAGTCTACACAGCCTTCCCCCTCACTGGGTAAGTCTGTGTCTTTATTCCCTTGTGAATTCATTCATCCGACTCACACATGTTGGAAACGGGGAGATGGGTATCATGATGGACCAGTAAGACAAGTCCTTGACCTCAGAGAAGGCACACTGTCCTTATTGCACCATTGCTTCCCCATGGGTGAAAGAGCAACCACACACTCACAGCGACCGCTCCTACTGGCTTCCTCTCCTCTGCACTTCTTGAGAGTCGAACCTCATGAGAATTACCTTGGAAAGACCCAGTTCTGGGGGCCTCGGAGAAGAGGGTGTGGTAAGTGTTTTGGGGACACATGTATTGTACACAAAAATGCAGCTTCTAAATATTTTATTGTACCCGAACTTCATTTTAAGTTCCCATTTCTGGTAATGGGGGGAAACTTCATCCTAGTGATTCAAAGTAATTCAGTCACTTCAAAATTTTTCTCCATCTCTCTGGGGTGAGCACACTCTCTTTTCAGGATTTCCTCCTCCCCTTCCATTCTAAGTGGTCATGGAGAGGGAAATGCATATTACCTTGGATCAACTTTATACTTTCTTTCTTCTTGGTAGTCAAAGCCCAATTTTTTTTTTTAATTGATTTTTATTTTTTCCTTTTTCTCCCCAAAGCCCCCCGGTACATAGTTGTATATTCTTCGATGTGGGTCCTTCTAGTTGTGGCATGTGGGACGCTGCCTCAGCGTGGTTTGATGAGCAGTGTCATGTCCGCGCCCAGGATTCGAACCAACGAAACACTGGGACGCCTGCAGCGGAGCGCGCGAACTTAACCGCTCGGCCACGGGGCCAGCCCCCCAATTTTTTTTTTTTCTAATTCCAAAAAGTATTCTCGGTCTCCAGGCATTGATTTTTAAGACTGTTTTCTTAAATATTCTTTGAGTTTCTTCAACGTCATTTCCTAGTTGACTACTTGTTCTCAGAGATATTTGTCCTCCGTGAGGGCCCTTTGTGTAGAAGATGATGTCTGAAAGGTAGAAGAAGGTACTAGATGGCAGAAGCACCAGGAGCGGGGCAAGAAACTCAGTTAATTGTCTCAAGCGATATCTGGCTACATATAGTGAGTCTCCTTTCCTGCTCACGCTTAATTTTAGGGCCAGGAGAGAGACCTTGGGGAAATCTACTGATAAGGAAACTTAGGCTCAGAGAATATGATGGCTCACTTGCCCTGAGCCATACATAAAGCTACAGGCAAGTAGTTTTATGACATCTTGTCTCAGCCTAAAATAAAGCGTTTTTTAAAAATTATCAAAGTATGCAAGAGACACCCCATCTTATCCCTGAATCTCAAGCCGTTAAAACCCAAGGGGCAGGATGATGCTCAGAGCTGGGGAAGGGCTGACTCCTACCCTCAAGCTTCTCACTCAGTTGGTCTGGGGTAGGGCTGAAGGTCTTCATTCTTTGAAAGCTTCCCAGATGATCGTGTGGGTCAGCTGGCTGTGGGAGCCCAGGTCAGCATGCCCTCCACTGCCCCGTCTGTGGCACTCACTCAGGGTCTTAAGATAAAGACAGGAGACTGAGAGAATCCATCTGTGCCCTCATCAAAATCCACAGAGAGCTACCCCCAGTCCGCAGTCCTCCCCTCTGGTCAGGAGTGGATGGCTGTTGCGCTGACACCCCAGACGGTTGCTGGGATTCCAGGAAAGCCTCAACTTCTTGAGGAAATGAGCCCAGATGTCCTGTCCTGGCAGACGGCAGTGACCAGTGGTTCAATCTCTCTTCCCCAGAGCAGCTTTGCTTCCAGGCCTCATAGCCTCTTCATGGTCCAGGGGCCCCTAACTTCTCAGCTCCCATCTCTCTCCTTGAGACCTGCTGTCTTTCTTCTTGCCTTGGAAGTTTTTCCGAAACTGTACTCACCACTTCATGACCAGTGGGTTTTCAAGAGCGAGAGGCATACTGGTGGCTTTCCCTTCCAACCCGGAGCTCCTCCACCACTGGAGAAAATGGGGGCAGCTTAGAACTAGGAGCCTGTCCAGTGCTGAAAGCAAACCAGTTAGGCTCAGAGTGGGCCTCACAAATCTCGACAAATGGCCCATGCAGCATCCTGTCTACAGGGCTGTGGGTCAAGGCCAAGGACACCCCCAGGGAGACCTCACTGGCCTGCCCCTCTGCCCTCCCACCAGGCAGCCCCTGCCTTTCCCTCCTTGCTCCCCAGCTGCCCCCACAGCAGGAGAGCCCCCAACTCCTATCCCCACAGTGTCACTGTCATTTTTTTCTTGCCGTTCCTTCCTGGTGCTGGACAAGCCTGCTCAATGGCAGAAGAGAAGAGCTCCTGCCCCTCATTCCCCTGGCAGGCCCTGGCCCCTCTGCCCACAGGCCTGCTGCTCGCTTGCTCTCAGCAGCCTCTCCACCTCAACTGTAAACAGTTAGTTGCCAAACCTTTCTGTACTGTCTCCCCCAAGGGCAATTTCGTCTTACCTGGGTCGTGCTCTAGTTTGGCTTAAACCAAAGGAAGATGGCTCTACTGATGGCATTTCAGGCAACGGAGACCTGGATGAGAGAGGGACTGTCCCTGTGTACGTTCCCCTAAACCCCCAAAAGTCATACCGCAGGGCAGAATGGGCTCCCCCACCCCCGAGCTGGTTCCTTCCCCAGGGGCAGTGACACCAGAGAAAAACGTGATCCCATAGCAGAAGGACTTGGTGCCTGAGGCAATTCATCGTCAGAACTGGAGTCCTGCTGTCACTGGGAGAATGGTTTTGTGGAAAAGACCCTCCAGGTCATTTGGGAGCACCAAGCTGCTCCACCAGGGCCCGCAGACCCTAATCCCGGCCAGAAATTTCCATGGCTGCTCCCCGAGTTCCAGCCCCATGTCCGCGCTGACAGAGGGCTCCTCCATTGCACCACAGGCCCTGGGAAGGATCCCGAGCCAAGCTGTTTCAAGCACTGGACATTCCCTGGGTCCTTTTTGATTTCCGTCTCCTCGGGGAAGGCAGAAGGCACAGCTGGAGCTTGCTGGGTGTGTGGAAACTAAACCCCAGCATCACTCCCAACCTCCAGGCCTCACACGGGAGGAATCTCAGACCAGGCTTCCCACCAGGCTTCAGGGGTCCCACACGATAGGGGCCCCAGACCGGCCTGAACTTGGGTCCCTGGTGGGTGGGTTCCACCTGTTCCACAGTTTGGGGTCTTTACACCCCTGAGGAGGATCTTTCAGATTCAGACATTTCTGGGTGTTCTACACCCCCTTTTCCTGAGGGAGCCTTAGCTCAGAGACGGTCCCCTGGGCAGGGGCGGACCTCTGACACGGGGGAGAGGGAGGGCCTAGTGTGAGAACTCTGATGGGAGCCATTTAACGGGTTAGAAGCTGGCAGGGATCCGCTCCCCTGCAGAGTGAGAGAAGATTCTGCTCCCTCCCCTCCTCTCCATCGATGATAATAAGAAAATTCTAATGTTGCCAAGTTATTGCTATGTGTGGGCATTTAATCTTCACAACAGCCCTATGAATAAAGTACTATTATTATCTGCATTTTCCAGTTAGAACTGAAGCATAGAGAGCCTAAGTGACTGGCCCAAGGTCACGCAGCTTACAAGCGTCAGAGCTGGGCTTAGAACCTAGAGATCCTGGCTCCAGAGCCCAGGTTTTTAATTTGTGTTCGTGCTTGCAGCCTCTTGTCTAAGTAGAGGAATGAGTTTGGACAGGCTGCAGCCCGATGGTGAAGGGACTTAGGAGTTGGCACTTTGTTCCATGGGCAATGGGGACAGCAGGAGAATCTAGGATTTGGGAGTGACTAGGAGGTTCCCCTTATTGGAGGTGAACAAGGCTACCCTTCGCTGACCTACAAGGCCCCTGAACAGCCCGGGCGAGACCTGGTCCATGGCCCGAGTGATCCAGGCTCCCCAAACCTTCCTTCTGACTAGCCCGGGTCTCAGATTCTCTTCCCCTCTGCATTCGATCCCCGAGGGAAGTCACTGCCCCAACAGCACAGAGTCTGGGGAGAGCCCTGGTGGGGTTCAAAAAGCAGAAGCCAGGGCCAGAGAGACATGGTGGGTTTGAAACACCAAGAAAGAACAGCTCAGAGGAGAGTGGGGCCTGGGCTGGATGAAGGAGAAACCCATCCGCCCTCACTCATCTGACTCCTGGTTACCTGGGAGCCAGGCACAGCTCTGGGCAGCAGGATTTCATCAGGGAACGCTGCCCGCCGGGACCACACTTGCCTTTCCATTTTAGCGGCGGTGAACAGATGATAAACAAGTACAGCCAATTGTCATGATTTGCAGTAGTTATCAATGTATAGAGTTGCTGTGAACGCTTAATGAGCAAATACTGAACTCACTGCTCCCGGGGAAATAGGTACATTTATATGTACATGGAGTCACGGACATGCACAGAGTAGTGAAAATTTTGAGTCTCTTAATGCACACACTCCCGGCTAAGGCTAAACAAGGCCACATGCCACCTTCTGGCTTCAGCTCCTACAGAGGTGACCAGAGGATGGAGATGGGAGGGAGCAGGGCAGCATAGTGCAAGAAGCTCCAGCTCTGGGGCCAGTTGGAATCTTCCACGATTTGTTGTTTTTAGGCTTTAAGATTATCTATGTTGGAGAGATATAGACATATATACGTCAGTATCCATTAACTAACTCTGTGTTTGAGGTGATGTTATAGAACCTAACTACCACGGATAACAAGAATCAACTGCATATAGCAGTAAATTATAAGGAGGAAAATAACAAGGGACGAGATGGTGACTCATATAGGGAATCGGAGGGACTGGTCAGGACAGGGCTTCTCTGAGGAGGCAGCATTTAAGCTGAGACCTGACAGGTAAGCGGAGCCAGCCATGCCATGCAGGGTGGGAAGACCATTCCAGGCAGAGGGAACAGCATAGCAAAGCCGTGACGAGGTAAAGAGCTCGTGTGACCCAGGGACTGAAAGGAGAGAATGGGGGCACAAGAGGAGACTGAACATGGACACGGTCAGGGCTGAAGAAGTTCCAATATGGTTCACCCTCCATACTGGAACTCCCACCTGCCAAGCCCCTATCAGCCTCTTTGTGAGCCAGAGAGGAAGGAGGGAGGGAGAGGAGGGGCAGGCCTGAGTGGCCACAGAGAGGCTCTGCCCCTTAGCCCCAGGGCCAAGCGCTGTGGCTGCCTGATGCCTTCTTGCTCTAGGTTGAACCTGAGCCAAACCCTGTGCTACTACTTCCCACAAAACAAACGCCAGTTGGCCTGGAACTGGTGGGATCTGGGCCTCCACGTCCACGCACCCCCGTTCCGGTCCATCTCTTTGAAAATCAACCGGTACATCAAGGTACAAATAAGGAGCCAGGAAAAGATCATCTTCCACTTCATCTACCCAAAGAAGCACGTTTGCTTGAACCTGGGTACCAAGTACAAGGTAAGGTCTCAACTCCCCATAGCCTCGCCAGGCAGGTGCCCACCTGCACACAGGCCACTGCCTGCGGAGACCAGTCCATGCCCCCCGCCTCTGGGCCACATTCTGCATCATTCCAACGCATAGGAAAACAAGGCTGCCTTCATTAACCATTCACAAAGGCGTTCATTTAGCTTCCAAGCACAGTGAGATTTGGCTCTGAGGAAACTGACAGCCTCAAAGAGCTCGACCATGAGCAGGACCAAAAAAACAAAGATGTCAACATGCGTTATGTCACCTGACACTCACAACAGCCCTGTCAGATGGCAGGGCCAGAAACAAGGGGGAAATCTGGGTCCCCAGCCCTGCCATTGGTGTCCTCTTCTCTCCTCTCCAGACACACTCATCTCAAAACAAATGACCCCCTGGATGTTTGAGGGGCACTGCCTAGTCCAGACAAGAAAGTAGTAGCCGTGATTCTCAGTCAGGGCTGCCGTGACAAATTACCACTAACGCGGGGCTTAAAACAATAGGGATCGTTTCTCTCACAATTCTGAGGCCGGAAGTCTGAAATCAAGGTGTCAGTTGGGCCACACCCTCCAAAGGCTCTAAGGGAAAATGCCTCCCCAGCTTCGGGGCTCCGAGCATTCCTTGGCTTGTGGCAGCATCTCTCCCATCTCTGCCTCTATCTTCTCGTGGCCTTCTCCTCTGTGTCTCTCTGTGTATCAAATCTCCCTCTTACAAGGACCCCAGACATTGGATTTAGGGCTCACCCTAAGTCCAGGATGACCTCAGCCAAGACCCTATTTCCAAATATGGTCACATTCACAGGTACTGGGGATTAGGCCTTGGACATATCTTTTGGGCGCCACAATTCAACCCACTACAATGGTGAATGTGGATGCAGGAGTTCTGATTGTGAGAGCCAAGAGGATGGGCTCCTGGGACGCTTCCCGGGGACCAGAGTCAAGGAGAGGATTAAGGGTGTCCTTGGCCCCCACTGAGACCTACACAAGACCCTGTTCTTGTTCCTGCTCCCCTTCCCCATTCCCTGGAAGGCTCCACTTACACCCCCAACAGAGAGGCATTCGAGCCCTCGCAAAGCAGGACTGTGTGAGGAGACGGACAGACGGACATGTCTCCCAGGAGGCAAGGCAGATGGAGAAGTAGGTTGATGGAGGAAGCAGCCAAACAGCAGACTCTGGCAAAATTAAGCTGTATGAATAGTATTTGGGAGGAGAGGAGGGAGTGTGGTAGGTTTAGGGTGACCAACCACCCCAGTTTGTCCAGGACTGAGGGGTTTTCCAGAACATGAGACTTTGAGTGCTAAAACTGGGAGAGTTCCAAGCAGATTCGGAGGGCTGGTCACCCTAGGTCCCCTTGCCTGACAAGGCCTACAATTCTACGGGCTTGATAATGACGTCCCAACCTCCTTACCCACTCCTGGATTTCCCAGAGCAGCCAACCTCTGCTTACACTCGACTGTCCGCAAGTTGTCCACTCTTCCCCTGCCCAGCGGTGACAAGCTAAGGGGGCAGCTGGGGTGGAGAGGGCGTGAAGAGCTGCCCCACTGGCCTTCGAGTGATGGTGGGGTTCCACCAAGGCAGGAGGGCCAGGAAAGGAAGTCAGTGCTCAGAAAGGGATGGTGAAGGGCTGGCGTGGGCAGAGAGCCCCGGGAATCTGTGTCAGTGGAGGGTGGGCCCCAAATGAAGCAAATCAGAACAAATGGAAGCAGTCAGAGTCAAAGGAGGGAGAGAAGAGCCGGGCACAGCGTCAGCAGGGTCTGCCCAGGCCAGGCAGCTGGGGCGCGCTGGGAAGAACCACGCTGTTCCACGCCTCTCCACTTCCTGTGCAATACCAGGCAGGCCTCTTGCTCTCTCGGAGCCCGTTGTCGTCTGTAAAATGGACACAACGTTGTTGTAAGGCTTAAATAAGACACTGTGTGTGAAAACATTTCATAAGCTGGATACCTCATAGAAATAGAACATAGTGGTATTACCCATTAGTATTTCCCCCTCCAGGAGACCCTCTGCTTGGCCTTTTGTAGGCTGCAAACCGAGGCAGGAGTTGGCCTAGAGGTGGCCTCACTGGGGCAATACCTCATCCTGACAAAACCCAGACACAGTCCGGGGAGCCTGAGCTGGAAGAGGGGCATGCGCTAGACACTGCAGTCTCCCAGCTGCCCTAGGGCCTCAGTCTACCCCGTGATTGCGAATCCATGGGGAGAAGGCGGACGCCCCCGGCAGGGCACAGCCTTTGGAAGGCGGGCCTCACCAGGGCCCAGGAGCTGGCAACCCTTTGGTTTGGGGTCAGGCTGGGATGTGGCCTCTGCTCACATCACCACAGCCCATGTGGCCACAGGCACAGGCCACGTGAGTGTGTGAGAGGAAGCAGCAGATGGTTGCCAGTGGCTGGGCTGGGAGCACAGATTTGCTGTGGAAACTGAAGTTTCCAGGGAATACTTGGTTCTGGCCACAGGGGCCCCATCCAGGGGTGGGGGAGCTGGGTGTCTGCGCGGCACTGACCTTCACCCAGCCTTCGATGAATTCCCACAGTTCATAAGCCCGGAGTTCCTGAGTGAAATGAAGAAGAAAGAAATCCTGGAGATGGAGTTCGGTTCAACGGCTCAGAAGATCCGGATCCTTCTGAGAAAAATGAGTAAGATCCTGAATTTCCTGACCGTTTCTGACTTGGAAGACTTCATAGAGGCCACCAAGACCTTGCTAGAGGAGCACAAGAGTCTGAGGAGGACATCTTACGTCTCAGGCACCAGATCATCCTGGGGCTTCTCCAGCATCTGCAGGCTGTCTCAGGAAGGTGGAGTCATCAGGAGCTTGAAGGAAAACGCCTAGGGCCCTGCTTTTGTCTTTTGAGAGCTGGTTTGTAACTTGGGACCTGTCACAGTTCCTTGGTTTGAAGGAAAAAAAAATGTTTTGGGGAGGCTGACAGAAGCTGTGGCTGGGCACAAAAAAACTTAATCATCAGCCCTGACCTGACAGCATGAGAAGCAAGTCGTTTCAGTAGGCAATACATGTCGACACCTGCCCTGCTGGCTTCTGCTGGTCACTTGAATGCAGGAGCTCTTTTGCGGCCTCCCTGTCCTTGGGTTGACGCAGGACACACATTGTCTCAGAGCCCAGCTCCACCAGTTGTTGGCTGTGTGGCCTTGGGCCAATAGCTTTGTGTCTGGTTCCTCATCTGTAAGGTGGGTCTAGAAATAGTAAGCTGGGAGGCTCTCACTAGCCCTGACCTCATCACTGACTCCCTCTCCTCCTCCCCTGCCAGGGCAGAGAGACCCAGACAGCAAACCCACACCAGCCTGCAGCAGGTCCCCAACCAGGAACCGGCCGGAAGCCCTGAAGGACCCACCCTAAACCCACTCCACTAGCGGGAACCCCTTTGATCACTGGTAACAGTCAGCAACTCACGTAGGTAAAGCAAAATGCGCACTGCATAGTCTGGATGGAAGAGGCAGCTGGTCTCAGAAAGGACTGGAGCCTGGGAGGCCTTCAGAAGCCAAGAGGATTTTCGTTCTCATCTTTGTGACACTCGTCTTGTTCTGAAGACGTGTTTCTTATGCATCTCAGTTCATGTGGCTGTGTCCCCTGTTCTCTCTCCAAAAATCCCAATGGTCTCTGATTGGCCGGGCTTGAGCAGGAGGCCGCCCTTGGTGCAGTCCAGCATAGTAAGGGAGGGGGCCATGATGTCTTGTAAACATAGCTCCTAATTGATGCCTGAGCATGGGGAAGGGCAGTAGTTTCTAGAAAAGAGAGACTCAAGAGCTGGGCAGCCCCCAATAGTGTGCCTATTATATATCCCTGGGACACCACAAATGTCCCAGGATGACCTCAGCTGCAACCTAAGCCAAGACAGTGTAAGAAACAGCTTCTTCCCACTCAGCCTAGCAATTAGCCATTCCCTGCTGTGAGCAGTCACACCCGAGCCCCACCTTCGTGGCCCTGCTCTCCTGTTGAGCTCACCCTACATTCACCAAAGTCTTGGTATCACCCCAAACCACAACAGCTGAGCAGCTGAGGGGAGCTCAAGTACAGCTGGCAGTGGCGAGCATTACACAGTTGCCTCCACTATGTGATTGCCACACCTTGTTGGGGAATAGTGTCACCAGCTAGAACAACAGTTACTCTGTTGCCAGGTTACGAGCTGTGATTGACACAGAGGACCTCTGGAGGAGCAGGCCCTCACAGGCAGCCTCAGAGCTGCGGCATGCCTTGTTGGTTCTGCACTCTGCTCAGTGTGCGTGGAGCCCCTTTCCTTACCAGGCACTAGAGACAGAACCTCCTGTGTCCATCTCGGCAACAAACGAGTCTTCCCAGGCTTGTGGCCATGTCCCAGAGCCAGCCCTGAAGTTTCTCCCACTAGAATAGGAGGCAGTCTGCTGTGGAACTGAAGGCGCGTGTGCTCTGGGACCAGCCAGCTGTGGGCTGAGGTCTTGGCACCACCTAGCTGTGGGACCTTGGACGAGGTCGTGAGCCCCTCTGTGACTCAGTTTCCTCAACTATAGTAGGAGGACAGTCTCAGAACACACCTCACTTACTATGTGAGGACTAAAGGAGAAAGCGTCAGTAAAGCGCTCACACCGTGCTTAACGGATGCGGGCCCTTCAATTATTATCCTGCCAGTTCCTCGCCTACGTTTTCCTCCTTTCACAAAACCTGAAAACAGGATTCCATTAACGCAAAGGTTGACATCAGGTGGCCTTGCAGAGGCATTTTATTTGGTCAGCCCCTTGTTTTAAAATATTTTGTTTCCGACATTTAAAAGACAACAGGTTTCATCTAGAAATATGGATGTCCAGCTTCTCTTGTAACTGCTGCTCTGTGCCAGTGTTATCGACGTCTGCACAGAGTACCACAGCACTCAGGGACTGTTTTCCTAAGGAAAAGTGAATCACCGCACAGACTGTGACAGAAGTAATGGAAATAGCTAACCAGATGGCCAGGAACTATAAAAATCCAGCTCCCACACTCCTATGTGAGTTTCCCAGGGCTGCTGTAACAAAGGTCAACAGACTGGGAGGCTAAAGCAACAGAAGTTTATTGTCTCACAGTTCTGGAAGCTAGAAGTCCAAGATCAAGGGCTTCCCTCTGAAGGTACTAAGGAAGGATGTGCTCCAGGTCCCTCTTGCAGCTTCTGGTAGTTCCCTGGCTTGTAGCAGCATAACGTTAGGCTTTACATGGTGTTCTCCCTGTATGCGTGTCTCTGTGTCAAACCTCCCCTTTTTATATGGACACCAGTTATATTGAATTAGGGGCCCACCAACTCCAGTATGTCCTCATCTTAACAAATTACATCTGCAACAACCCTATTTCCAAATAAGGTCACAGTCTGAGGCCCTAGCAGGGTTAGGACCTCGACATAAGAATTTCAGGGAGACACAATTCAACCCATAACTTCTCTGCCTCACACCCCCAGCCCTTCCTGGGACCTCACCTGCCGGAGGGGACAAATTCTCTGACTCATCATCATTTTATTGAACTTCAATGACTTGGCAGGAAAAGGCACTTCTCCTAGAAAGGAAAATGAACTAAGTCCGGCTGTTATCAGTACTAACCTGCATGGTTACACGCAAGGGTTTCCTGATGGGGAACAATTGGTGGATGCCCCAAGGTATCCAGAAGGCACTCGTCCAGTGCACACAGAAATTAGTTACTAATTAATTAGGCCACACAACACATACACTGAGTCCCCAGCATGTGCTGATGGTCCAAAGAGAACAGGACAGGTTGTCTGTTCTCAGGGGGATTACAGAGTGGGGATCAGAGAAGCAAGTAACGGCAAAACAGTGAAATTGTTGCTTCATGGAGGAGCACAGTAGAAGCAAAGGAGAAGAGTCAGCCAAGGCAGGGAGTCACAGAAAGCCTCTCTGAGGAGGTGGATTTTGAGCTGAGCTATAGGATAAAGAGGGGTGGGGTTGGGGTGCACACTGGGAGTCCCCAGGAAAGGCTATGGTCTGTGCAGAGATGTGGAGAGAGCACGCATCATGCGCAGACAGATAAGGTTGTGGCATTTGGAGACCTGTTGGACAAGCATGTTTTTTTGGCTGTCCAACCTCCAACCCCCGTTCCTTCGTGGAGGAAATCCCCCTGTGAGTATTTATGAGTGGGCAGCAGTGCCCTGCCTCCCACTGCGAAAACTAAGAAAGGTTGTATCAGTCGGGGACCAGCCAGAACACAGAAACCACACCAGTAATTTGACCAGGGAAATGTTAATATAAATTATTAACAAGTTAATACTGAAAGGGAACTAAAAGAGAACTCTAAGAAAAACCAGAACAGCAAAGACAGCTCTTTCTCCCACTCCTCCCACCCTCCCTCCCCACTTCTCCCTCCCTTGCTCGTGCTCTCTGTCTCTCTCTCTCTCTCTCCTTCTCCCTCCCCTGTTTTTAAAGAATACCCAAGGAGGGAACTAAGAACTTGGAGGAGCACCCTCCCTCTGGCACCAAGGCTAGGATTCCCGCCACACCACACTGGGCGGATGTGAGTGTAAGCCCCCGACTGGTGGGGAAGTTCACTGTGGGTGTGGGGAGCTGGGGCACAGGAAGTGGCTGCTAGGGTGCAGAAGCTGGTCCACAAGGAGCTTCCCGCTGGGATGCCAAGAAAATTCACTGGCTGATGGCCGCAGTGTAGAAGGAAAAACGGACTCATCAGAAACAGAGACTCCCTTCCCCTGGGCCTTGCAGTGTACCTCCAGCACCCTACAAAGCCTAACACTGCACCAGCTGGCAGAGAAGAAATGTTCTCATGGTCCAGCTCCAGAATCTTAAAGCAGGGCTTAAAAAGGGGTGAATTTGGAGCTAAGAGGCACTAAATCAGTAACTGGCAGAGTGAGAGATTGCCCTCCTCCTTGCTCCAGCTCTCAGTTGAAACATGGAAAATCACGCACATGCACGCGCATGCCCCACAGGGAGTGAGCTTGGCCGAGATGAAAACAGCTGTGGTGATGCCCGATCCAAGCTGCTGCCACAGCCGTGGAGTCTGGACCAACTCTTTCCACTTTGAAAAAAAATGCATCGGTGATGCTTCCTGTCATCCCTCTGGTCCTCCAGCCTCTGGTCTGTCTCTCAAGTCCCCCATTTCCTTCCGACAAAACCCTTTCCTGCTCAAGTTAGACAAGGATGTCTTCTGTTGCTTGCACTCAAGGACCCTGGTACATATAGAGGATGAGTAGTGAGGAGATGAGGCTGGACAGACACACAGGGGCCTGACTGAGACAGCCCTGTGTGCCATCAGCAGTTTAAAATTTTATATTCTGGAACAAAGGGGAGGGAAGGTGCTAGTAAGACTGGACTCTTCTGATAAAGATATTTCAACATTCTAAACAAGTAGTATTGAAAACGAGGGCCTTGACCCAAGGCAATGGCACTGGAAACCCAGTGGAGGGGAGGAAATAAAGAGTTATGTAGGACAGAGAACAGGCCAGACTTGGGAGTGACGGCGGGTATGGAAGGCTACGTGACTTGGGCAAAACAAGTGGATTCTTTCGTTCATTCAACAAATACTGAGCACCTACTGCAGGCGCTATTCTGCGCGCTGGGTATACAGCAGGAAACGAAACAAAGCTCCGCCCCCCATGCAGCTTACAATCTGGGTTGAAGGGAAACAGACAAAAATCAAACAAGCAAAATATATCGTGTGTCGGTATGAAGACAACCAAGCCACGTAAGGGGAACAGCAAGAGCTGGGATGGCGGGTGGCTCAGGCACATGGCAGGGGTGCCCAACCTCTGCACTACTGACATTTGGGGCCGAATAACTGCTTGTTGTGGGAGGTGGGAGGCTTCCCTGTGCACTGTAGGATTTGTAGCAGCATCCCCGGCCTCTGTCAACTAAAAGCCAGTAATACCCCACATACACCAGTCATGACAACCAAAACTGTCCTCAGACGTTGCCAAACGTCCCCTGGTGGGCTGGAGGAAGGTCATCCCTTGTTGAGAACCGCTGCTGTAAATCACGTTCGGGTCTTTTCGTTTTGGTAGTTTTATGGCCCAGCGTATGTTTATTTGGGCATGTTCCACGTACTTGAAAAGAATGTATCCTGCAATTGTTGGATATTCTGAAGTTAATGAGGAAACCAAGGCACATCAGACTACGGTTTATTCCATCAGATAACTGGCCTACACTCTTTAAAAAATCATGTCATGCAAACAAGCCAACAAAACCATAAGAGGAGTGGTCTAAATTAAAAGAGACTAAACACATGTAACAACCAGTAAAATTTATGAACCTGGATAAGAAAAAGCTATGAGACATTTTGGGGGAAAATGAAACATGGACTACATATTCAATATTACTGACTTGTTCCTTTTTAGGTGTGATAATGGTTTTAAGGTCATGGAGGAGACTGTCCTTATTCTTTGGTGATGGATGCTCAAACATTTAGGGGTAAAATGTCATGATGTCTGCAACTTACTTTTAAATAGTTTAATGTATGTGTATACAATGATAATTAAAACACACTTGATTTTATTAAAAATGTGTAAAAGAACCCAATCTTGTAAGAAAAATTTATTTTAGAATATACATAGAAAAAAAATCTGGAACTCTATGCCAAACATTTAATAGCAGTTTACCTTTCAGGGTGGATTTATGACAGATTTGCACATTGTGTGCTAAAATTCAAACACTTCAGAAATGTCTAAGAGTGGATATATTTTTATAATCAGAAAAAATGATTTAAAAACACCTTTATTTTCAAAAGGAAACACGTCTGTTCACCGGATGACTATTTCATGGATGCCGCTGTACCAGGTTTCCTGCAGCGGCTTCCTCTTGGCCAGGACTGGGTGCTGAGGAAGAGATGCCGGACAAACCAGTGGAAGAATCCCCTCCAGGAGAAAAGTGCTCCAGAGAGGAAACGACGAAGTTCCCCTTTTCTGAGAAGTAACATTTCTCTCATCAATGTCCCCAGGTTCCCTTAATGGCCCCTCTTTAAAAACGAAGGTTGACTCTTTCTTACATGTAAGAAAATAGCAGAAGAGAATTCAAAGATATAAGGTTAAGCCAGAGAAAAATACAAATCTGTTTTTATTGCTACTTCAATAATACTAAATTTCAACACAACTATTTTTGCTAACAGTACTCAGGAAATTAGCAATTTTGCAAACGAAAAATTAAATTATCTTTCAACTAATGAGGCATTAAGATGCTTCAAAATGTCTTTCCACAACTATTATCTTACCAAAAGAATCCATAAAGTGCAAGTAAAACTGGGGGAATGGGAGTAAGACTGGTGGCGTGTAACAGTGTCAATCTCTTGCTTGTGATACTGGGTTGGAGTTTTGCAAAATGTTACCACTGGGGGGAACTGGACAAAGACACACGGGATCTCTCTGTATTAGTTCTTACAACTGCATGAGAATTTACACATTATCTCAATAAAAACTGCAATAAAATCTTTGAAAGAACAAGAATCCACACACAGACACATGAGGACAAAGTAGGAAGCAAAAATCTTTATTTTTTAAAAAATTCACATTTATTAAAAACAGCAAATTTCTAGCCAAATAATATAAAGCATTTTAAGTTAATTATTTTTTTAATTATTTGAAAGTATGTACACTCTTTGTATAAGTAAACACTTGAAACTGTACAGATTTAAACAAAGACTCATTCAGGAAACAAGCTGGGTCACCGTCACCTACTCAGCACTTTGTAAGGTGTTTGAGTGCTTCAGAAATAAAGGATTCAAGACACAGGAATGGGTGCCGCCAAATATTTTTATCCTTAAGAACACACTCTGCTCTGTACATTAAATGAGATCAGTCACAGTACTGTACAATAATCATGCCCTCATTTCTTTGGAAAGGCTATTAAAAAATCAAATGTACATATAATACACAAAACTGGATATTTTACAGTTTGTTTTATTAAACATGTATTTAAAATAGTAAATGGAAGTAAATACAGTCTTCCTAATTCATTCATTTCATGTCAAAAAATGAATATGGACCCTCTTTACCTTATACTTTCCCAAAATATAGAGTATTAAGCTCTATCAAGCAACATCTATCACCAATTTAAACTGAGTTGAAAGACAAGTGACCTGTTTACAATGACAGACCTCAGGGTCTGTAACCTGTCTACACAATGCGGGGGTCTGCTGTAAGGGGATGAGAAATGCTGCTATGGTCGAGAAGAATGACGTCTGCTGGCTATATTCCAGAACCCTCGTCAGTGTTCCATCTCTAGACTAGTGTTTAAATAACTCAAAATTCCTTTTGAACCAAAAAGCAGGCTACATTTACTATAACATCAGAGGCAAAACCAATCCACTCAGAAAATAGGTATTTGTAGGAAAGCTCATGGAGGCGCATAATTCATTTCATGATCCCCGATGCAGTGCGGCAGACTGTAGGGGTGGGCAGTCTTCCTCAGCCTTGTCTTGTTGGTAAAATGTATTCTTCTGTAGCAGGGCTGCAGAGCCACGAGGCTGGTACACAGCACTGCCACTGAATATACAGGACACGAAAGCGTTCACTTTTCAAAGAACTACTAAAACCGAAGGCAGTCTACAGAAGGCTGCTAACCCCAACCTTCAAGCATGAGCCACACTATTCATCAGGTTTTCTTGTCTCCTTTATGTGCCAGATTTCAGTCACCTTAATTGGTACTTCCCACTCACAAACACTGACTATTGTACCAGGAAGATTCCCATTAAAGATACTGCACACACATCCTCTATTCTGAGGAGGCTGCAACTCCCTGCTTTCGAACGTTCTGCACCTAAGCAATTCAAGGCGTGCAGATGCTGGGACCTTACACAGGTCCTTGCATCTTGAAACGACCTCACATCAAACACACAGAAAGATAACACCCTGAATTCCCAAGAAAGCAGAATGTGCTCTCAGAAGCATCCAATCTACTCCAAACTAAACTTCAAAGTGATAGGAGAAATATTACATTAAATAGAGTGTAGAAATAACATTTCTGGAAGTAAAAAAAATAGCCACTGGAATGCTCAGTGGTTAAGTGTTGCAGTGTTTCACGCTTTAACAAACCTTACTCTTAGAAGCTTTCTAATTAGCTATATTTCCGTAAAGTTCTTCTTTGCACTACTTATTGCAACCTATTTTCATTGCACATCTCTGGCTAAGAACCACTTCCCTGTGTGCCCACCACAGCTACGTCTAAACAGCCTACACTTCCTGTGATCATTGAAATGACGCAGTTATCCCCTCTCGTAGTTTAATCTTTGGCATTTTGATGTTTTTAAAAGGGAAACACCGATCTTTTAACATTTTGCTTATATTTCCTTCTGCAGTCAGCTCCGGGCAGCACGCCTGTGGGTTCTTGGGGACATTCTCATACAACTCCTCTGTGTCCTGCAAGCTGCAAGATTCACGACGCTCCTACTGGACACACCATTTACACACACAGCCCGCCCGGCCTGGTTATTTAGAAACCGACAGTAGGAAGTTCAGCTGAAAAGTAAAGTGAAAGGCTATGTTAGTTCTACTGTGGAATAACACACTCAAATCGTTGTTTAGATCCTCAAAAACAGAATGAGAGAAGTCTGAGATTTTTAAGAGACCAATAAACACGGTTGTAAAGTATCTACTGCAGCCGCACTGCTGGCCTGATTTCTGAAGCAGCCACTGGGCACTGAGCTTTGGGGAGCCTGTGGGGAGTGACCCTACAGCACCGAATCCAGGCACTCAACTCATTTAGAATCCAATGAGATGACAAAAAACTACATACCAACTCCGACAAGGGACAGAAGATCTAAATAATTAATTTTGCCCTTTTTTGATGCGGAGTGCAGTTTCAGAAGAGTTGTGCGTAAGCTGAATTCTTTAAATGACTCTTTTAAATGCACAAGAACAGGTATGGCAAGTGACTTTCGGCTCACACACTAACTCCGAGTGACCCCAGGAGTGCCCTGCCCACTCTGTAAAGGACAGTGACACAGAGCCAGTGGAGAAATCCATCATTGGGACAGTGGAGGAATGGCAGCCTGCACACCGTGTATCTGTCACCCAGGCCCTAGAGAGACTTGCAGCTAAACAGCCCTGGCAGTGACCCCTTCTATACGGTACAAGCTGTTTTGGTGATAAAAACAATCACTCCCTAATCTCTTAAAAATGTGTACTTCCAGTGAAGGGACACAAAATCACCTCTGTGTTTTCCTGCCCGGCCTGGCTAGGTCAAGAAAGCCAAACAGGCTGCAGAACTGCGCCAGGTTAAAGAAACTAACGAGATATGACACGTGACACAACTGAGGAAATGTGATATGGACTGTGGATTAGATAATAGCATCACTGTGACATTTCCCGCTTTGATCCCTGTGTGGGGGGAGGGTAAGAGAATTCCTTGTTCTTAGGAAATTCACTGAACTATTTCCAAGTAAAGGAGTACAGTGTCTCCCAACTTCCTCTCAAATGACTTAAAAGAGGGGTGGGGAGGGAGCGGAAAGGGAGAAAGCAATAATGATACAGCAAATGGGGCAAACTGTAAAAAACTGGATCAAGTTCCTTATTACCATTCTCACATTATTTCCTCTAAGTTTGAAATTATAACAAAATAAAGTTACAAAAAAATTGTACTGCCATATATTGGATCTTAAAATGAGTCACAAGCATCCAATTTCCAAGGAAATTTAAAATGGGAGAGAAAGTGACAGCAAACCGAGGGTCCCTCTAGGAACAATCAATAGAATCAGAATACAGATTCTGGTTCCTACTCTGTGAACCTTTGGCCAAGTGACTTAGCCAGCAGTCAGTAACAGCTATGATTATCATCTAGAAAATGTTACCAGCTCGGAAAGAGGGTCAAGGCACAGAGAGGATGATGGTCTCTTTTAGTGTTTTTCCAACTGTAGGTTGCAACCCATTGGTACATCATGACAATAATTTAGTGGTTCATCAATAGAATGGGGGAAGACAAGCAAAGCAAAACAAAACAACTGAGTTGCACATAATGCAGGTGACTGCTGTAAAATTTAAGTTACAGACATTTATACACACACACTGAAACATTCATCTCACTGGGAGGAGTCAAGCGGGAGCCCAGGAACTCTGCGTGTTCTTAGCAAGACCCACCCGACTTCCCTCCATCAGAATTGCTCTTCTCATACCTCTACCCATGTTTAGGTCACCCACTGCAGGAAGCCCAGGCCTCCCAAGTCATTCCTCCGGCCTGGCCTCTATTACCCACAAGGCTCTTTTCCAACCTCATCATCCACCCCTCTGAACTCCTGAAGCCCTTCCACCGTGCCCCCACTGGACCTACAGTCAGTCATCAGCAAAGTTCCTTCTCACCCTCAGCCAGTTCTCTGAACCTTCCTACCCGTAACTGAATCCCAGCTCCCCACCAAGGACGAGCTTCCCCTGCAGCCTTCTCAAGTGATGGGTGTTTCTCTTCCACATGCCTGGGACCACTGGACCTGGAGGTGGATCAGAGTCCTCTTTGTTCCCCACTGTCATTTCTAGACCATTCTTACTCCCTCCTCCAGCACCTCCCCTCAGCTTTGGTTTTCTTGGTATCAGACCCTGCCATGCTTTACTCCTCCTTGCAACCATCTACAACCCCTTGGCCATCACCCTGCCCTGAATTCCTTACAAATCTCAGAGCACTATCACTCTTTTCTAAAACTACTCCTGCAGAAATTCTTGATGATTTCAACATCCAGATAGATAACCTTTCCAGTGTGTAGGTCGCTCAGTTCTGTGGCTCCTTTCTTCCAATGATCTCATCTTTCACCCTACATCAGCTACTCATTCCATGGGACGTATCTTAGGCCTTATCTTCCCCTCTAACTGCAACCCCTCCATAATCTCATTTTCAAGCATCTCACTCTTTGATCGCCGTAACCTATCTTCCCAGCTTATCTTTCCTCTCATACTCCAATTCCAAGGACCCTTTGACTCCCCCAGGACCCATAATCCACGATCCTCCTACCTTTTCACTCTCTTCCCTTAGCTCCCTCCTGTCCTCATGCTCCTCATCTGCTTAAGTTCCATGGCAATCATTACAATCACTCCCTTGTTTAAACATTTAGCGCTCTGGCCCTCATCCCCCTCTCCCTTGTACCCTCCTGGCAAAACCACAGCCCTAATGAAATACAAATCTCCAGCTACTCCATATCTGCATTCAGGCAACTGACTATGACTGGGGAGAAAAGTAGACAACTATGTTGAACGGTCTCTCCTGGATTCATGACCCCTGAACTCAGCTGAGCCTCCCTCCTCAGATTTCAGCACCTCCTCACTCTCAGTGACGACCCTGCTTCCTGTTTCACTCACAAACGGAAAGCAGGCAGGCAAGAGCTTCCAGGAGCTCCCCTCACATCTGCTACCTCGCAGGTGGGCCCGAACGCTCAGCCTTCTCTCCTTTTACACAGCTGAACACCCCAGGTCCTGACAACTGCTCCTGAGACTCCACGCCCCTCTCTACTCGTGACAATTTTCCAGCATCAATTTTTCCCTCTCTTTGGATCTTCCCCATGAACATACAAACATGCATTTTTCCCCATCTTTAAAAATCCAATAACAAATAAAAAATAGCTCCTTATAGGAGGAAAGAGGAAAAAGCCTGGAGGGACCTGGAAAGGGAAGCAAGATTGCTTGAAATTTACCTTGTTCTGTGATTCTGACTTGGGAACCATGCAAATATTTTACATAATTAAAAAAAAATTAAATCAAAATGAGGGGGAAAAGCTCACAGAATATAATTACTTCAAGTGACATAAAAAAGTATTGACTGAACAACCCTAGAACTACAGAGATTCCTTCTTAAAATACGGCCCATATATCCATAGAAAGGAATATACACAGCCATGAAAAAGAATGAAGTTCTGATTCATGCTACAACGTGGATGAGCCTTGAAAACATTATGCTAAAAGGAAGAAGCTAGTCATAACAGGTCATGTATTATATGATTTCATTTAATGAAAGTCCAGAATAAGCAAATCTATTGAGACAAAAAGTAGATTAGCAGAAGAGTAGATTAGTAGAAGTAGGTTAGTAGAAGTGTAGTTTAGTAGAAGAGTAGACTAGTAGATTAGTAGAAGAGAAGAGAACAGGGAATATGCTAACGGGTAAGGGGTTTCTTTCCAGAGGCAGGGGGGATAACAATGTTCTGGAATTAGACAGTGGTGATGGTTACACAAGTCAGCGAATATACTAAAAACCACTAAACTGTCTTCCTTAAAAGGGTGAGTTTTACAGTATATGAATTATATCTCAATTAAAAAATGATCCCATTTCTCTTCCAGCTACCACCCCATCTTTGCTCTCTCCACATAACAAAAGTGCCCAGAAGACTTACTCACACTCACTGCCTCTAGTCTCTCTCCTGCCAGCCTCCACTCGCTCCAATCAGGCTCTCAGCAGCCTTACCACTCTCCCCCAAATTCTCCAGTCCTTACCATACACTAAACTCCTAAACTATGCTAAATTTCAAAACAGAAATAAAATATCCTCCATAGCACGAGCCTACTCTTAACACATAATAGGTACTTGATAAAAACCTGCTGACAAAATTAAATAAACGAATGATAGTAAACACAGACTGAGCTCTATATTCAATTTTTTTTAATTTGGGAAGAAGGGAGAAAATATAAACATCTCTAACATCTATTCTAATCCCTAAAATAACTTTCATTTCTTTCATTTGAAATGTGAAATGCTTTTTACCTCTTACCTTGCAATTGCAAACAAATTTATTCAGCAACATAAATACCACCATCTGAATCTTTCACAAACATTTCATTCTCCTTAAACACAGCAACTTCAATATCAGAAAGGATTAAAAAGCAATTGAAAATTCTAAAGTCATCACCAAAAATATGAGAGAGCAATGCACAGTTTGAACTCATAAAGTAATGTACAATTTTTAAGATTAAAACTAAAAACAAAGTTACTCAAAGACATTATCTACTCAAAATAACTGAGAGGTTATAAAACTGACAAGGACCTTCAGACCATGGATTACCTGTTCCATAGAAGGACAAGCAATGATCTGGGTATCTTCAGGGCTGAACTCTTCCTTTAACAAAACATGGAACTTCTGAAAGACTTGTTGAATGTTATTCTTAGAAAGAAGAGCAATCACATTAAATGAGTCACTGAAAACATACGCAGTTGTCTTAAACATGAAACGCTAAGAATGTTAAATCATAACCATATTTACCAAAACGAGTGGAGGAACTATATCCTTCACAGGATTACCAAAGACAGCGAATTTACACTTAATATTTCACATGCTAGCACAACCTGACTAACACTTATCAAGTGATACTTCCTGGAGAAACTAAACTCTAGCAAGCTCTGTCCCCCAGAGAATAATGAGTCTTCAGTAGCAATTTCTTACACAAAAGATAATAAAGTTCCCAGACACATAAAATGTACTTGGGTAAAGATGTGAGCTCAACACAGAGCTGGAAGTTTATGAGTACTAAATTTGCTGTGACATTTAATCCCTTGGTGGCCATTGCGAGCCATTTATTTCCACTACTCAGCAGTAAAATAGGGCATAATTCCTGAAATGCTGCTCTCTCAAGTGTTGGGCCAAATTCAGTGTGACAGTCTGATGTTTTATTTATTTATTTACTAACTTTCACTTTTAGGTAGAAATTACCTTAGTGCCAAAGGCAACATAAAGAACTTATGTTAGTAGGACATAACATAAGTAGGAGGGGGGAAAAAGATATCATCAGACAGATGCAGGGTTTGTTAACCTTTCAAGGATCACAGTGATTATCCACTTCACTAGAATAGTATACCAACATTTAAAAATGTCTATAGGACGAGGGAAATGGTAGACAAGGCAAGAACACTTGAAGAGACTGGCCAACATTCAGATAAATTGCCACAATACTCACCCTGACAGGTTTAAATAAGATGAACTCAGTATCTTTATTGGACAGGTACAGTGACATACTTCTCAACGTCAGCGGCAGCTGTGCTTTGACTTTCTTATAGGCACCTGCCGCAAGCTCACCGACCTTTGCTGGAAAGAAATTAACCTCGTTAGTGTCACAAAGAAAAAGAGAAGAAACATTTTCATTTTAATTCAGAGGGGAATAAAGGGAAAGAAAAATAGTAAAAAAGACTATTTCCTCAAAGAATTTCTTTCACTTTTCTTGTTTATTTATCAAGTTTAATCACAAACCCTATAAACATTCATTAAGTCTCTACTACACACTAAATTCAACCCCAAGGGATAAGGCAACAAAAGAATTCCCCCACATGTTTCAAGACATTCATAGGGGCTGTAACTGGTGCCTTTGGAATTTGGAGATAAGAGTTAAGGTAAAATAAAAAGTCATCTGCAGACAGTAAGCATTACTTCAAAGTGAATGAGCTTATTCATCTGCAGAACTGATTCATAGTAAGAGATGCTCTCTGTCTTATGAGATCATTCAGAAAATATCCACACATATTTAATGGGAAGTAAAAATCCATTTGTTATATTGTTATACTATATTATCAGAAAGGGAACAGAATTCCAGAAAATTGTAACTGAAATAATTATGTAGCCCAGGTGTAGTGTCTGAAAAGAAGTAAAAATAGAAGAGAAGAATAGTAATCTATATGACGTATTTAAAAGCGAAAATTACCTAGAAAGCTACAAAGGAAAAGACCGATTAATAATTTCAAAGATGCTTCAACCTCAATCATAATTAAAGAAATGCATGTTAAAATAACTGAGATATTTTCAGATTGGTAGAAATTACTAAGATTGTGACTATACACATTTGGCAGGGGAGTGGGGAAACAGGCACCCTCATCCACTGCTGATGGAGCATAAAATGGTTCAGCCTCTTTGGAGGGATATTAGAGACAACGTCTAGCAAAATTGACAACACACATACTCTTTTTCACTTAACATGTCTACTGCTAGAAATTTACCTTATGTATATACTCACAAAATATCAAGATATGTGCGTACAGGGGCATTTATTAAAGAATGTGTGGAAAGACAAAAAATAAAAATAATTTAAATATCCATTAGTAGAATTACTAAAGAAATTGTGCTATAGTGATGTATTCTATGCATTCACTAACTAGAATGGGTAGAGCTGGATATGCTGGCACAGAAAGGACTCCAAGATACAAAGTAAGTAAAAAAATCAAGGGCTATAGTATAACCTTATTTGCATAATATGTTTTAAGTCCATATGTGATAATATATACATAAATAATTTTGGGAAAGAAACCGTTAATAGTGGTTACCTTTAAGAGGACTAGTCTGGAGGTGGAGAACACAATTATTTTTCATTTTATACTTTTTCACAGTTCAAATTTTATACAACGATAAAAAAATTTTTTTTAATTGAGGAGGGTCATGGTAAAGCATGGTAAGAAAGTGCCAATGCTCTCAAGAAGAAAGAACAAACAATCCAGGAATTGCTTATTTTTCATAAAATAGAAGAAAGTTCCTTGAAGATGATTAATTCCAGTGGCTCTGGTTCTATCATCACCAATGCACTTCAGGGATCATTAAGGCAGTTTTCAGAGCCTTCATACCCAAAAGGTGTGTGTAGAGGCTAGTAAATAGAGCATCCTCTAATTCCTAAAATAGCACAATTCCCAGAGTAAACTAACAAATTGGCATCCTAATTTATAACTTGATCTCTTGTGAGTTTAGTATGAAATGACCCCCGAGAACCTGATCAAGTCTGCATGAACCAGTAATCCTGGGTTTTTAGGAGCCCAAGGCAAGTCCCTAGATTGCTCTTGATGCTCCCACCCCAAAGGCCCAAAAATCTCACTATGACATTTAAGTGTGGGCTTCTTGTATTACAGATTAAGAAAAAGCAACTCTACAGCTCTGTGCATCTAAATGGGACAGAAGATACAACAACTAGGTAAACTGAAGTGTCACTGCTATATTTGCCAAGATCCGCCTCTCTTAGAAACAAAATGGGTTAAATGAGAAAAGAGCAAGCACTGGGGCCGGCCCCGTGGCCGAGTGGTTGAGTTCGCAAGCTCTGCTTTGGTGGCCCAGGGTTTCGCTGGTTCAGATCCTGGGCACAGACACGGCACAGCTCATTGGGCCATGCTGGGGCGGCATCCTGCATGCCACAGCTGGAGGGACCCACAGCTAAAAATATGCAACTGTGTACCCGGGGGCTTTGGGGAGAAAAAGGAAAAATAAAATCTTAAAAAAAAAAGAGCAAGCCCTATTTCAATCTGTCCTTCTGTCAGCTGCCTTTCATCTACTGCTTTACTGATGACAATGCTAGTAATGCTAGTAATGCCTAAGAGCACAATACACCTAACACTGGGAGTTCTATGAGGATTCTACTTGAGAAAATGGCCCCTATTTTGAGTGAAAAAGGATCTTTCCAAAGGGGAAGAAAAATACATTAATGATGCATCCAGCTCCTGGGCTTAGCTGTACTAAATATGCCTATGCCTATTTGTTAGTTTCTACCTATTTTAAGAAAGATGTTTTGGCACCCAAGAGTTTCATTTACATAAATGTTCAAAATAAAATCAGCTTCTATTTCTAAATACAAAGCTCTATAAGTGACTGAAATCTTGAGCCAGAGCACCAGCTAATCCAAAGATGATCAGAATTCCTTCTAGAACCGAGCTGAGTTATGGCCTAAGTCTGCTTCTGACCGTGAGGGGGTCAGAATAGGTGGTTACCACCAGGCCGACCATGGTCAGAATTTCCAGTATTGTCAGTAAAGAATCTGGTTTTCTGTCTTCTGACAGAATGTACTACTGCATCGAGCACACTCTCTGTCTTTTAGTAAGATGGCAAAGATTTCAATCTCATTCACAATAAAAGGTTTAAAATAATAAAGACAACATAACATTCACTATCTCCATCACAGTAAACAAAAGGCCTAAAGCATGTTACAAAGTTTATTTGCAATAAAGCAAAACAATGCAAACCTATATTGATATCGTCAAAGTTCACATGATGAATTTTTGAAATAAAATCCTGCCTTCCTTTCAAATACAATTGATAATTCTCTGTGTTTACAGATCTTCCTAAGAGATATATAGATACTCTTTCAACGTCTTAGTTCTAGTTCAACTTCATATTAACCTGAGGCATTAATAACAATAACTGAAAATTTTAGAATGGTCTCAATTCTTTTCCCCAAAAGAAATAAATACCTGACAGACATAACATTCTTTCAATATGGAAATTCAATCACATTAAAAACCTAATTCCAGATTAGGTGCCAGACAGTCAATTTTTTATGGATGCTAAGCCAGAATCATTCTTTGGATCTCTCTCACTATGAGCAAAAAGCTTCCGCACCCCCTGGGACACAGCTTATCTGTAATTAAAACAGTGATTCTTTCACCATTTTGTCCTTTGTAGTTTCAAAGGCTCTCTATCACAATATGGGTCAGGGGAGGGCCAGAAATACCAATCTAACAGAATGACTTATTCTGGTTTAATGACAACTTAAAATATCACAAAATATACCAAAAATAACCCACAAATTTAGCTGTGATTTTAAATGTCTAATGTCTAATGCTAAATATATACACAAAAAAACCTAGCACAAAAAAACTCATTTAGGAAAGAGTAAGGCTGGGAACATCTCAAGCATATCTGCCAGAGAGTGATATTGCCTGCCAACTCCCAAATGACACTACAATTTTTGTAATCTTTTTCAAAGACTCTAAACATTAAACAGAGGATAAAACTTGTATAAAATGTGGAACAAAATAAGGTCCAACATTCCTTCATATAATACTTGAAAATACAAATATCTCTCAATATTTCATACTATCAAGCACAATATTTTCATCAAAGCTCTAACACAATGAAAAGCAGGTGTACAGAAACCAGCAGACTCAAAGTGTTTCCGTCTAAACCACATTTTATTCTTAACTGGGTATACACATATATTTAAATTTTTCCTTCCTTGGAATGCTTGTTGAAATGCAAGTAGTGCTGGCCAATTAAGACCAGTCAGCTCCAAACTACAAGTTGCATCAACCCAAGCCACAGGAGGAGCAGGAAACCAACTCCGAGCTATCAGAGCAAGGACCATATAAACGCAAATTAATCAACACGCTAACAAAAGAAGTTCCAAATAGTGAAATGTGAATACCTGGTTGTGCCCAAGGCTGCTGAGAGAGAGTATATTTGGGTCCTCCCTGACTGGCCATTGTTTTTAATGCTGAAACCTAGTGGAGGAGACAAAAAAAAGTTTCATTTCACTGATGACAAATTAAACTAGTACTGCTCTCAAAGGATACACAACACCATTTGAACCTATTAAAACATAATGATACTCAAATGTGCAACCCTATAAGAAAATGCATCATATCTCATAGTCCTTTATAACTAACAAAAGCAAAACTTCTTTTGTGATTTCAATGCATACGTTGTCTTGCAAAAAACCATACAATGTCTTGAGGCATTCTGCCTAAAACATTTCAGGGTAGGAAGACAAAAATGAAGACCTAGAAAATGTAAACACAAAACAGTCCTCTCTTTAAGTGGACTTTTATGTTAATATTATCATATATTAGAAAAAATGTCACAGCAGCAGGAATAGAACCTCCTTTACAGACATAGAGGGTCCTTTTCTTCATTGTTTCACAGGCGGAGAGAACGTTATTAAATCAAAGATTTTCAAATAGCATCAAAAGGCACACTTGACTGACCAGTGCTACAGAGACAGACGTGGAGGCTAACCTTCTGCTCATCTCCCTTTTCATTCCTCAAAGTCAATACAGAGAAGCAAAAGCAAAAAAGTACATTTGGCTGCTTGGACAAGACTGTTCTTAAGATGACAAATTATGGTGGGGCTAAACAGATTGCTAGGCACCAAAGGTCCAGGCCAGGGGCTGGCCCCATGGCCTAGTGGTTAAGTTTAGCATGCTCTGCCTCAGTGACTGGAGTTCAGTTCCCAGGCACGGACCTACAGCACTCATCAGCAGCCATGCTGTGGCAGCAACTCACATACAAAATAAAGGACGACTGGCCCAGATGTTAGCTCAGGGTGAATCTTCCAGGGGTGGGGGGGGGTGGGGAGGGGATGGCAGTGTGGGGCAGGGTGAAGGTCCAGGCCATAACCTTGGCCTCACTAGATAGTCATTAGAAAAATTTGAGCACCAACTCTTTAGATTCCCCATAAAGAAGGACACACAAATATTCAGGCAGAGGATGGGCAGAGACAGGATGTAACGTTAATTCAGATCTCTCTAGCTCTCTCCCGTTTCACGAAGTTCATATTCCTGTGCCACTCTAGGCCTTTGCTCATGCTGGCATGTGTATAAAATCACCCCTTCCCTACTGTCATTCAATTCCTCTCCATGTCTTTATTTTGTATTGTGACATGCAGCTTTTAACAGCAAATCATACATATGATTATAAATTAGACAATGCTAAAAGAAAAACAGGTTCATGTCTAGTGTACATTATCCCTGATAAGTCCCAACACAAATATATAAACATACTAATGTGTCTGCATTTACAAAGATACGAACACAGTGCTCTAAAAACTTTCTTATCCACTTAAATCTAAATTCTGGACATTTTTCCATATCTAACAGTTATGTTTTCACAGTAGCGGCTGCCTATTATTCCACTGATTATTCCAGAATTTGACCAAATTCATAATGACATATACTTAGGCTGTATATATTTATTTTTATATTAAAAATAAATACACACTTCTATTAGTTATGAGCCACATAGCCACATTTCAGTCAACAACAGACTGCATATACAATGGTGGTCCCATAAGATTACAATGGAGCTGAAAAATTCCTATCTCCTAGTGACATAGCCATTGTAACAGCGTAGTGCAACACATTACTCACATGTTTGTGATAATACTGGTGTAAACAAACCTGCTGTGAAAAAGAAGCATATAAATAAAGAAAATACTTTTGTACAGCTGTACCACGTGTTTGTATTTTAAGCTAAGTGTTATTGCAAAAGAGTCAAAAAGTTAAAAAAAAAAAAAACTAAGACGTTTATAAAAGTAAAAAATTTACAGTAAGGGGCTGGCCGGGTGGCGTAGTGGTTAAGTTTGCACACCCCACTTTGGCAGCTGGGAGTTCACAGGCTCAGATCCCGGGCGCAGACCTAGCACTGCTGGTCAAGACACACTGTGGCGGCATCCCACATAAAATAGAGGAAGATTGGCACAGATGTTAGCTCAGTGACAATCTTCCTCAAGCAAAAAGAAGACTAGCAACAGATGTTAGCTCAGGACCAATCTTCCTCACACACAAAAAAAAGTTACAGAAAGCTAAGACATTTTTTATTGAAGAAAGAAAAATATTTTTTACAAATTTAGTGTAGCTTAAGTGTACAGTGTTGATAAAGTCTACAGCAGTGTGCAGTGATGTCCTAGCCCTCACATGCGCTCACCACTCACTCACTGACTCTCCCAGAGCAGCTTCCAGTCCTGCAAGTTCCATTCATGGTAAGCGCCCTGTACAGGTGTACTATTTTTTATCTTTTATGCCAAATTTTTGCAGTATCTTTTGTATGTTTAGATGCACAAACACTTACCACTGTGTTGCAATCACCCACAGTACTCAGCACCGTAACATGCTGTACAGGTTTGTAGCCTAGGAGCAATAATAGGCTATACCGTATAGCCTAGGCGTGTAGTGGGCTTAACCATCTGGCTTTGTGTAAGGACACTCCATGATGTTCGCACGACGACGAAATCACCTAACGACACATCTCTCTAAATGCATCCCCACCGTTCAGCGACACATGACTGTATTCCTCTCAATTTACTATCTAGATAACACACTTATCTTTAAGTCAAACCTCAAGGTGCATTTTCTTCAAAAGTATCCCCAATTAGCCCATCTTTTTTAAAAACGCTACAGGATGAACACAGACCCATTATCTCATAATGACACTGCTGTAGAAATCTTAATGTTTACATATTTTCTATTGTGATTTCCCATTAGGTTATAACTCCTTGAAAACAGAAATTAAATTTATAGGTCAAATTCTTTTACACACACTACATCAAGAAAAAAATTTAAATGTATAGTGTTGCTGAGGAAATTAATAACACTTCAGAGAGAATATTAAGAATAAACTTGTAATACTTTAGCAAATTGCTTGAAAGAAAATGAATATTGCTAAATATAAGTCTGAGTTTTTAGCATAAACTGGTCCCACCAGAGGAAAAACTGTTAGCTTAGCTATAAACTTGAAATTATACCTCCTTTAAATGCTTTCATTCAGATTTTTTGCTAAAACAAAATCTTCACTTCAAGTTTGTCATATTTTACTTATAAAACAATACTTCTGCAGCACTTATAATTACAAAGTCCTTTTACATATATGAGTTTGTCATATTTTACTTATAAAATAATACTTCAGCAGCACTTATAATTACAAAGTCCATTTACATATATGACCTCATGACATCCTTCAGGAGGGAGGAGGGATGCTATGGCTATCTCCACTGTAGAGATTAGAAACTCGAGGCTTGGAGAAATGAGTGACTTGCTACCACTTCAGTCAGGAGGCACAGAATGGGGTGTAGAGCTCTGCTTTCCTGACTGGAGATGCTACGCTCTTTCTACTGCACCCATGACCAGTCCGAGCCCTAATTAAGAGTTTGCTTCAAGCAATATTCTGTACAATGAAATTCTCGAACAATAAAAAAGTATCAACAGTTTTTGAGTTTGACGGAAAATATCTGACCCAAATGTTTTCAGTGAACCTCTACGCCCAACACTTAGAACAGGACTACACTCCGTAGGGCCATTCAATACAGTCACACGCCGCTTAACAGTAGTTCTAAGAAATGCATTGTTAGGGAATTTCATAGTTGTGCGAACACCATACAGTGCACTTACAGAAACCTAGATGGTACAGCCTACTACACACCGAGGCCATACGGTGCTAATCTCAAGGAACCACCGTCAGAGATGCAGTCAGTCACTCACTGAAACACCGTTACGCAGCACATGACTGTACTTAGGTTATTTTTCAAGGAGCAGGAAATAAAGCACGGAGCATATGTGTTCTAAAACTTATTTTATTTTTATCAAGAAATTTCATTAATTGTATCAAAAAGTCAGGAAGGATGTTGACACCAGACAAATTAAGATGTTGTAGAAAGTTTCTCTCATATAAACTGGGTCACTCTGCAAAACTTCGGGTTTTCAATCTGTGAAATGAACATGTTTTCCTTACTGCAGGTACCAGGATGTAATGAGAATAAACAAAAACGAAGCACCTCAACAAGAGCCCAAGGAAAGAGCTACAGAAACAAAACAAGCCAATTTACAGCAGGTGAAAGGGGACCAGAATCACACCTTGAGAATTTAGGCTCAAAAAGAAGTCTTCTGACAACCTAAGAATATTCTCTACACACTCATAGCTTTGTTTTTTTATGCAAACCCATAAATATTTTAAAAATCAGTCCAAACTTAGAAACAAGCCAAGGACATTCTGTTGATCAGGCTTACATCCAAATGGTAAATAGTGAGACCTACAAGCATATACCAAAGGAAAGAAAAAATACTGTTTCCTTTCTGCAGCTATGGATGCTACTTTTCTTGCAATCATTTATCAAGGTGCAAGCACTGGTTGCCTTATAAAATGCCAATTACAATAAAAGAGGCTTGAGATTCTGTACTTGCAGATTTACCTTTAAAGAAAATCATTTTTAAGTTTTTAAATCATTTATTCTGTCTCTGCTATTCAGAATACGAGTAACAGTCACCAGGTAAAGATGACAAATGATGGGTCCACAAATTTTAAGAAGTAATGTCTTAAATGATGACATATATATGTGTGAACTCTAGTGCTCACATTGTATGCCTATGCATGTGTGTGCACACGTGTCTGTGTGCCCACGTGTGTATGGTGTGTGTGTCTATCTTGGTCTCCAACTCACTCTAAGCCAACAGGACAGGGGAAGGGACCTGAATTTGGAATAAAATGACATAAAAGGGATGCTCAGCCCTCTAAGCTGTAGTATCTACTGAGTCTTTTGACTGGAAATTCAGTGAGGAGCAACGAGGGACCAGGGTTGAAAAACGAAAAATGAGGCAACTGTGAATGATCTGAGCAAGAGTAACACAGACTGAGCAGGCGGGATGGGACTGGCTTCTCAAGGACGATTCGAGGCAAGGCCTTTCCCTCACCAAACCCAGTGAGGGGAGCATAACAAGAGATGCATGAACAACTACACAGGGGCCCCTGCTACGGACATGTAGCATGTCCATGGAGAACCATGATATAATTCAGAGTTGGAATACATATTTTCTACATAAACCTCTAACATTTTTTAAAAATGTTCATAGTGTCCAGAGTCTCCCAAAATCCACAAATGCACAGCTTATATCAGATTTACCAAACTTATACTAAGGTCAACTTGGACAACTATATCAGTTAATTTTCATTCTCTTGATTTCAAGGAAACTGTCCTTTTCAAGAAAAACTCTTTAATCCTAGATTTCACTATAATCAATTTGCTTCAACTAGAAGATTCACTCTGCTGCTCTCTTACTGCAAAATATTCATCTGTGGTATTTCCCACCAGTATTAATGTGGATGTGCTCCCAAAAATACATACTATAATCTATAAGCTGGTTTTCCATGAAGACAATTTCAGTAAAAACTATGATAACTTATCTGTAAATTACAAAGTATCAATACTTGCACCATTTTTTTTTAAATCAAAACCTGGCAGGAAACATTTCCACCACCTTCTTTTTAAATTTATATGGTGGGAAAAAAAACACATACATACACACACTCCAAATAATGGATATAGACGGACTAAAATCCACTAAACAGTTAATATACTCCAACTATAAACAAAGGAGTAGCTTAAAATACTTCAACTATAAACAAAGGAGTAGTTTGTTTAACATTAACAGAAAAGCATTTGCTCTTTTGTTATTTATTATTTTTTAAAACCAATGTATTGTGTCTTTATCACAGGCTCAGGCATATTAGTGATGACAGACCCAGCAACTAGTTACTAACAGACAATTGGTTTAACTGTCTCCTGGTCGTTTCACAGACACATCTCATCTCCCCAGCTAAGACTTAGATAAATAAATTTGAATGAAAGAGTCATCATACTTCTATTTTTTTAAGATGTCCTCTAACACCAGTCGGAACAGACCTAGGCTTAATAAATGAAAGTTAATTTCAACACAAACATCTTTATGAGGTAAGTCCTTAGTAACAACACTCAAATTTTTTTTTAAATGATTAGGTTGAAAGTGGAAAATCAAAATAGCCATGATCTGATGCTTTCATTGCTAGCATTAGCCAGTTGATGGATTTCAG